>NC_046221.1:115355414-115672914 GCF_009819885.2 Catharus ustulatus | reverse complement strand
AGTATGGTCATAGTGTTAAGAAGTATTGAACTGTTACTCCATTTAGTTAAAAGTGTAGCACAAAAGACTCTTCATGCATAGATTCAATCCCAGCACCTATATCTACCTTCAGCCTCTAAATAGAGAGAAGAAATATGAGGAAAGAGAGGAAAAAGAATCAAATATAGTCTATATGTGAATCACTTTGCAAAAATTATATTTTAAAATACTTCGGAAAAGGCAGTTTCTCAATTCTACCTCTGCAAATTGAGCAGAGATTTCTTTGTTTATTACTGAACTGTACCTTGAAATATCCATGTCTTTTTAGTAACAGATCCAATAGAACATTGCTTTAGGGTCAATTTATACATTTTTCTGTCTTTGCACTGGTGTGTACTCATATATGTCTTGGCTATATGCTGTCTGATCTTGAAAATAATACAAGTTTCTAATTTGTATCAGCATGACATTTTCTATGTAAATATGTTATCACAATATAGGTGGTTTAATTGGGGCATGCTATGTCACTATAACTGCTCTATTGAGCTGCCTCTTGGGGAACTGATTTAGCTTTCTGATAGTGAATGGTAATACGGTAATAACCACTGCTCAATCAGGACACTAATTAGCATCAATTCTGTTTAATTGAACTAAATTTAACTGGAGTGAAGAAGTAAAGTACTGATTAACCTCCAAACTATTGATCAGTGCTCACTAATTCTCCAAAGGCATAAAATGATTATACCAATAAAGGACATAAATGTTTAACAAATCAAACAGTATATGGAAATAGAGTACAGAATAAATAGTATTCCTACATGGGCAAAAGCAGTCTGAATACATTATCTCTGTAGTCACGATTCCTTTTCAAATTTAAATTGTCCAACTAAAATTTACATAGTTGATGTAAATGACTTACTGCAGTGTTTTTTTGGTACCTGTACATAAAGCATCACTCAATTCCACAACAACTCTGAGAGAGTGATGAATTATAAAGGTAAGGCATAGATTTTATAATGTCTGAGAGTAATGATACACCAGAGCAGGAAACTGCTTGACACTTGGTCTCTAAGTATTGTCATCTCCATACCCATACAAATATGCCAGAGACAAAAAGTTTCTTTTCTTCTTCTGAAGAAGACAAGAATATGGTGGCATATGCATGTCACAAATGTTGTAGATTTTCCCAAGAGCAACATTTGAGAGTTACATCCCTCACAATAATTAGCATCTCTTGTGATTTAATCACAAAGTACTGGATTCAAAGAGCTCAGCATAATTCATCAAATCTTTGCATCAAGTTGCAATGATGATTTAGAGGGTTTTTCTTCTTCTTTGTACTTTCACATACATTTAGGATTAATTATTACATTTTACCTTTCCATTGCTGAAATTTCTATGCAATGCCCACTCAGGGAAATATCTCCTATCAAAACATGATGGTTTCTCTTTGAAAATAATAACAATAACATTTTTTTTTAAGTTTCTGAACTTTTTTAACAGTTAAAGAGGGTCAGTAGAATTTACAACCTTGATTTTTTCCTACCCTCAATTTAAACCAATTTCTTTCCTCATATTTTTTCCATGAGAATTTCCACAGAGATTTTGTATAATTTTTAGAATATTTTCACCAACTCCATCCAGCTACAGTTTTCTGAAAAAAATCCTATTTTATATCAAATGTGTAAGTAAAATCCATGACAAAATAACTTTCCTCCCTTTGTACCTCAGTGGTTTCATACAAAGGTATAGGTCTAACAATATTATTCCTTTTCTGTCTATACTGAATTTCTGCAGCAATTTTCAGAGGTGATTATTTTTTCAATAATTTCCAAAAGTAGGCTGGTCTCTTTGTTATAAATAAGAACAACAAGGGAGGACATCCAGTTATTCAGGATTTTTCTGCACAACTAGGATGCTTGCATAGGGTGTCCATGTGTCTCACTTTAATCCCAGACATCAACTAAACCCCACACAACCACCTGCTCACTCCCCCCATGTGATGGGGAAGAGAATCAGAGGGGTAAAAGAAAGAAAATAACTCATGGACTGAGATAAATTTTTTTTAAACACTTCCTTTTGGCAGGCAGGTGTTTGACCATCTCCAGGAAAATCTGGCTGCATCATATAACAATGACCAGGGAAGAAAAATGCCATCACTCCAAAAGTCCTCCCTCCTTCTTCTCCTGGCTTTCCATGTTGAGTGGTATTGTATGGAATATCCCTTTGGTGAGCTGGGATCAGCTGTCCCAGCCACGTCCCTACCCATCTCCTTGCGTATCCACAGCCTATTCATTGGTGGGATGACGTGAGAGGCAGAAAGAAATTATCAGAATTCTAAGGGCAGTTTGTAAAAGCATTTTAAATTTCTAATTTTTTTATTCTGTTAAATTATTTCTGTTATAACTCCCATAGATTTTCCAGTCAGAAATTTTAGCTTCAATTTCTATTTCCATGTGCTGCAAAGTAAAAACTACAGCGAAAACTAATGTTAAACTTTACTCCTAACAGCCCTGGACTGTGACTGCATGCGCAGACAAAAGGATGGATGACCTGAGAAAATCTGCAGAAAAGATTCTAGCTCCGAGATATAACCAATGGCATCCAATACATGGCTTTTGGCCAGTAAAAAAATTATCAGAATTCTAAGCGCAGTTTATCCTGTTATATTTTTATCTTTTATTCTTTGGTTTATTTCCTAAATTTGTTCCACACAACTTGATCTTTCTCTTATCCTTCTGTCTATTCTTAATTTCTTTCATTTTGTTTTCTGTTTTGTTCATGGTTTACTCTACCAAGGAAACATGTAGTATTAATCCAAGTGATATTTACCATTCATTCTTTATATATCCTACCCTTCCTTTTCTCATTTTATATTTTATTTGTTTGTATTTCTCATTCCTGCAAGCTTTCCCAGTCACGAATCTTTCAAGCATGATCTCAGATACTTCCTGAATTAAGCTCAAATACAAACCTGTCACAGCAGAGTGAAAAATATGTTTAAATGTATTTCTTCTAAAACCTTATTCTGGTGTTAATTGAAAGATTTAGCTTGCAATTAACTCTTAAAATTTTGATTAAGTGAGGAATTTATTATATGTACTGCAGAATATGACATTTCTGTTAAAAAAAGTCAGTTACTGATTTTGAGTGAGATTTCTTTATATATTTCACTACATATGAGCCTTTAAGATATTGGCTATTGGATATTGGCTGTATAGCAATCTTAAATTTAGCAACTTGTGCACAGAAAAAATTAGGATTTTTTTTCTTTTCCTCAGCAATCAGATAACCAGCTGACATATCTTTGAAATATGCAGTTTACAAATGGCAACTATCTCTATTTAGTGAGTTTTTTTTTTTAAATAAATTTTTTTAATATTTAAAACTCATTTCAGTGTGAAATATTCACTTTGTGTCAAGGATAAAAGTATTTTTCTTCATCATTGTCTGGGAATCTCAAGAGCAAGCACACAAACTAAGTAATTACATATATAATTCCCTTTGGTTTTAGAAAACTGGGTATAAACCCCCCAGAATCACTGCAAAAAACTGTCACGGGGTTTTTTTGTGTGCTTGCCCAATGAAAAATCTATGCCAAATATTAAGTTCCCAAAAGGAAATAATTAAACATCTACTTTGGCCATACAGTATAAAAATCTATTGTTATCAGCAGAGATTTCTGCCAAAGGAAAATTTCCTTTCTAACAAAAATGAATTAATATCTTTTATGTGATTTACATTCCTCAGATAAGAAGTAAAGAACAAAATGCATTTACATGAAGATGAATTTGAAGAACAGGTATTTCAAGGGAGTAGACACAGTTTCTAATTTTTCCTAACTACATTCAGCCTCTCTCCTGGGAGCTATGTGGTCTGTAGAGACAACAGTCTTTGGGGAGTCAGGGATTAATTGATGATAACTACAGTGTTTCTTCAGAATTATTAGAGTATTTTAAATCAAAAATGTATGACAGATCATTGGTTCTGTGAAAATTTTCATCCACTGCCAGAAAGCAAATATAGGGGGTATCTATCATCAGAAAATCAAATTAAATACTTATAATTAAAAAGTAATTCTACATATTAAAGAAAAGATTGTGTTAATAATTCCAGGATAATACAGTACTGTTCCATCAGTACGTTTAAAGGCATTCTCGAATGCTACAAGTCAATGTTTCTTAACTGTTTAATGGGTGCCACGTTTCTTCTCCCAGTTAAATTCAGAATTGCCTTTTATGTGCAAGTAAAATGTGAATAAGCAGTCAGGCTTTCTCTATTCTCTCTGTCTTTGTGTGAACACTTTAGAGAGTGACCTTTGAAAACAGTAGTTTAGAATATAAATGGATGCTGACTTTCAAAGCTTTTGACAAAGTTAGCACACTGAGAATATGCTGCTATGAAATTAGCAGTTCTGCCAGATGGTTTGTACCTGCAAGCTCTGCCATAATTACAATAACCTCATCATATTCTTGGTCTTTCATCACCTTGAATATTTTTATTGCAGTTGTGCAGACATCTTTAAACATTTCACCTCAAAGAGTGGAGCTTTCATTTGGATGAGAAATTGCATCATAAAACTGTAAATTAAGAAAATTAATAATCTCATATTATTTCTAAGATTTTGAGTTCCTCACTGCCAGTTACTCTTCACAAGGGAGATTGCTAACATATTTAATAGATCAAGAGAAATTTTGAGATGCTCTGAACTTGGAACTTCCATTGAGCATGCCATATGTTAGGAATTCTGAAAGATATTCAGCCCTTGCACCAAGATCCACCACCATTCTAATGGAAACATGACCATGCTTTTCCTCTTTTTAACTGTCACAGAAAGAATGAAAGCTGCAGGCAAAATTTATCAGGACAGGAGTCCTGTTGGGTCATGAAGTTCAACTTCCTTGCTGTCTTTCTAAACTCTTTCTCAAAGAGGAGTCTAGCTATGGTTGGGTCCAATCCAAGTCCCAAACTTGGTCAACAATTTATGTTTAAAGGACTATATAGGAATAATTAATCCTTTATGTGAATTTATCTTTTATGACTATTAACACAAACATATAAATATTATGTTTATTTTATATAAATATATGTTGACAGAAATATAATTCATTTAAATTTATTATAATAATTAAACTAAAATATATTAATCAGAATTAACACAGTCTAGGTAGTTATAAGTGACAGTATAATGCCATGTTTGTTAAAGTAATAATTCCAAAGCTAGCTTAATAATTAATAAGTAGAGATTTATGTTACCTACCCGTGCCAATGACTGTGGTTAAATCTCTCACTCGACCTCAGGGAGTAACCTTGAGGCGTCCCCACTCGAAGTAGGAATCTCACACACACCTCCAGAAGGAATGTGTTAGGTTAGTGCTGTAAAACAGTGGGACTGAGCTTTTATAGTGTAGAGTGATTGACTGTCAATCAGGTTTCTAGGCTACCCATGCCAGCTCAACAGCCTTTAGCTTAGCATTTTTAGATAAGGTATCAGTGCTATCACTTCTTGGTTCCTTCATCAGGAGCTATGCCATGTCCTCATCAGTGTCAGTTTCTGCCAGGAAACACTATTTTTCACATCCTTAGAACTTTTAACTTTAGGATTGCAGAGTCAGGCTGGTCTCAGCATTCTTCAAGACCATAGGTAGTGTAAGCCCTATGCTGTTTTAACCCCACTTAGGCAGAGCATCCTGCTACAATAATGTATTTCCTTGTCCTAAAGCAGTGGAAAGGCAAAGGAGATCACTCATTGTCATTTTTCATCAATACTGTTTAGGTTAGAAGAACCATTATAATCTCACATTTCTATCCCATACTTGTTTATAATCAGGTTTGTTTAAAAGACTTCTCATTGGGAATCCATTATAATTCAGACTGTGCAGTGAATGTCCACGGAAGAGTCACATTAACTAGACCTATAAATAAGTGTTCATTCAATTCGTGTACCTTGCAAAAAAAGCTCATGCCTAAAAGAGGACTCTACCTAATCAAGTGTTTCAGTGTCATACAGATTAATCTGGAGACAGAAGCATTAGGTGCTGATGACCAGTATCCATCTGAGGTATATTTCATGAGGGCCTGCATTGGAGACCTGAAGACAACTCTTGGAGCGTATCTTCCAGACAGCTCAGTTCAGACATTTCCATAATATGACTTAAACCATATAGGGTAGGGCAGCATCAGTCTCCTTCGAAGCTGATTTGGACTCGAAGGAAGTTGGGGACACACTCAGAGCTGGTGGTTCTGTGCAACCACAGAAATGCAAGCAGAAGTAAACACAAGTGACATTGCACTTACCACATCATTAGCAAGTCTCTGCAACTCTATGTTCCTCTGAACAGGGTGATTCTGTTCCTGAGACTATCACTAAACATGGGTCAACATCTCAGATGACATCTAGTAATTTTCAAGGTACAGTGCTAACTTGTCACAGTAAAAGAAGATAGTCATCTGGTGAGGAGAGGGGTTCACTGGGCATCAAAATGTAGATGTGCTCCGGAGCACATGAGTGATCTGAAGCAAGAGAAGAGTGAAACTGTGACCTCAACAGTGCTAGTGAAACACACTCACCAGGTTTGTTTGCATCTTTGGAACAGGAAGATTTTATTCGAATTTCTCGATTCTCTGACACTGGGAAAACCACTTATTTTCTTTGTACTACATTCCATTACTTATAATATGAGTAAACTACCCTCTGTGCACAGTAGTTGTAAGGATAAATAAAAACTGTGAAGTATTTTTTACCACAATGGCCTTGTACAACATATATAGACATGAAGTAGTGAATGAGAAGATAATAGTGAAGTTAATGTGTAGTAAATACTGTATGGAAAGAAAACCAGAACAAACCCTGCAGTGATTCTTAATCTTGGTCTGCTTGATTTTTAAATTTTCTGGTTAGCTCTTATTTCTAACTCATTAGTATGTTAGAGAACTAGAAAAACAACTTATGTTAGTGAAAAATGGTACTAGGTCTCTTTTCTAGGTGAACAAAATTCAGTCCTTCACAGGGTAAATAATGAAATTTAGTTTTCAGAGTGATGTCAGGCTAAATAAAGAGAAAGAATGCAGAAAGCATTTTGCCTTTATCTATTCCATTGCCATAACTCCTTGCTCTTCATTGTGACAAGACTAGGTAGAAAAAAGTGTGAGGAAGAAGTGTGATTATATGGATTGTAAGTGGGTTATATCCTTTTAAATATCAATACATCATATGTGCTCACCCACTGAACAAGGCCTGCCAGCCAGCTGCCAAGTTGTTTTAAGTCTTGCTAACAACCCATCAATTAACAAGTGGAATTGCTGCCTTCTGGTACAGAATATTTTGTCTCACTCCCACCTGAATTCACTCCACATCAGATCATTTCAGCCTAGATGTAATAGTAGATGGCAAGGTAATATCCAGTGTATTGATTTAATTTAATGCATCAGTTTCAATAAGTCATATGGGTAAAGTTCAAGTCAACTCATCCTGTCATATTTGAGGATCCTGAGCTCTCTCTTTCTTACCTAAACCTATAGATTTTTTTTTTTATTATTATTAAATAGTCATGGAAAAGCGATTCTCTTTTCTGCTTAAGCAGCTTGCAGGGGTGGCCAGAGGGGAGATGCATAATAATACAAAGAGACAATATTAGAGATAATGAGTTACAAGAGAGAAAGGAACTTTTCAGAGGTTTCTGGTTGCATTTACATTATCTGTTGCACTTATGCTCCAGGATGCAGTTGAACCTTTCATTGTCAGTAAAGGTGAACAAGAAAGGCTTAATATTTTTCCTGGCACTGGGTAAAAATCACTTGAGAGGAATCACATGGCCAGCTGAATCTCTGCAGTCTATTAATGCTGGGAATATCACTGTGAATGGACCTGGTGCTCTGTTGGGTGCAGAGCTCATGAAAAGCTGGTTTTGACCTTCCTTTCCATACACATTATAGGAGTCTGTGCATATGGCAGGTATAATCTCTCGTCACATCTTTCAAAGAAAGCAAGTGCGAGCATATGCTCGACTTTCAGTTTGAAGGAATGAATAGAATAGAGACTACCTCTCTTTCTCCCCATTTTGTAAAGGCCTTTATGAAAGCTGTGATAAAGTGTTCTACAGGAAGAGAGGCAGAATAAAGAGCAAATGTTTTACAGAACTAGCAATAGTTACACTCATGCAGATAGCTAGGAGAAAATGACATACTGCATGGGGATAGAGAAAAGAAAAAGAACAAGCACACTGAAAGCCTAAAGCTCTGAGATGCCAGTGTTCTCCTCCAGCCCTGAAGTGAGCACAGTGAGGAGATGTGCTGAGCTGAGCAGGGGGAGGATTTGGCTGCAGGGTAAAGTGAAAAAGGAGGGTTGTGGGGTAAGGCATAAAGAGAGGAAGTAACTCAGTAGGAGGAGGGGTTCTGGAGCAAGTGGCAATGTAAGCAAGAGATGTACTCTCTCTGCAGAGTTTTGTAGAGAAAATGTTAACACTGGAAGTGCCTGCTGATGGTCAATTTTGTTCAAGAGCTACATAATGATTTAATTTTTAAAGTGTAGATCCACCGAGTCTGATTCTCATCTTTCAATATTATCATAGAGATATAATTCATTGGATTTCTTGTCTAATCATCCAGGTGTTTTAGGATGTAATTTGGGACATTTCTTGGCTGAACCTGGCTTGAAATTCAAAATGTTTTTATTGGACAGAGGTATCACTGACTATTCTTACTCTGTAAATATAAAGATTCAGGTTTACAGTGCTAGCATTTGGAACTATAATTTAAAAAGCCACGTTCTGAAAATAAACTCTCTCTGTAAACCCTATAAGCAGCAATACCATGCCAAAATATTTATAGAGAAAAAAAAAAAAAAAAAGACAGACCCTAAGGAAGCATTTTCATTTTACAGAAAAATACATTCTAGTAAAATTTAGTAACTTGCATAAGAGCTATATTTTGAGGTTGCTAAATTTATATATTGCCTTTCCAAGTTTGTCTACAGGAGAAATCTAATACCAGAGAACTGATCTCCTTATTAATGATTAGACTCAATAATTTTGCCCTTCTGATTATAAATTCAACTTACAAAGCATCCTATTAATTAGCAGTTTGTCAGACCAGTTGAGTGGCTTTTTCTACAGGAGCTACTTAGGTGGCTCCTAAGTCAAAACTAATGAGCTGTTCCTGTGAGATTTTTGCCCAGAACAGCTAACACTTCTGGGGATTGTGTGTAAGATTATACCATATTTAAGATATGTCAACACCTTCAAAAGCAGTCACGAGTGGAGATTTTGTGGCTATATCCAAACTTGCTTTCAGCTGGCTAGCTTTGAAAGAGAGTAAACTTCACTGGTCTCAGATCAATTTAGCTGCTTGAATATTGTCCCAGGATCCTGGTGAGCTCTGGTGCCTGGGCTGACCTTTGTGTTATAGCAGCAACAACATTTGAATTAATTGTCTTAAATCTAGATGGTGTTTGCCCCGTAAGATGATTATTCCATTGAAGTGTAACCTTAAGATCAATGTGCAGATGTACCAAAAGCAACAAAAAGGGGAATGTATACAGTGCAAGAAACAAGAACAGATCTTGATCTGGAGAGTCTTCAAAAGATCTTTTCAAATTTCAAAAGATGTTTATGCATCCAAAAATAGCTCAGCTCTCAAAATGCTTTATTTACAGTACACTTATGTATTTCTACTGATTTTAGGAGACATTTGGGTCAATATTTTAATGGCTTTTCAGGAATTGAATGGTAGTTTCTTGAAAGATAATGTTATCTATTCCTACTTGGCTTGTCAGTGGTGGAAAAATTTGATCCCATTCCCCCCCTCTCTCTATTATTATTGTGCAGCTCTATTATTACTGTGCAATAATCAGTTTCAAAAGATTATTTAATAGATAAAATATTCTCATAATTGTCATCTTACTCCTTCTAGTTGTGTAACATGATTGCTGATGTCTATCCGTCTAGATTCTCATATGATCCCACTGGGTAACCTCACTTACATCTGTGTAAAAATAGAAACCATTAACATCTTTCTTTCTTCTTTCTCACCCTGTAGCAATAATTATCTATGTTCTTTAGGGTTGGGTGAGAGACAGAGAGCTAACAGAAAAAAAGTGGAACTTTTTATTTTATAAAGACATTTAATTTATTTTTTAAACTTGACTTCATTGTAATTCCAAATGAAGAACAGACATGTTTACAGTCTCCATGAAAAGACCTGAGACCTGAGTTCTCATGGTTCCTTGTAGAGATGGCTGAATTCCCTGGGCATTTGCTGTTCTTCTGGGGAACAACTCTGCTTCTAAAGAGTTCAGCAGTCCAGACTAACAAACAACCATGATTATAATTTTTTTTTTTTTCAGCTTTGCAGGAGAAGCTAAACTGAAGATACCAGATCCAAATATAAATCTGAGACTTGTGGTCATTTTTCTTTCTTCAGATATTTATGAAAGTTCTCCCACTCTGTGAGTTTTCCCTACATTTTCAGAAAAGTATACAGTAGTTTCAACAAAATTAAAATGTACTAAACCATTACTGAAGAGAGAGAAAAGCAATCCTGAATTTTAGTAGGAACCAATATAATTGAAAGGTCTCAGTAACAAGGAAAATAAGGGAATAAAAGTTTATAAAATGCAAGAGTTATTGTAAGCAAAATATAAGAAGAAGCAACAGTGATCACTAATCCATCAGATCTGCATAACTTGTTCTGAGTTTAAGGTAAGATCAAATTCCATCTGAACATAAACTTCAGATATTGGTCAACCATCATGACTTCAAACTATTGCTCTCAGACAACAAAACATTTATATATATACATATATATTTATATACACACACACCTAGGAAATTTGGTTTGAAATGTGAACACATTAAAATATTACATTACTATTGTTTATATGCCTTTCTGAAGATACATTTTTTTATAAATTTTAAGAGTTTTTGTCGACAGAGTGCAGCTGTATATACTCACACTCTTTAAGAGACAGATGTGTCAATGCAAAAGTATAATCTCTATTTCATTTAGTGTTATGAGAATACTATGAGTTGAGAGAGTTGGGCCTGTTTTTCCTTGGAAAAAATGACCAAGAAGGTGTCTTATCATGCATACAAATATCCTAAAGGCAGAGTGTCAAGAAGATGGAGCCAGGCTCTTTTTTTCAGTGGTGCCCAGTGACAGACCAAGGGGTAAAAACTGGCACATAGGAAATTTCATCAGAATATGATGAGAAACTTCTTTAACATGAGCATTCCAGCACACTGGAATAGGCTGCCCAGAGAGGTTGTAGGATTTCCTTTATTTAGGATATATTCAAAACCTGCCTGGATGTGACCCTGGACATCCTCTTCTAGGTGAACCTGATGGAGGGGCAATTGGGGGTTATATGATCTACAGAGGTCTCTTCCAACTCCAACCATTCTGTGGTTCTGTGAGAGTATAGAGATGAAGAAAATGAGAAGATCATGTCAGGGTTTCTTGCACACTGATAAAAATATAATTAGCCTATGATAAGAGCAGATTCCCCCAGTATCAATAAGCTTGCTTAGATGGACACTATTCAGTGGCAGATCAACTGGTTCACTATGATATATGGATTTATACCCTCCTTCAAATGTGCCCTTTTGTCCTTTTTTTATTGTTTATTTATCCCAGCAGTAATCTTGTTTCATTTTTAATAAAATGCCACTTCTCAAAAAGTGAGACTGATGAAATTATTTACTGTAAATTTCGTACCTTTGTGATCCTTGTTTTCTCTTTGTCAAATAATTCATAAAATTTTTTTCTATCAGGTGATTAACCTTTTGCAGATGCAGAGAGCTATCCGGAAAAATTATCTCACTGACTGTGATGGTGCTTCCCCTGTCTCTGAGTGAACAGGGAATATACAAACTGACCTTGTGACTGTATTTATTTGTCAGTTTGCATAAATGTAGTTTAGGAATATACTTTTGCAAAACTGTCCCTTTTACTAGCTGCCATCTGTGATATGTTGTCATTATAATGACTGCATTTTAAAAAGCAAATGCATTATAGGCTTTAAAATGTGCATGAACCTTTTCTTCTGTGAGATAGCAAGAGAAAACAAAATGCAATCTTTCTCATAAGACATAAATTTTGCATGGAAAAGAGTTATTAACATTTCTCTACCTTCTTCGCTATGAGGTCTCTGAAGAACAGGACAATATGGGTCATATCTTCCCTTCACTTATGCTATTTTAAAACTGAAAAATTTTGACCTGACTCAAAGAAAAATTGAAACTGGAAATTTGTTACCAAATTTGGATACCCACACTCAATAGTGTATTTTTTTTCTTTTTCTCCAGGTTACCTTTAGCAGAATTGGGATTGTTCATCTGAAAAACAGAAGGCTTTGGCCTTCCCGTACCTGAGAGTAACCTACAAGATTGATGGAGAGAGACTGTTTGCAAGGGCATGTAGTGACAGGACAAAGGGAATGGATTCAAACTGAAAGAGAATGTAATACTAGGGGAAAATTCTTTTCTTTCAGGGTGATGAGACACTGGAAAAGGTTGCCTGGAGAAGTTGTGGGTGCCTCATCCCCAGAAGTGCTCAAGACCAGATGGGATGTGGCTCTGAGCAACCTGGTCAAGTGAAAGGTGACCCTTTCCATTGAAAAGGAGTTGAAACTACATCCTTAAGGTCCCTTTTCAAGCCAAGCAATTCTATGATTTTCTGGTCTTATGATATAGATTAAAATCCATCTTAGTTTAAAACATGCAAGTGTTGAAAATATAACAATGTTGCATTTAATTGAATCTTCCACTTTGATGCACCCTCCAGCTCTTATCAGAATAATGATTAAAACAGAAGGACTTTTGATCAGAATGACTGCAACCGAATATTTTGGAATTTAGTTTGGTCTTGAAAGAAAAAATTATTTTTGACTGTTATTAAGATGATAATTCTCACTTTTAGATATGCACTAAGTTCCTTATTTGTTCTAGAACTTTCTATTCTAATACAACATGAAAGTAGAATATCTTAAACAGGTATACAGTAAAAAAATGGACCTTCAGAATTTCCTTCAATGAAAACTTTGGGATTTTTCCCCCAACCTTGGCGCACACTGAAATCTTCTCTTGAAGTTAGACAAGGGGAGACAAAATCTAAGCTAAGATGTAAAATAAAAACTTATGGCACAAGTTCTTATATTTTTTAAACCCTCCCTCCACCCCAGGGACAGGTTTCTGTTAAGCAGCTTGTCACAGCACCCTAAATAATGAAATCTTATTGATTTGTTTTTTATCCTAAGGCAAACTATATTAAGTGGAAGAATGAGGTAGAATTAGTAGACTTGTCTCAAAGGCTAGGCATAAAGCTCATATACAGTATGAGTTACAGTCTCCCAGCAAAACTAGTGAATCACAGAATAATACAATCACATACACTATTTCAGAAATCAGCAGCATTACTTGTATCTGATACTAATCATAACTTCTCTTCAGCCTCTTCAAATTTAGCAGTTAAGCACAGTGAAAAAATGTCTCCAGGATCTGAATGAGAACCTCTCTTCCTTTAGAATATCTTATAAAATGAGTAGCAGATAGCATCATTACTGCAAATGATGGACATTTTTAATGCTTGGTTATTCCCTTACATCAAAATTCTTATGCAGAATGGATGCCTCTTTATCTGTTATTTTCTTTTTTCCTAAACAAGACAAAAAGGGAAAGAAAGCTTAACATAATCTTTTAAAAAATTAATGTATTTGCTTAAGGAAAAACATGCTTTTGGTAAGTTTTTCATTAAAGCATTATGTGGTACTTCATCAGTCAATCACATCCAAACAATGTGACAGTCTCTGTGCTCCAGCAGGTCCTTCAGCTGTATCCCCCCAGGTACAGGGAGTGCAGCCAATTGCACATGGCCTCGGGTGTCTTCATGACTATGATTAAAACATGATCTAAATTGATGAGGTTGTTTCCTAATCGTAGAAAGAAAAGATATAAATGCCATGAAACTGCATGACACCTCTGTTTCAAAGAGTCCAAGACTGGAAAAAAACTAGTTCCATCAAACTGTTCCTCTGAATTAGCATTTTGCTGTGATAAACTAATAATAATTGCAACATACATAATTACAAGGCAGATTCACTTGGACTGCTGCATGGCCAAGTTCTCTATAGGTTAATGGAGTGGGAGAGCAACTGGGTAGTGACTGCTGGATGCATTTCCCATTATTGGTAGGTTAGGAAAATGTAAATAAAAGGCACAAAAAGGATGGAATTGACAGAAAAGAAGATGCAGTGAAATCAGAATATTTTTTTTAAGTCTTGTGCAAGAGAGGAAAGATGTTAAGCAATTTACATAGATAAGCACAGTAACATATTCTTAGATCTTGGTATTATGTTTCATTTTTTATGTAAAACATTCTTGCATTAATTCAAAGCACTCAGTGTGGGCTTTATCTGTTAGGAAAAGTTGGAAGTATTTATCCATTTTGTTTAACTAGTTCTCCATCTTTAAAAAGTTCTGTTAGATATCTCTTTGTAGCTTAATTTTTAATGTATCTTTGATGGAGCCCAAAGCAGGGAGAAATCTAATTATCCCTCTTTCTTCCTTTCTTGCCTAATTTCTAATAATAAAATAAACTTAGTGATTAAGGTCACAGAAAATTTGCTGAAATTCACACCCAACTCCATCCTATCTAAATTGGAGAAAACATGCTCTCTACAATCTTCATCAAAGCAGTGCTTGAACAGCCCTACATTTCTGGCTACACTGAAAATCTGGTATAATTGGGAAACAACACGGAAAGATGACAGAATGCAGAGAATCTACAGCACACATCATCATCAGATGGAAGCTGGGCATACTGGTGGTGCTCCTGGAGAGCCTCTTCTCAGAGCAGAATCTCCGCCTAAGGGCTGGGTGCCTGAGCTCATCACATAACACCAGCATCAGCTTGTGGTTTAACAGAGTGAGAAGGCTATTGATTGCCTCAGGCAGACATGCAAAAACTTTCCCTGGTATCTCAGCTTCTCTAGAGATTTGAATATTAATTCTGGATTGATAAGAGACATCTTTTTCCACAGTTCTGTAACCCTCCAGAGAATGCTTGATTGATTTTTTCTTTACCTGAGAATATAAGTAATTTATTTGCATTAATATATGGCTGACAAAATAGGTCAGGATGATTGTGCTGCTGCTTTTCCTGTTGAAACTTTGCCTCTTGGTGGACAGGTGTTTACAGAATTTTTGGCCAAGAAGAGGATATGAAGAAAGAAACATAAATTTGAAAATAGTAACAACCACTCTGTTAGAATCCAAATTCCAATTTCTATTCTAAAATATGCAGAGAACTAAAATGTATGTAGCAGCACATAAATTTATTTGAGACAACTAGAAGGTGAAGGCCTTTGTGAGTTTGCATTTGTTTCCAATCACATCCCAAGCATATGAGTGACATAAATTCCAGGTTTGATAGATGTACATGAGCTACTACAGCAATGAAATTTATACAGAAAGAGTAAAACAGTGTCATTAAGAAAGAGATTCTTATATCATAATACAAACCTACATTACCTCAGCCAAGCCACTAATCTTTGAAGAGGAACAGAAATGCATTGTTTCTCTCCTGGAGAGACAACCATAATTCACACCACCAGTTTTGAGTCTCTAATTGGTCTTTGTGTTTCTGAATATGTATCAGGGATTGCTACAGCTATTGTAAGCAATCACAAGAAGATAAGATAAAACATTCTCAGTTTCCTAAGCATCTATTTTCTTTCTACAAAATATCAGGAAAATGGAGTCCCAAAGAAATTACATTTAAGCTGTCAAAAAAAAAAGATCAACCTTTATATTTACTTTACGTCTCTTACTGCTATTGTTTCTTAAGCTCTCCCTAGGGACTGCTACATTAGCATGGATTTACAATTAATACAAAATATATCATATTATGCTTGCTCCAAACTTTGTAACAAAACCTCTTCATTTGTGGTATATTTAATCTCATATGTCCTTGTCTCCAGTAATATATTCAGAAGGCTTTCTTAATCCAGTCCAGGGGGTGCCTTAAATATTGGACCAACAAAATTTAGGAAAACATTGCCTCTCAAAACATTCTTCCTATATAAAACTGAGCTGGGAAAATTAATGGTAATGAAAACTAGGTATTTCCTACTATAAAACAATTTTTTATTTGATAAACAAAAAAGACCCAATTATATCACCTATTGAGTAGTTTTAAATTTCATATCACATCATTATCTAGTCAAGGTATACCAAATAATGAAAGACCTTGGCAAGATTTCCACAGCTATCATCTAAGAATCAGATTTATCAGGCAGTTTCTTTGATGTATCAACATAAAAGATCTTCAGTATGAAGCACACTTCCTTGCTGTATCCTAATGATAGTTTTGCTTTACAAACAACAGACTTAAAAGATTCAGTATATTACAGTGCAGGTTTTATTAGTGTCACATTTACTCTGGATTTCACATAACACCTTTTTAACAGCAAAGATAATGTTAGCTGGTAATGTCAGTATTAAGTAGGAAGATTTTTAATAAACTCAGTTTTTTATACGCTGTCATGTTAACAAAGGATGTTTCAACCTCTTGAACCTACAATGTAATCCAGAATCAAAACAGGTTGTGTATAAAACCTGCAGTAAAACCCTGAACTCTGAGTTTTGGAGGTTTTGAGGATTAGTTTTGGTTTTCTGTTTTATTTTTTTCTGGCACAACTGACATTATGTATTAAACTGCGATGTCAAAGTGCAATTTTTTTACATACAAGCAATTGAAAACAATTCTTTTTAGGTGTCAAGAAGTCTTTGTCTAATCAAACTTGTTTCAGACAGACAGGAACCAAAAAGAAAAGTTATCTTTTAATAAGTGCTGCAAATCAGCTAATTAAAAAGTATGACAAGAATCCTTTTAGTGATTTATAACCAATTCGTGTCTCCAAAAGCCTTTTTCTGGGACAGATAATTGCTGCAAGAGTTGATGAAGGCCAGAAGACTTAGTACAGTTCATGGCATCATTTTAAATTTTCTTAAAAGTAATTATGTCACGTCATATACAAGGGAATTTGATTGTCCTATGAATTACTCAGGCTTTAAGGAGCCTCTGAGCTTGAGAAAATAAAACTTTAGTATTTTAAATTAAATTCTAAGCCTTCAAGGCTTGGTGGGAACAAAAGCACAAATTCTGAATGTCTTTTAACTAGCTTGGAAAGAAGCTTCTAGCTATTCAAATGAAGTTTTTAATAACTTTAAAATATGTTCTTAACTTTTTTGCTACATAAGCTTCTAGACGCATTTTGAAGACCTCTGCTCTAAATCTTCTAGTCTAATAGTTTTGCTCTTTTCAAAAAAGACAAATAGGACAATTGTCAGAAAAGTTTTTGTGCTGCAAATCACAAAAGATTGCACCTTGCTTTAACTATAAAAATAATGATAGATCTGGTTTTTTTCCCCGTTATTTAAATTTTTTATTAATTTTTTTATTCAAAAGATTTTTGTGCCACAGAGAATCAAAACTGCAAGTCATTAATTTTACGTGAAAGGGTGCCTGCCACCTTTCCATAAAAACATTTAAATAAGACTACTTCTTCCAAGGGTTCTCTTATTATTCTTCTTCAATTAAAAAGCATTCTCGGTGGCCTTCATGTTTATGTAAAATTGCAGTTGCTGCATTTATTTCTCATATTTCGGAAGAGCGATGGAAATGGAAGAGTTGCATACAGCAGTCAAGGGCCACATGAGACTACATTGTGCATAAGTGCATGCACCATAATATAAATCTCAATCCCTGGGGTTTAGATTTTGACTTTGTGGGAATGCAGATGTATTTATTCTCCAAGGTTCAGCATCACCGGATATGGGAATTGTAAATCCATCATGTCACTTCTCCTCTGATCACCCATCACATCGTGGCATTGTGATGCATTTCACCCAGCGACTGGGTCTAGACAAAGTTGTCCCTGCCCATGGCAGAGGTTGGATCTAGGTGGTCTTTAAGGTTCCTTCCAACCCAAGCCATTCCACGACTCTGACTGCTGTCTCATATCTGATTAATGTAGGTGCAGTGAGAGGTTTGCAAAGCCACTCTCTGTAAAGAATGGTTGTTTTGCATTGTAACACTTCAAAGCTGTTCTGTAAAGACTGAATTTAAGGAATACAGACAACATTGTGAAGCCCTGTTTAAGGCTTTACTCCTGGGATATATATTCTGTGCTATTTCAAGTCCCCCATAGCAGTGAATCATAGCCAATTCAAGGACTCATTATTTGTTTTCTCCTTTGCCAATTGCAGCTGACAGCTTCAACTACTCTTTAAAAAGCAGCAGCACAGTGAGTGAATTTTGATCCCTGGAACAAAAGGCTATTCCCCTTCATAACTCTGGAGTGGTGTCATGCAAATTAGAACAGGAAATCAAGATCAATCCATCATCAGTAATCAAATGACTCACACATTTATTAAAATTTTAAGGTACAGGTTTTATGTCCTCTTTCTGCATTTATGTTGAGGCATAATTTCAGAGATACTTCTCAGAGACCTCTAGAAGGAAATAACATCCCTTTTCACTGTCTCTTTCCTGTGAAAAATACTTAAGTGCTGTACTCTCAGAAAATATCTAGACATATGGAGTGCAGAGTTTTGCAGTGGTTTTGTATGCTATCTCTGTCCCAGAAAGACTCTCCAAAATAAAGCACAAATCTGCATAAAATTTAATCATTAAAACTTAGGTCCTATACTTCATTTGAACTCTTGTTTTCTTTTGTGAACACAATAAAGTATTTTTCGTGGAAAGCTCATAATAAATCACATTTTTATTTAATCTTGGCAATTTGTAAATATTTTTCAGCATTATTCATTTTAGCCAGCTGTGTAATCAAAAGAATTATCACTTTGTTTATGACCCTATACTATTTATATTTGCCAGATATTCTTAAAGGAAAACTTGTCAAAAATCACCATTACCTTCTACAATCTGCAGACTCAGCAGAATTTTACTAGAAGCTGAGTATGTTCAACAAAAGAAAACAATCAATGTACTTCGAAATCAGAATCTAGGTATGTATGCTTAAATCCTTAATACACTTCTCTGAAAATCAGTGTTTTTCTCTTTCATTTTCAAAAGCACCATTCAGCAGAACTAAATTATGCACTAGCAATTTCAGCCTAATCAAAAGGATTCTGTAGAGCAAAAAGAACCCCCTTCTGAACTGTTACTGTTATCCACAATGGGGCACTCAGGCTGCAAGAGTTAGATTGCAGCACTTTAATCCAATCACCTGCTCTTTTCCAAGAGTACACGAGAGAAGAAACGATGGGACTAGCAAATCTGAATGCATATTATGAGTAACTCGAAATGTGGTAGGATTCATATGTAAAGTCATTGTTCAAACTTACAGAAGATGCAACTGGTTGGAAAGTTCACATTTGGCTTCAGAGCACTAAACCTGTCTGAGTTCAAGTATTTAGACACCACTGTCAGGCACATGTTGTGAGTCTTTGGGTGTCCTAAGCAGGGCCAGAAGTTGAACTTGATGATCCTGTTGGGTCCCTTCCAATTCAGCATATTCTATGATTTTATGACTATAGGTGGCAATTTTCAGGAGATTTAGATTCTTCCAAAGTTTAATCTTGGTATCAGGCTAAAAATATTGCAAAAAATTTTTTTTTTAATAAACTGCTATATGGACACTAGTATAAAGAAAAACATGTTTAAAGAATACATCAAAAAATCAGTCAAAACCGCCTAACCCACAACTAATATAAATTAAATACCTGTTTGAAAGTTTCTAAACAAAATCTCAAGGATAATGGGAAACAATTAGAATGCTTTTAAATGATTACTAGTGTCTGTCTACATTCCCATCATATTTGCAACCATGTTAGTGCAGTTCAAAGATTTGTTGGATGCTAAAAGTTGTAACATGCCACATAATTCCATTTAATGGAGGGTAAGACGTAAGACGTCTGATGCCTGTATATGTACAACTATAATTGCATAATGAAATATACATCTTTGATATTTATAATGAAATAATTACATCTTTTGCTTCTGTTTATCCTGAAGGCATTCAGGCAGTTAGACTTCTAACTTCATTCCTAGTTGGGAACTTTCAGAAAAGGAGTTCTGTACTCAAAAACAAAGAAGAGGAAAAAAAGAGAAATATTAGCAGAACTTTTTTCAAGGAATATAATTTTTCAAGATGTTTAAATTTTCATTGTCAGAAGTGAAAACATAATATTTTTACGTAGAGAAGAAAGCAAAATAAGCATTATGTGACCCTAGTTTATTTTGAGTATAAAGTGAGTTATATAAGCTAACATTTCTTCTATATTCCAGATTTTATTTTTGCCTTTTTAAACCCAAGTTTCATACACCACCACAAGTAAGAGACTTTCCTTGTGCTATCACACATGCTTTCCAAAATGCATTATTTCAAGAGGTAAAAAAATGTCAAGATACTAGAGAAAATAAAAATTTTTAAAAATCCTCTGTGCTGATAGTCTAATTCAGATTTTTAGGCTACAGCTTCATATGACTTCAAACTCATTGTGTCAGTGTACCGATCTTTCCTATCTTGAGCTAAAGTTGTTTTGTTTTTTTTTTTCCAAGTATTTCAGAGACTACAGGATCTCTGAGCAGCTTTAGAGCATCTTTTTACAATCAATACATCCATTAAAATTGAAAGCTGTCATAGATTTTCAGTGTCTTTTTATTTAGGGAAAAATTCTGGACAAATTGTAGTTCCAGCTTCATATTTCCTTTCTTTTATCTATCTGAAAAAACCAGTGCATATATTGGTGCTAAACTTGCACAGGGAAATCGAGACTGTGGTAAGGGAAAATTTGAATTTCTGCATTTATGACCTTGATCAGATCAATATAATGCAAAATAGGCTTTTCTTGTCTCTTTTGCCACGTAAAATGTGATGGAAACAAACGACCTCAAGTTGTAATGGGAGATTTAGGTTGGATATTAAAAAAATATTTCTTCCCTGAAAGTGTTGGAGTAAGCGCTCAGGGCAATGGTGGATTACCATCCCTGGAAGTATTTAAAAGATGTGTAGATGTGTAGGCACCTGGGGACCCAAGAGCCACATCTTTAGTGGTGGACTTGGCAGTGCTGTGTTAATGGATGGACTCAACAATCTTAGTGGTCTTTTCCAACCTAAACAATTCTATGATTCTGTGACTCCATGACTTACTTAACAATAAAAGAGAAGTGTATAAGAAGGTTGGTTTCTTGAGGATGATGAATCTGATACATTTTTTTACAGGCTAAACTCTTAACTTCAGTGCTTTTAAGTGGGGACTTTGCCTTCTTGTTTTTTTTATTTTCATTATAGGTTGGTTGTTTTTTTAACAATGGAACATTACTGCAAACTCACTGCAGTTAATACTGGAGATAAAACTGGTTCTGTTTGGAATTGATGTTATCTAATATGTTTCCTTGGGACTAAGAAAGGTATTAAGGAAAATAAAAATGACACCAGAGTCTATTACAACCCAAGTGCAAATGATTTGTTCATAGAATTATGAAAAATGAATCAACCAGTCTGAAATAAAAACTGTTCTTATTTCAGTTCTTATCTGTGGACCAATGTTACCATCGCAAGTAACTTCTAGAAGATTTTTAACTGCAACATAGCAATTTTATGAAGCGAACTGCAGAACAATTTATACATGATATATAGCTCAATTTTTGCAAAACATTTGTCAGATGACATGTCAATCACAGCATGCTAGTCAATGTTCAGAAGGAGGAACTCAATCTTCATATCTCAAAATATCACAAAAAAAGAACAAAGGAAGATGGATGGGGGAAAATAAAAGGATGGGAATGAAATTTCGCAATGAATTATTTTTTCTTTGCTTCGTTCTCTGTCTCCTTTGTTTCTTCTTTTTTCATGTACCTTTCTTTGTCCCTTGATTTTTCCTTCATCTTGCTGTTGTATTTTTTATTAATAGCATACTATTATTGTGTCTGAATCTTTCCAAGTTCTTTCTGGGGGCTGTTTCTCATAGCAAATAAAAGATAAAAGCTAACTGTGTTGCACATTTCTTCTCTGATTTCTTTCATGTTTGGACTTCCTTTCAAAAATATTAATAATTATAATGCTCTACTAACATCTCTATCTTCTCTATTCTTTGTCTGATTTTCATCTTTGTTTTCTCCGACTTCAGAGATCTAGAAGTCCAAACTGATGTCTTGTTTTTTTTAAAGACTGTATTTAACTTCCTGACCATGAATCAGTTTTAAATTAAAACAATGAGTTTTATAATACTGTTTCCGTTTACAAAATTTTTAAAGACTTGATGACTTTGGGTGACAAAACATGACCCCATGGGACGCAGGTCCTTATCTAGTGCATGTTAAAAGAATTCTTTGGAAATGTCACATTCTACCAAATCAATATCTAAAATCTGTCGGTAATACTGAGACTGGTTAGGAGAAAATGAGAGTGTCTGAAATGTCTGAATCAGTAAATAAGTTACGTATAAAATCACAGACATAAAAAGGGTTTACAGCAAAGCAGGAAATTTCAGGAAAACTCTATACCCAGTTGCTGCAACAAAAGCTAGATCAAGTGACGTGTCATTTTACAACTGTACAAAACTCAGTGACAGTGAAGGTAATGCACTTTAACATAATAGATTTCTTTTTAATATACATCTTCGTAATGCGTATGAACTTGCAGAATATCTGAAGTGTTAAATTCAGAAGTCTTGGACTCCCAGTTTTGTCCTGTGCTCAATTACTGTTGTGATTCTCAGTGTAGATGGCCAAGCTTTAAGGCACAGTTCAGCTTTAGTGTCACCTCTCAATCATCTAATGATTTGAGAAGGCAGAAATTCTTTTGGATGCATATAGAGTACAGATTATGAGAATACATTCTGATGTGAGTTACAAATGCGTTTATATCAGTTCATTTGACAGGAGGAACTCTCAGTTTCCTTGTAATCTTTTACCTGCACTGATGCTATGGCAAAATGTTGTGCACTAGGATGACCTGTCCATACAGACCAAGGTACTGTGGTATAAAGTTTGTCACTCGGAATCAAGTACAAATAAGTTTTTAGTTATCTAAATATACAGTAATCTATGCTTTCTTGATTGCTTAGGCCTAAATTCTCAGGTCTGTTTGCTTCAGGAGGTACATTTAGTTTTCTCCTTTATGCTTTTTGTCCCCCAATTTCTGTTCTGCATCTCTGTCACTCCCACCTATGATACCAAAAAGCATTTCTGACAAATTTTAGATACGTCATCACTAAATATGTCAGATTCAGCACCTCCTTTATCATTCCTGATGTGTCTTTTTTTTTCATATGAAGTTCAGTATTCCCTGAAATATTTTATTTTCTCTTATGCGTTAATTTACTGCTGATGTTTTCCTTTTCTATCTTCTTATTGTAAATGCTTCAGAGTGAGTAGATGTAGCTACTTCAGATAATCACAGTACCTTACCAAGGTACATAATTATCAGTTTCTAACCTAGAATTATGTACCAAAACACAGTTTCTGAGTTTTACTGTATTACCACCAGTGCAGCCATGATAATTTTGCCATTTCTTTTAAGTCAGGATTTTATACCTTTATAACACCTACTGCTGCAGCATAGCAGTTGTTTTAATGATGGGTGGAGGTTGCTATCACAGAGCTCTGTTGTGAATGCTCTTTCCCAGCACTTGTTTTTCTTTTCTTGGTTGTTGTGTGCCAGCTTCTGAGATCCCAAAGCCACTCACTTACTGTAGCCTACTGCAGCAGATGTTCCTGGTATTTCTCCTTCACCAACTCTGAAAGCTCTATGGCAGTGACCAAAACACAGTCATTGCTGCTGCTTCGCTTCCTTCATCCTAGACTGTGCTCTAGTCCCTCTTACTGCAGCTTCCTTCCCCCTGCTGGAATTCCATGTTCTCTACTGATTGTGCCTCTATGCATTTACACTATTGCCCTCAGCTAAAAACAGCAAACCCGTCCCGCTGCAATTCAAGTCTGGGCGATCTTATTGTTCCTTCACCAACATGCATTAAATGAGCTATTTAGTGCTGGCTGAGGTCTCTGTTAATGAGAGCTGGAGAGAAATCTGGATATTTCTTCGCAGCAGGTGACAAACAACCAGTTTCCTGGAAAACTACCTCCTTAAAAACTCTGCTTACGCAATGTAAGATTCACAGTCCCTGCACAGGTTAAGAAAACTGATCCATAAAACTAAAGTCTCAGTTCTCTGTATAATAAATGGAGGTAGATTCCTCCTAATTGAGATGCTCTGAAGTGCCCTTTAGAGATGCTTAGTTTTATTCTTTGGATATATAATGAGCCTAGGCAATTAACCGTCTCCCAAATTAGGTGTCTAATGTAGACACCATGAAAAAATCCTCTTCCCCTTGTTACAGTAGAACATTACGCACAGCAATCTGTAGGTCTAATGAAAGTCTTTGGAAGAGGCCCCAGCTGGAAAGAAAAATAACATTTTTAAACAGCTTAAATTTTATATTCACATTTTTTTTCCTTTTTTAAAAAATACATCAGTCAGTGAATTTCAGCTAATTTGGAATTCTGCATAGTTGACTACCTATGAATCACTATTATATACATATTCTATAAGATACCTTTTATGTCTGTACAGAAATATCACTTTTTGAAGGTCATCTTTTCTTCTCTAATGTTCTAAATTGTTCCTATTTCCATTTAAAAGGGGTCCTTATATTTGCATCTGGGGGCTAAATTATGTCTAACATGCTTATTCTATCTTGACCTAGATTTAAACAAAAAAACCAACAACCCAATCTTTTACCATTAACATGCCAATTATGAAACAATCCTATTATAATGCAGCATCAGGCGCTATAGCTTTTTGTATGTGATCACTGTAATTCATGCATCTTCCAAGTTAAATACATGGGGAAGGCATAGACCGCTACAATCCAGGAATTTTGCCTGGCTGCCATGTGGAGGACACTGTACATCAATGATGCACTGGTGCAAAGGGCATTCATTTAATACACTCACTGCTTCTGCCATCATCTAACCACACATGTTAGATGCATAATAAACACAGCTTCTGTCTCGGCTTGATCACCATATCTAAAAGGCTGTAAGTAGTTTTCTTCTAGCTTTTTTCAAAATCATGAATGAGAAGGAATGACAGATATTTTAGAGATGAGAAATAAATAGGAAAAAAGATAGGCTAATAAAACATTTGAATTCAGCTAATTTTCATTACATAAAAATATTTCTATATTGATTAGTAGCAAATGCTAATGAGATCCAAAAAATCAAAATTGATCTGTAGATATATCTTGTTCTTGAGATGTATATAAATGCCCGTTAAAACCTTGCAATATTATACCACCATAGCCAGCTTTCTGCACTGTCAATATATGTCTTATAGGATACCTGCTTTTTTATTTAGTTAATACTCTTAAAATTTTGTTTTGGCCTTTTAAGCTACTACTTAAACTGAGAAAAAGAACATGGGATTCTATTGTTTTTGTTTTACACAGTGTTTTGCCTGTCATAGTAAGTAAATTAAATCTGCATTATTAGTAACTGTCAAAAGCATACTCTGAACAGAAGGCAAATACAGCAGGTGGTATAAAAAGAAGAGATGGCTGAAAGTAGAAAGGCAAAACAAATGATTGCTAGAAACTGCTAATCTAGTTATGAATAAATTTAAGACAAATTAAAATGCATGCAAAGCTTTCACTGAAGGTGAATACTTGACAGAAAAGGAGATAAACTGACCAGTTCTTGTTATAAGACCATTTGTCAGGAAGCTCAAGTGCTAAAAACCCTTGTATATTCTAATTGCTTTAATGCAACTTGTATAAACCTAACCTGATTTTTGAACCTCCTAAGTGATGGCTCATCAGACAGCAAACTTACAGCACAGAGAACTGTTGCTTTGTTTGCTAACAAAACAGGCGATCCTTTCAGTTAACTATACTTTTCAGTGGTCAGTTGTATTTTTCCTTTGCAGGTAGTTAGTATTTACATGACATTTCTTATGACAACTAAAGGTAATAGAGGAAACTGTCTCAAAAGACATATAAAAAGTAAAAAAAAAAAAAAAAATCAGGCTATCTGACTGTTTCATATTTTGTAATAATCTGTTTTTCAGTGACATATCAAAAAAAAAAGGGTATGCAGACAGTTAGGATGTTGCCAAAGGAGCGAAGTCTGTCAGGGTTTTTTTTTCCATTTCTGATGATGTGTGCAGATTGAGAGAAAAGTGCCAAGCCCTTCCACAGTTCCCTAGAACCTGGAGGGCAGTCTGCCTGGAGTCTGATGCAGAATTTCATTTCACCCAAATCTCACTTATGCCTCATGCTGGATATTCAATTTTTGACACTCAACATAAACACCTTCAAAATAATTGATTATAGAGGTGGTTGAAAACAGCTTGACCTTAAGCCATTAGGTGGTTGCTGCTAGGCAGTTATTAAAATTCCCCTAATCCCAGTGGAACAATTATCTCACTCTCTGGTAAAACTCTGAAATTGCTTGGCCTAACTTTGTTAAAAAAATCAAACAACAACAACAACAACATCTTGGTTTGAAATTCTAAAGCATGTTAGCAGAAGCTGAAGAAACAAGAATTTCTTTGTTCTTGAGTTGTCTCAGATGTTGTATCTTATTTATCTAGCGGGCAAATAAATGTACCTTTAAAGCTCAGTGACACTTCGATTGTCTACAGTGTGATTTCTCTGTCCTATCCATATGATATGTGTCCTCCTTGCTCACTTACTTCATTATTAAATTCTTCATAACTGCAACACATGAAAATGAGAGAGAAAAACGGATTTAGACAAGCACACAGATAACATGCCTCCTGAGAGGAAATTCCACCGTTGGAGAGTTATAGCACCCTACAGACAAATCCCCATGTTCAATCTTTCACCTCCCTGGTGTACCAAGGGTGTCAAGTGACCCTAGGTAGTGCAGGGCAGTCAGGCTCAGCTCACCAAGGCTGCAGTTGCAGACACCAGCTGCACTAAGGCTGTAACTCCAGTTACCCAAGCTGTCACTGGAGCCACGGGAGCCAGGGCAGCCATTAGCAGCATAGCGGAGATAATGCCAGGATCTTTTAGAGCTGCTAAACTTCTAAGGGAAGGAGCTACAGAAGAACTCCACAGGAGCCCTGCAACACGCAGGGAAGTCAGTGTTCAGATGCAGCAGCGTAATTAAGGCAACTGGGGCACAATGTTTGACGTTGTTTAGAACAAACTCCTTGATAAAGTCAGTCTTTGCTTATGCTTTGCATAGAAGTTGCTTTTCCCTTTTGACAATTCTATAGGACAGATGGTCTCAGAGCTCTTTCAGTACTATGCAGAGCTCTGTAGAGAGATCTCTATATTTTTGCCCAGTTTTGATGTCTAAATTAGGTACATTTTTTAATTTCCAGAGTTACAATTAATAATTATACACAAGTAAGTTAAGTCTCTTTATTTGAAGACTAAAAATACTGAAAATGAAAAGCTTTCATCCTGTTAGACTTCTGAAATCAACTTAGAGCTTACCTTTAAGAGTTTTAATTAAAATGAAGAGACTGGTATCTTCCTGCTCTTTTAACACTTTTTTTTATTTTAATGAGAACTGTATAGACCATTCACTTAAGACTTGGACTCGACGATCCTTTGTGGGTCCCTTCCAACTCAGATTATTCTGTGAAATCTATGAAATATGTCTCAATTCCCAGCTGCATCTGAAGCATGAGTAGGAATATCCTGCTCTTTTTAATATGTTCCTCCATCTTTTAAAGTCTAATTATTTTGTTTCTGTCTAAGTGGAAAAAAAATTAAAGACTCATTCTGTGACCTTCCTTGTGCTCTCACTTCTGTTAGGGCTGTTATGCCTTGCAGCACAAGTTTTATGAGATTGTATAAATCTCTTGTATTACAGAAAACAAAAAGGAACACTCCTTTCCTGCAATTTAAAGCTAGAGAACTTGAAAGAAGAATAAAGCAAAATAAACTGCTCTCTTTTCTTTTGTTTTCATTAATAAAAAATTACTTCTCTGTTGACCTAGATATGTATGCATTCCCCTATGCAGTCTGCTGTTAAATTCTAAGATTCACAACCGTAAGTGGACATTAAAGAAATAAAAAAAGACTGATTTTTTAACAGAATTAGCGGTTTTATGAATATCAGCTTCTGCCTTAGCAATATATAACGATAAAACAAAATCAAACCTTACAGTTTAAAGTGTAAATTTTCCTTGTTGCCATAGAGAATAGCTCATACGCAAACAGGTCTGATAATAATCACACATGATCATGTGGAATAGAATAGGAAGGATTTATCTTTCTTTAAAGAAGCAGGTATGTCTCCTTCCTCTCATAGTGTCAAACCTAGATGGAGATAGTGATCAAACATGGTGTGACAATTTCCTCAATGTTTCCTGGTGGGAGCTATTAAAATTCAACTTATGCACAAAAAAACTCTTCAGTGTCTAGCCTGGTAAAAAATGTGTGTTATCATCCAGGAGATGAGGTATTATATCCTGCCAAAAAAATAGAAAACATATTTCATAGACAGTTCTGTGAATTCTTCCTCACGGAAATTTTTTTTTTTGTCAACAGCTTTCTCTTAGCTAGTTGAAAGTGATGGGTAAATCAGCTCTCCAGGGTCTAAGCCTAGAGCTTCTTCTTTGTTCCAGCATCATATAGACATGTTCAGTTCTAAAACCTTCAAGGCCCATTCATTTCCAGAAAGCACAAGATTAAGGTAAATGCTGGGATAGTACTAAAAGAAGAAGTATGGCATTGCACAGGACTAACTCCCATGACAAACTTGCTAGATAAATAAAAATTATTGCAACTCATATTCCAGATTTGCAGTAGTCAGTTGAAGTCTATTGCAGGTTTCATGAACCTGCTTTGAATCTGTGTAATAAGTGAGTATTCTTCATGAAAGTTTTTTAATAAACAGTTTTTATTAGGAGTTTACTTACGAAAAGCCTTTTCCTAATTCTTAGTAATGAGAGAAAAGCTGTATTGTAGTCTACAAGGAGCTTTTCATTAGAATACAATTAACACCTTAAAGCCATTAAGAGTTACTTACATTAAACAACAAGAGGAGCTCAACAGGAAACACAATATTTGAGAATTTCTGCAGAAGATTTATGCATGATATTACGCACTGTCCTGCGCTGAGTGATAACTCCTTATGGCTTCAGCACAGTTGTTCTCTGTCTTCACAATCAGAGCAAGAGGGCTCAGGAAGAAGGAGAATAATTAAACCAGTGAATGCTTGGCTGCATGGCTGGTGCCATACTCAATGGTTTTGACTTCAATGATCACGGATTCACCTTTGAGAAGTCAGATTTGTTGGGAGATAATGGAATTCACATGGTAAAGTGGAGCAAGAGGTCTTTGACACCAAACTGGACAGAAAAATATAGATTTAATGGGGAAAGAGATGGAACTCTGTGTAACAGAAAATCCAGGAGTTGCTGACATATCGAGAGCCACCAGAGAAACAACCATGAAATGTCTCAAAGCAATTATGACTTGTTCCTCTAAAACTATGATACAGCTGATAGACTAACTGGAGTCTGTACCAGTACATGTAGTGGGGATTACAAAGAGGAGGAGTTGGTACCACTGGGCTTGCAAGCTCTGATACTGCTGGGGGAATTCATTCACCCTAGCCCCTTCTTGAAAAGCAGAGAAACCGGCAAGTAGCCTTGGAGTCTCCTGGACTCTGTCTGGGATAATGACTTAATCCGAGAGACAGAAAGCCTGACCAGAGGAGAAACATTACTGGACCTGTTGCCTATCAACATGGATGAAATAATTAGATGGGTCAGGATTGGTGCTTGCCTGGGCTGCAGTTCTCATGACCTAGTGGAATTTATGATCTCACAGGATATAGGCCAGGCAATGATAAAAGTCAAAACTCTGAATTTTAGCAGTGAACTTTCAGATACTTAAGGAATTAGTGGATGAGACTCCCTGGTAAACACAGGGATAAATGATCAGAACAGAGTTGGCAGTTCTTTAAGGACTTTTTTCTAAGAGCACTTCTTTCCTAAGACCAGCATATGTAAGCAAGAACCTCCATAATAAAGTGCAAGAAGGAAAATTACAGACACTGGAATCAGGGGAATGTGTCTTGGGCTGTATCAAACAGAGCATGGTCGGCATCAGGTGAGGTGATTCTGCCTGTATGCTCTTTTTGAGAGACCTCACTTTGAGTACTGCATCCATTTCTGGGGCTCTTAGCACAGAAATGACACAGTTCTGTTGGAGTGGGTCCAGAGCCAGGCCTTAAAGACAGTCAAAGAGCTAGAGCATCTCTCTTATGAAGAAAGGCTGAGACAGCTGGGGTTGTCCAGCCTGGAGAAGAGAAGGCAGAGCTTACTGAAGCCTTCCAGTGCATAAAGGGAGTTTATAAGAAAGATGGAGAAAAACTTTTTAAAGGATCTGAAGTAATAAGTCAAGGAAAAGCAGTTTTAAACTGAGAGAGGGTAGAACTAGATCAGATATATGGAAGAAATTCTTTACTGCGATGGCAGAGAAATTGTGGAAACCCCATCCCTGGAAGTATTCAACACCAGGTTGGGTGAAGCTTTGAGTAACCAGGTCTAGTGGAAGGTGAACTTGTCCATGGGAAGAGTTTGGACTAGATGATATTTAAGGTTCCTGCCAATTTAAACCACTCTATCATCCTATGACCCACTGTAATCCAATATGTTGATCATGACTATGCTGGTGGTATTTACATATTTTATCATTGTATTATAACATGAAACATTTTCAAAGCTGCATAATATATGTGTTTTATTATTTAATTCAATATGATTAAGAAAAATAAACAATAAGTATCATGGCATCAGCATAGTTTACTGAAATGACAACTGAGTATGAACAGTATGGCACTTTTTAGCAAGAAATAGTTCTAAGACCGTCACAGATTTGCTAGAAGATAAGTAAAGCTATTCATTTTGAATGTTTACTTGTTAGCTTAGAGGAATACATACATAAACATTAAAATGCAAAACTGTACTTGAAACTTTGATCCAGAACATGGCACACTACTGCAGTTAAATAAGTCTTCCTCAGCATCACATTCAATAGCAAGCATTCTTCTTCCAGATTACCCCTTAATTAGCAGGCTTTTCTGTGTGAAGAATACTGGTTCTCCCAGTTATTGCTAAAGTATTGGAATACTGTTTTATACTCCTGACAAGTTTGCAAAAACTGAAGGCTTCTGACATTTTGCTGGTTCTCTCAAAACTAAGGAAAACATAGATTTACATATATAAAATATTTTGACAACTATAAAGGAATTATTGGTCATGGGCATTCTCTATTAATTGTGGTTAGTTTAGTGATACTATTTAAAGTATCTCCATTAAAAATGCTCTCTGAAATTATTTATCATGATCTTTCAATTTTTCTCTAACTCTTTTCAAAACTGGAAAATGATACAAGGTTTTAAAGTTTTAGAATAACTTTTTAATTTTTTAATAATTTAAATTGTAAATTTGATATAACAATTATTTCGGTCTTAGAATTTGATTACCTCTAAGCCATATAAGCAAAAAGCTTGCAAACCCATCAGTCACACTATTTATACCTGAAGATCTGCAAATAAATCATCTTGCATCCCACTGCACAAGACACTTTTTTGGTCTCTTTGCTAGACCACACATGACTATTTCAGCAGATTAGCTTTCTCTCATCTTTCTTCCTGTAAGTGAAACCAGGCACTCCCCCAAAACTCACCTGCAGGACTAATAAGAACTTTCTGTATTTTTGTAAGGATTCTCAAACCATTCAAGGATTGAGAAATCTGTTTTGCATAAATGCACACAATCATTTTATCATTAACATATGCTAAGAGACTCTGACTTTTAGAAGCAGTGATAATGCTAATGTAGCTCAATGTCTAAAACCTTTACAAACAAGTGAGTTTATGTATATTCAAAGTTCATTTGCCAAACATGGTTTTCCAGAAATCCTAGCTCAATTAACCCAGTAAAAAAGCAGCGTATCACAGGGCTACTAATAGCAAGAAGATTTTTATTAGACATTAGATTATTTTTATCCTGATTTTTAAAATGGAAGGAAGTTAGGATTTATTAAAGTTCATCGCATCCCTGAGTATAAATTTGCTTTCTCCAGAGCCTAATGATACCCATGGGAGCCCAACTGGCATGCTGGAGGTCTAACAACAGTTTTGAAACTGAGATTTCAAATATCATATTTACAGCTACTTCTACAAACTTTCATCATTCATTCATCATGTTTTTTAATTAAGGATTATCAATCAAAAAATCTCATTGATCTAAAGGAATGATTTACCATAAATTTGCCAACATAAATCAGACTATGCATCCAGGTGCTTTGGGACAAATGTTGCATATTTAAAATGTGTATCATTATCAGGATTCTCTAAAGTTCTCTAAATATCTTTCCAGTAATGCCACAATTGAAATTAAAAAGCATCTAGCTTAATTTCATTTCTGTTTATTTGTCTGTAGCTCGACATGATTCTGGAACATGACAAATTTGCAGATTTTGGATAGCTTCTGACTCAAATATCGCAAGGATTATATACGTCTAGGGATACTCCAATTTTAGTTGAAACTGAATTTATTTTGGGAACAGTCTCATGTTAGTTTCTTAATGTCAGTTCTGTATATTCAGGCAATGTTTACATCTATTTGCCATTTCTACTATAAAATACCTTTTTGTACCTTTTAACTAACCACAAATATTTAAGACACTTCAAAAACATCCTACTTCTTTCTCACTGTTGTAAGTCAAATTTGCACGAGATTTTAGTGGTCTTTTGTGTCTTGTATCAAAGAACTTTTTGAAAATTTTGAAAGAATTAAAGAACTAAGCTAATATCAGTGGATGTTAGGTCCTTTAAAGAGTAGAAAAACTAATGCACACAAAAGGTGACTTTCCTAAAATCTATTCAAGAGATCACCAACAAAATAGAGACTAAAGCAAACAACTTGTTATTTTTTATTGTATAACTTCTATTTTCTTCACAAACAGCTTTAGCTAGCTACCTTTTAATTAAACAAATCACTTTATTCAGAATATTAATAAATTAATAATAGGGATTTGAAGCTGTTGGTTCATTTCCATGGCTCATCATTTGCCTTTACCCACTTTTGCTTTAAATTGCAAAGGTCATTAATTTTCATTACACAATTTGATTATTTCCTACTTCATGATTAAATTAATAACTTTTTCTAAAATTTTCAGAGGAAAACTTCAGTGACAAGTACAATACATCATTAACTAGGAGTTTTAGCTGCCTGAAAGATTAACTGAATTATTATTCCGTAAAATTTCTAGGAAGGAATCTACATAAAGGCAAGTCATTTTTTGCATTTTTGCATTTTAAAAGTCCATTCTTTCAGTATACAAATCAGAAGAACTATAAATGGAAATCTAATCTTTATAATATATTTATTATTTGAATGAGAAACAATAAAGCTGTGGGAAAAATAAGTTTATACGCACAGCTTTAAAGAGGATATCAGTGGCCATTGCAAATTGTGATTACTAGAATTAATCTGTAGGTATTTTTATTTGGAGATACCAGGTAAAAATGTACTGGATTAGAAAACATACGTCATTATGGCTACAATCAAGAATCAAAGTATCAAAGAATTATCACTGGGTGTGCTTTACTTATCAATGGAAAAGGACCAAGACAGGAAAATTAGACTTAAAACTTTCCCTCTATCCTTTTTTCAGATGAACAATTCAAAGTGTTCGCAGTTTAGTTCATTTTCTTTTTCTCTCATTGTCCACTAAAACTGGCCACTAAACTGCCTCTTCTGGTAGGTATCATCTAGAGAATCTCCAAAGTAACACAGAAGTTTAGGGCAAAGTTCAGGGCATCTACCCATGACTGTGAAGGACAGGCTGTTCCTTGCCCTAATCCTAACTAGAGCATATATGACTTTTTTCTATGGGACAGGTATGAATGAGGGACATAGGATGGAATTTCCTCAGTGTTTGCTTCTGTTTGGCGCTAACAGAGATTTTGAAAGTTATGGAAAAAGTAAGAATATAGATCAGTGATCATTTACTATTGTGCAGGCTTTCCAACACTGATCATTATTAATACCCAAGAAAATAGACCATGAGTGGTATCACTTTCACAGATTATTCCTAAGTCTGAGGGAAGAAACCCCAAACCCAAGCAATCAACCAAACCCCAAATCCAACCAACCAGGTTCCCAAAACACCACAACCTACACTTCATGCCCCCCCATAAAACAAACAAAAAAAATTAAAAAGAAACACAAAAAAACCCTACCAAAAGAAAAACCCTCTGAACTTAGATGTTTACTTGTTTACTGATGATTTGAAAAATGAGTTTTTCATTATAATTTTTTAAATATTTACTTCTAGTCCCACTACTTAAGGCAAAGTTCCCTTATTCAGATGACATACAGTGGTCACTGGTTCCACAAGTTTGATGCATATAAAAGTAAAAGATATTTGCTAGTCTCTGTTTTAAATAAGTAGAAAATCAATTGTAATTTCTATTCTTTCTTTAAATTGAAACATCTGAAATCAGAAAAAGTAAATATAGAGATCAGTTTTTATATTTTGCCTTTCCATATCATATCACTTTACACACTGATATCCCCAGCTTTCAGGCTGTCATTATGAAAGCATATTTCCAAATTCCTAATGTCTATCATCTGTAAGAAAGGTGCAAGATGTGTCTCACCTTTTCAGCTCTTTCTTCATCTTCTACTGTGTTGGAATTTGTTTTTTTTCAAGGCAAAATGATGAACTGACATCTTTCCCCACATAAAAGGGAAATTCTGTATTTTCGTTAGAGAGCCAATATGATTTAAATAAAACAAATATTACAGAAATACTCAATATAATATAGATAACCAAATATATTCATACAACTGATGCTTGTAAAATTCAAAAGCCAAGCAATCAAACTGAAATTGATACTTATCTGATGTGAAAATACTGGGTTTATTTTTAGAGGAATATCTCTAAAAATATTTTTTTAGAGATTGAAATCTCCTCTTGAAACAACGATTTCTATACAGCTGTATTTTTATTATATGTAACATATTTTCAACCATGTTTAGAAAGTATTTCCCCTTGCTGTTCTAGTGGATATATCGTTCCTATGATACTTGTTTTTCAGACTTCAGGCAAAAACCTGGGAATGCTGTTCCAGCTCCCTACAAGACCAGATTCCATGCTTAGAAAATATGATCTTATTTCTTTTAAAAGACATATTATTCAGTGTAGAAATCGTAGACTTTTTAAATGCATGCTTCTTTTTTCACTGCCTACTAGAAGCCTGTTTGTGGGAGGAAATGGTGACAAAGATGTTTTCAACAGTCACATGATGCAGACACATTCATATTCATAGTGAGAAAAGATTGTCTACAAAAAATAACGTACCAAAAATAAAACCAAACAAAAAGAGCAAGAAAACCCCAAAAGCAAACAAACAAACAAGCAGAAAAAAAACCAACCCAAAAACCCCACCAAAAAACAGTTGAGGCATTGCTTAGAATAAAGAATATCCCTATAGGTAAAATCTAGTTGCATGGATTATGCCATGTACCAGGACTTAATTGTACTCTTTCAGAATTCACAATAGCTTTTAGACCCGCTTTAAAACCATCTCTATCAATATCAGAAAGTTAAGAGTTCAGGTAAAAGTGGCATAGGCAGCTCCACTTTTTCTGCCAAACTCAGGTGCACCTTTGAGAATTTGTTCCCCTCTAGGACAAACCTAGTATTTCTTGCTGACATAAATTCCTAACAAGGCCTTTCTGTCCTCGACTATATGCAACAGGGTTGTGCTTATGCTAATTTGATGTTGTGGGATCATAACCCCCTACTGATGAAATTAATTTCAAAATGTTAACAAAATTACTTGTAGGCATTGCAGAAAACGTAAAATAAAAGGCTGCTGTTTTCCAAATATGCCATTCCTGAAGGTATGCTTTGGAATTCTTGGTGTATGCATTCATCTGTTAGCAACTTACTTTCAAGATAATTATGCAATTTAATAAAAGGAACACTGCAGGAATATAAAAATTACTCTTCCTCCTATTATATGGAAACAGTTAGAAGGTGCTTTTGTTTTCTTAACTGAGATTTACTGAGCTTTTCCTATTTAAACTTTGCAAAGCTTGTGTTCAACCCTAAGGGAACTTACAACCGCCTTAATGCTCACATTGTAAGAAAATGAAGATACTTCAGGGACAAGATAATAGAATAAAGCAAATCTTTCCACCACTTGCAATACTTTCTTCCCCATAAGTCACTGATACACATCCAAATGAGTTCATAACACTTTGGACTTTTTAAAATTACAAATGTCACACTTGTCTTAAATTGAAATAGTGTACTAAATAAGTGTACAGTAATTTCACGAATACAAGCCACACCGTTTTGACCAAAATTTTGCTCCCATACCGGAAATGCGGCTAATATTCAGGTGCGGCCAATATGTGAATAATTTTCTGACATTTTCAACCCCGGGAGTGCAAACCAAGTCAGTGCAAACTGCAAAGTCGAGCTCCTGCCAGTAAAACCCTGCATTTACGCGGTTGTTACAAATTGGTTATCTGTTGCGCGGCGGGTGGAGCTGCTCCATGCAGGCAGCACAGGGGGTGGGGAAGGCGGGGCAGCTCTCTCCTGCTGGTCCCGTGGCTCGGGGGAAGCAGGGGCAGCTCCCTCCTGCTTAGCCCTGCAGCTCGAGGGAAACAGGGGCTCCCTCCTGCTTGGCCCCGCGGCTCTGGGGGCCCCTGTCCCCACGTGCTGCCGCTGCAGGAGCGGGGTGGCTCCATCCCTGCCTCCCACTGCCGCCGCAGGTGCTGGCGGGCTCTGTGCTACCCCTGCCACCACGGGGCAGCGCCGGGCTGGGGTGATCGAGCCCAGCAGTGGCGGCGGCCAGCCCCGAGCGGCCCCGCCGAGTGGCAGCACTGAGCTGGGTCACCCAGCCCTGTTGGCAGCACCGAGCCCTCATGGTTCAAGCCAAGCCAGTAAACCCCGCCCTGCCACAGTTCTGTTACTATTTGGCAACTTTGTTGCACGCGGGTCCTCGCTGTGAACGATAGAGCGGCTTATACTCGGGTGTGGCTTATTTATGGACAAAGAACAAAGTGTTTGCCAACACCCGGCGATGCGGCTTATACTCAGTGCGGTTTTTATTCATGAATTTACTGTAATCATTTTTCCCCTTTGCCCTTACAATGAAATATATATCATTATAAAAGGGTAAAATACTGTCTGCTCTAAACTGAAGGATGGTCCACTTGAACTCCATCTCATCCAGAAATGGGTTATCTTTATGTAAAAACAGACAATAAAAAGCATATGAACTTTGATGAACATATTTTTTCCTCTTTTCTTAAAAGTTGCACTGTGTCTAAGAAAGAACAGAGAAGTAGCTTTGGGTGAAAGTACAGTGTTTCATTTCCTCCAGCAAACTGTGCATGTGTTTTATTTTCCCTCCTATTTTGCTACATGTTCTTAGGTAAGACGCAAACAGATAAATGGACATGCAATCCAAGGGGAATTGTCAGAGAAGCAATTTTATTTTGTCTGCAGAATTCTGTTAGTTTCATGTTGTTTATTATTTCCTTGATGTTTATTGCTTGCATTCTCCTGTCTCTTTTAAGGGTAATCAAGACCTCTTCATACTGTCTCTATAAGCTTATTAGAATAATAGATCAACAAAAGGGACTTCTATACATGTGTTTCATAAACTTTTCATGATTCTCGAACAACAATTAAAATATTTTTAAAATTTAATTATGAGATATGTAAACCTCATTTTAACCTTCTGTAACATGAAACTATTGAAACGGACACTTCAATTGCATTTACCCATGGGTTGATGCACTACAAGGGTCAGGCATGGGCCACTATCAAAGTATGGGCATCTTCCCCAGTTCACTCCTAATTACTACAAGTAAGAAGTTTCCCCCAGAGAATGACCACTTTTATTCTGTATTTGGTAGGTAGAAATTAGCTGCCTAATCAAATGGGATGGTTCTGCAAATTCAAGGAATTAAGTGAGCTTTTTAAATTTTGGATTCTTTTAAATTCGGTTTTAATTTGAATTCAACTGTGAGCTTGGTGTCACAAGGCAGTTCATTTTGAATGCTTTCCAATACCTTTATAATGCTCACTGCTGATGTATCATGTCTTGTCTTAGAGCCAATATTGAAAAATACTCTGACTTTTGTCTACACACCGAAGAAATTAAATGAGCAGTAAATTTCCATTTGCACAAAAACTCAGAATTGTCATTTATTCACTGTAGTGGTATCGCCCAACTAGCTGCATATTACAACATGGAGTAGGTACTACTAAAGTGACAAAGTCATCATAGATTTTAAAAAATTATTAATAAACCTCATTCTACCTATTTTTATGAGTCTTCTTTTGGAAGATAATAGTCACAGAGAACCTGAACATGTACAATATGATAACCTAAAAATAAGCTGCACAAACAATACTATTCTAAATTCTCTTTGATTTTGAGACAGATCCCTGACTTACACATGATACTGGAAAAGCTCATGGCTCTACTGAGATATCACCTCTTTAAAATGAGATGCAGAAGCATAACTGGTTTTATTATTTTAATTTCAAAGAATTGGAAAAGAAACCATCAATTTTTTAAAAAATTATGGTATTCTCTCTTATGTACTCTATTTTTCTTTTCTTTCTGATGATTTTCCCATTTATCTCTCCTGATAAAAAAGTTACTGAATTTATTTTAGTACTTTAAAAAAAAATATGTAAGCTTTGGAAAAAAAAAAAAAAAAACATTTAAGAGAAAGAAAAGGACTTGAATGTTACCTGAAAAGTTTCCTTATTTCACTTCTTTTGGAGTTTCATTCTCATATCTGCAGGAAGAGCTGACAGGAACAATATTTTAAAGTAGTCAGTTCTGTCATAATCCTCTATTCAGTGCTGACTACAGTGGCATGTCATTTGTGCTTTCCTGTCCTATTATGGCCTATTCCAGGGAGCTTTTCTCCTTCATGAATCTCTTCTGACCTCATCAATACATTTGAAGATACCCTTCTTACCTGTGAGATATGTAGTTGAAAGGAGATAGTATTACACTTAGCATGGCAGAGGAGGAACTTCTTCCCATGACATTTTGTTGCACAGACTTTGTGGAGGTGCTCAGCAACCAATTTCTAACCATCTCATTGGTGATATTTAGGATATTAAAAGGTCTGGACTGTTCCTTAATTGTCTAAATTGGTTAGGAAAACCCACTGCTTGCTGTGTGTAAACCAGCAGAAACTGGTAAAGACCATAAAGTACTTGAATTTCTGCTAGTGTATTTTCTGATGGTCAGAATCCAGTGAAAAATAATCACCTTGGCATTATTAAAAGCATCTGAACAATACTGCCTTTGTCTTAGGAGTTTCTAAGTCATGTCATATACCTGACTATTTAAAAAAATTCAGGGTTAATAATATCCTTGTGCTTGACTGTTTTGTTTTTTTAAGTACTATAGACTAAAGAAAGTAAATGAGCAGGCATTTCCATTTACACAAAAACTCAGAATTAGCATTTAATCTCTGTAATGATATCAGATACCCAAAGAAACTATTGGAATATTCAGATAACACTATCTGTGCATTGCTGTTTATGTATTTTTCGACCCAGAGTTCAGAATGGGAAAAGTCAGAAGAAGATTTTGTAGACTCCTCCAAGACTTTAACCATTAAATGAGGCACTTCCTGGACAATAATAATTTCAATAAATTTCTTTTGTGAAGTAGTCTGCTAAATAAGCACACGATGTAGGAATATACTTCCCTATGTTATTCTGGCAGTGTAGGAAGAAAGGGAAAAATAAAAAAGGAAAAGAAGACAGAATAAAAAATTAGATTTGTGCAATATTTTCAGACACACAATCTAATATGAATTTGTGCTAAGACTGATAGACTACTTGTCCTTGAGACAGGGGAAAAAGAATTCTTTGGTTTTCCAAACATCACAAAGCAAACAGAAAGGCTTCTTCAGAATCTCTAATGAGAAAAAATTAACCAGCTAAAGTGCTGGAAGAAAATGAATCCAACAGTTATTTTGCAAAAAGCAAATAAATGTTTAACTAGGGCAGTTTCCAATGGCAGAGAAAGAGTAAGCGCATCCTCTGTGAAAGAAAAAGTACAGCTTCATGAGTTAAGCTAGCAGAACTAGAGGAGGAGGGTGTGAAAAAAATCTTTGTCTGAAGTAATAAGGCTAAAACACTTGGGGAAAGCAAAGAAAGGAAATAACATGCCCTAAGGATATTTGCACTTAGTGAAAAAAAACAATCACGAAATGAGAAAACGAGGACAGGCAATGGGATATAAGATCTTATGGTTAGTGATTTAAGGCTCACTGACACAAGGGAATAGATATGGGAGGGACATTGCCAGGAGAGGGTGGTTTGTTTAAAACTCAACACGAGACAGAAAATATCCTACCTTCTACAAACAGCTCAGAAAACACTTAATAACTTATTGGCAGGTCTGTAATTCACTGTATGACATCAAATGCAATATACAATCTTCTGTGCTAACTGGGGATGGCCTCAAAGAGAGTAAAACAAGTGAATCATCTGTCATCCATCCCAGTCATCACTTAGTCCTTCAACTTTCCTCCAGACAGAAAATCCAACAGCTCTTAGAAAAGCTAGCTAAGAATAGTGATTTTGCCAGAGGGGAAATGGGAGATTGACTTTGGAGTGATAATGTGTAAAGAGATTTAACCCATTAATCTACTTAACTTACCTAGTACTTTTTTAGAATTCATTTTCAAGGAATTCAATTTACGCAACCTTACATTATAAAGGAGTTTATAATTTATTTAATGTTGACCTATGTACAAAGGTGATGTTTAAAAGATTTATCTGTTTTCCAAAAAGCTAAGCTCAAATGACAACTTTTCAATGTGTACTTAGCATTAAAGCTACTTCAATATAGCACTTTGGGTAATCAAAAGGAAAGACAGCCTTCTTGCTCCAGACCTCCTGCTCCTTCTGCTGGGAAAGCACAGTACAACTTGTCACAGAAATTAAGACATCAAAGTATTCCAGAGCTACTGAAATTCTTGTGAAAAAATGAAGTGTTTTGGATGTGATATCTCTTGTATATTTTTTTTTCTCAGAAGGACATTGCCAATAAACCACCACAGCAAGGCAGAATTGCACAGTCTGAAATAAAAAAAAAATCATCTCCTTTCAATTTCCATGTCTATGTTACAGATTTTGATGTTTGCATAACAAGGAAAGTAACACAGAAAATACCTAATTATATGCTATATATCCTGTACATGCATTGCAGAGTCCTTCAGGTACATTCAAGTTCTGCCAAAAGCAGTGACATACTTTATGACACAAATTGTGGTGTTACACCCTTTTGGGGCAGGGAGCACCCAAAATTCGTGGATGCATGTGGTTGAAAGGAACAACATAAGTGAGAGAATTTTTCCCCCCACAAAATGGTACGAAGTATTATTACAAGATTACAGTCATGACATGGGAATTGGTGAGTCCCTGACCTCCTGGTATAAGCATATGACAGTGGATTTTGGATAAAAGGGTAGGGTAAATAGGAAGAGAGAAAGAGAGAGATTAATTCAAGAGAGGGAGTGTAAGAGTTGGTCCGAAGATTGCCTGATTCTGCCTCACAATCATCGTCAGTGACTGAGACCTTGAGACCCCCACCACTCGTTGCAGACCGGAGCCACTGAAGCCTCGCCAAGGCGGATGTTCTAATGGACTGAGTCTGGTTTGTGCTGTATTTGTTACGGTGCACTGCGCCCTAGCAGGTGCAGGCTGAACCATATTCTCTGCAGCTGAATCAACAGGCATCACTCTCACAATGGTCCATAAATCTCCCCACCTTTTGGCCAGCGGCCCCTCGCCTCGAAATGAACTATAGACCTTTGGAGACTTCTTTCTCCCCACAGACAGAAGACATTGCCGGATGATCCGAGGACGTCCCATCTGTTGGTAGCTATTCCCCCTCCTTTCTCCTTCTCTCTTGTCTTTGTCTCTTTGTCTCTCTTTCTGTTTCTCTGTCTCTCTGCCTCTCTTTGTCTCTCCTCTGTCTCTTTCTCTGTTTCTGTCTCTAATTCTCTCTCTCTCTCTCTCTCTCTTTCTCTCTCTCTCGCTCTCTCTCCCTCCCTACTTCGCCATCTTTTTATCTCTCTCCTTCTTACCATTACCCCAAAACTGAATTGTTGTCCCTCAATAAACCGCTTTGCTGCTTGTTGCTGAACAAAATCTTAGTTTCTTGCTGTTGTCCTTTGCACTCCGTAGTTGAACGAACCATCACGACCCCCGCTCAGGTTGTGCGGACCGTGACAGGGAGGCAGAAAGGAAAGAATAAAAAGAGATCACCATTCCTGCTCCAACATCAGTCTGGCTGGGGTTGGGGTATCCATGGGCCTGGGGATACACTCAGAGCAAAAGTGCACTTGCAAAGTATTGAGTTGTGCTTATCCCCAGAAAACAGAACAAGCACATTTGTCCCAGAATAATGATGCCCTACCTTAGGCAGGAAGGGTCTGCTTCTCCAGCCACATCTTATTCTTTCTCACAGTGTATGATTGCCAACAATCCTTGGTTGTAATCACCAAAAATTCTTGGTTGACTCCACAGTTATCCAGCCATCAGTGAGTAACCAGTGACTTGGGGGGTTCGTTTCGGCCATTTGAGAAATGCCTAGGAAAGTGTGGGCTGCTTTCTTTTAGTAGTTTTCCCTCAATTCTCTTCCATAAATTTCAGTCTTAAAAGAAAACACAGGAAACAGATATGAATTCTGCCTTAATGGATTAATGGATACAATGTCTTTGGACCCCAAAGGGTTCTGGAAAAGAAGCCAGGTAAGGTTCTGTTTCTGTTCTTGTTCAGCACTGTGTAGCTGCAGAGACAGATCAGCATCTCCCTGTCTGGGTTTTTCCAGGGCAATGATAAGCATGAACTGGTGAGAAATAATCTATTTTATTTTCAAATTTCTTTATAGCTGTCAGGTATCTTACAAGATCTGAGTACTACTACAGTTTTTTTCCACTTCAAATATCTTCAATTTTCCTTGATTTTTTTTAAATTTTCAAAAGCAGACTTCCTAAAAGAGAAACACTGCAGCTCTTAACTAACATGATATCAAAATGTAGCTCAAATAATTTTATTTCATGAAAGCATACATTATTTTTCTGGTTGGATTTCCCCCCCCTACTTAAACAGGAAACTAGAAATGATCTAATGATAATAGTATGCATAAAATAAATATTTAATATTCTGAAATATATAATTTCTGCCTCTGTCTTTTTAGAAAAATATTCTTTCTTGGAAAGCTCACAGAGTTAATGGAAAAATAAAAGTACATGTATATATATATTTACAGATACTTTATAAATTCATGAACATTGAAATATTGTGTTTTTCATATGGTTTTATTTTGGCATATTTTAATATATCAATTTATTTTATCTTTTTTATTTGGAGGAGGTAAAGAGAAATCCACCTTCTTAGGCATTTTTGGCCAGAAACAATATTTCTACTCTAATGGAAATGAAAAAGGAAAGAATAGTTTTCTTTGGAGATAGATGACAGCAGTTTCTGTGAGGTTGTTTTATCTTTGAGGGGGTTTTTTGCAATTTGGGAAATTTTTAATTTTCTCAAATCAGATTGGGCAACAAGACCTTTTTCACATTAGTTGATGTTTCTTTTATAACACTGGAATAATTAACAACAAGGGCTTTAATATGGTATTTCTAAAGTTATTTTGATGCTACAGTATTTTCTTAAAATATAACAAGGTCACAGTAAACCTAAGGAAAATAAATTGACATTTACCTTTCTTTTTTTTGAATGACATATGATCATTACCTTTGCGTTATAAGCAGGCTAAGCAAAGGCTCCTAACAAATATCTTTAAATGGCTGATCACTGGAGTTCCCAGTACAAAACAGATATGCACCTCTTAGAGCAGGTGCACAGGAGAGCCACAAGAGAGGAGAGTGCCTGAACACTGTTCCTATGAAGAAAGCGAGTTGGGCTTGTTCTGTCTGGAGAAGAGAAGGTTCCGGAGAGAGCTTAGTGCAGCATTCCAGTCTGTTAAAGGGACTTGCAACACAGATGGAGAGTGGCTTTTTTTCAGTGCCTGTAGCAACAGGTCAATGAGCAGCGGTTTTTAACTTAGAGATTTAGCTGGCAGGTAGTGGAGCAGGTTTCCCAGAGAATCTGTGGGTGCCTGAAATTTGTTCAAAGCCCACCTGGATGTGGCTTTGATCAGCCTGGTTTAGTGGAAGGTCCTTGAAGGTGCCTCATAACAGAAACTATTTTATAATTCTATATTCAGTTGTACCCCACTAGATGTGCTTAATATCAATCTGATCCAGCAGCCACCTGCATCTGGCTAACATGATAATGAACAACATGGCTAATAAAACATGATAGAAAAGGGCTGTTCCTAAAGTCACATATTTTAAGTTCTCAAATAATGCATGACGAGTTTTAAATGTTACTTTTGTAACATCTATTGATTATTACTACTATGTATGATATTATTATCTGGTGGTATATAACACTATATTCCCAAAACCTCAAAGCTTTTGGATCAATTGTATCTCAATGATATTTTTTTATTGTGTCATACAAGTTTGGATTTTTCCCAGAGGGATTCAAAAAAATGATTATATGCTGTTTCATCCCGCTCTCTCTATAGTTACATTTAAGAATGACTACATACTTTGCCTTCTGTCTTTTTCATCTACGCATTAATGAATTATCAACTATTCTTCCCTTTGGAGCCTGAAAGATGCAAAACAGTGTTGAGTTCTAATACATTTGAAACAATCAGACTTCAGCCTTTTCACCATGTGAAATCAAGGAGATGCTCATCCCGTTGACTAGTCATACACTGCATGTTGTGGGCTGTAAGTGATGGTCACTGGGGAGGTACTCCATTGCTAGAATTTGCAAGGAGTCATCACAAATTTGCCTTAAGGAGAAATTACATCTTTTTTCCAGGCTACACCAGAGCACTATCAAGTAATCATGTATTTAAGAAGAGAAACATATGTTAAAAAAACCCAAAACCCATAATCCCTCACTGTATGGGCAAAATGTTTCTAAGTTCTTCTGAATCAGGCAAGTTTCTTGTCTGTGCCACTGCTAGTATGAGGAATACTAAGCTGTATAATGTGAGAAAGACAAAAGACAGCACAGGTTATGTCTAAAATCCAACATTTTATAGACAGATATTCTATGTATTTGAAATATTTTTATTTGTTTGAAGAATTTCATCACAACTGATTGAAGAGCTTTAGGCATATGACATGAAATATATCTGCCATTTATTTTAGTTAGTCTTCAGTACTTTCTTCATCCTGTGGAGTCAGAAACACTGAATGTCCTCCTGGTAAGAATTGTGCATGGCAGATGAAGGATTACAAATAAAGCTGCAGAAGTCTTAGTTTTAATAAAATAAAAATAGATTAAAAAATGTTAGAAGAAAATATTAGTGTGGATGTTCAACTGAAAGATTCTTCATCAGCAGTGGATGTCTATAAATCAGCCTCTTAGGTGAGAGACTGTCCTGAACTTGGTATTTCTAGAGTTTTTAGTGGAAATTAAGAAATAGTAAATAAATAGAAAAGATTCCCCCATCACATTTCTTCATGTTTACTGATGTTATTAAATTTCTCCTCATAATCCAAACAAAGATTTAGGATTAATTTGACCTTATAAAAGAATTATCCATGCAATTTTCAGTCTGCTAATTACAATTGCTATAGGATTTAAAAATTCATATTACTGGCTCTTAAAATAATTTTCTTTAGAAGTATATATTTACTTTTAGGTATATATGCATTTCTTATCCACTTTAAATTTCTGAGGAACACTTAAAGCATTTCTCTTGTAATCATGGTCTCTTCTGCAACTTGTTTAAGAAGGGAGCATCTGTTTTTCTTACAAAAATTCATATGTTGTCCTTAAAAAGAATGGAAAACAGATTTTTAAGATACTGAGTTTCAGCTGATTTTATCTTTGAAATTTAAATACTAGAATTACATAGTGCATTTTTTTAAGTGAACCTGTAGTCTGCCTAGAAAAATAGTCTTTAAAAATCAAGTCTTTAGTAATTATTTTTGCTAAAAGTCCTGCATTCTTAGATAAGATATTTAACTTGCAAGGGTAAAATGGAATCTTGAATCACAAATAATATTTATTGCTTTAACTTAAAATCTATCAATTCAGTTATTAAGCTTATATGTTAGAAAAGACGGATGCAAGTTTAGATTTTCATCTACACTTCAGCCTTGTTTATACTAAGAAAACCTCATCAAGCCCAGGCATTTCACAATTTATAATCTACATTCATTCTCAGTCCAAATTAAAAGTAACTTTATTGCAAGGGAAAAAAGATTATAAAATTTCAAAACATCTGAAATCAGAATGAAAACAGAATAGAATATTCACATGGAAAAATTAACTGAGCTATTTGAGCACTTACCTTGGGCTTAGCTAACAAGCTAAAATTCAAAGAAACTAGGCAAAAATCCCCTTGTGAATCAATTTGTGTTTCTAAATTTTTGTCCAAATGTTTTAGACAAATAGATTCTTTACAAATACTTTCAAAAGTGATTTTCAATATTTTACTTTGTATGAATTAAACTATTATTTCTAATTCTTGTTTACTTGAGAATGTTTGAGACAAAGAATACTATTTTTTTTTTTAAATTTTAAATCAAATTAATTTACTTAAGCAATACAGGCATTTAGTGGTGAAACTAGAGCATCTTTACCCATAGGTGCAAAAATAACCAGTTCTAAGACATAATACTTTTTAAAAAAATAGAATGAAAGAAAGTAAAAGCTTTGATTACAGTTTGAGTATCAAAATACTCAGCAAAGTATTCTGGGACATCACCTTCATATTATTTCTAAAAGGAAAACCAAGATTTTTCAGAAAGTGTAAAAACTAATTTAATAAAATGTATTTTTGATGTTTTGATATTACTCAAGCTTCTGCCAGAAGCAAAATTTCATAGCTATGTTAAACACTGGAAAACATAGGGGTTTATCAATGATGGTGTTATCTGAGCTTCAGTTCAGTCCTGCAAGGAAACTTATTATTATGCATTTAATGGATTTTAAGTGAAACATGTACTGTTCTACATGGAATTATGTCACCAGACTCATGGTAATGGAACTATATTAAAAAATAACCAGATCATGAAAAATCAGAATTCTATGTCTTGTGGTAAATCTTTCTTTCCCAATCCCTTACCACTCTGAGAAAATCACAAGCACCTTTTTCTTCTCACATACAGTACCCATGAATTATATCAAAATTCAATCATGCTCAATTAGCACTCAAAATTTTCCAATAATTATGCTGAAGGCAACACCGGCACACACAAAGCCCTAAGGGAGTCAGAGACTAAGCTGTGCATAAATTCACTAATAAGAGAAAAGGTCACGGGCTGATATTATTGAAATTTGATTAGATTTCAGATCCACATGTTAGAAATCAATGTTTTTCTGGCTTGGGCACTTCTGCTCTGGAGTCAACCATTCTCCAGAGCCCTGTGTCTAATCAGAGGCTGTACCAGTGTTAGATCCTCTCCTGGGCACAAAGACAGCAAGAAACAAGAGAGGCTTCGCAGGTCAGAACAGACAGGCTCTGCCATTCCTGCGCTGAGTGGTTTGGGGAGCTGAAAGGGAAAAGCTGTAGCTGCAGCTGTGAAGTGAAACAACTGTCATGTTGGTCAATGCCCACAGGAAAGGTAAAACCAGTGCTGGGGATTTTATGGCTCTTTAATAGCTTCCAGTAGCAATCGAGTCAAACCAGGATGAGTCCGCAAAGGGCTCTTTACATAAACACTTCTGCTGAGTAGCTACAAATATGGCAGCTACTACCTGAATTTAATCCCACAACTAAAAAAGCCCCCCAAACTAGCTTTAGCTATATGCTGTTCCTATAATGTGAAAACTGACAGATAACAGGAAGTAATGAAAGCTTCTCAACTCTCTTGATGATCCAAATGTTCCATATGATGTTCTGGGCATGAGTGGAAGTCTGTCAACTCCCACTGCCCCCCTTATGTTGCCTCTGCATGTTCAACTGAACAATTAAACAGATTGTCACATGTATGGCACTGAAGTAACAGCTTTTCATGGAAGAAGAAAGCAAATGATCTGATGAAAAAAAATGTAAATATGAAAAAAATAATAATTTCCATTTGGAATTACTTCTGACTAGCACCATCAAAAGAATGTGTTATATCAATGCAAATTGATGAGGCAGAAGAGAGGATTAGGCTTGTGATCCTCGGGAAAAAATCATCAGTTAGGGAACAAAAATGAAAAAGAAAATGTTTCCCCATAGTCAAAGCCTCACCTGCTTTGCCAGGACTGCCTTACATTTTCGAATGATCAGAACCATCTAATCTGAGTGTAAACCCTATGGCAAGGGGATCTGGAGGTGGGCAATGAATTGCGGTTCTGCTTTTGGAAGATGGAGAGAGAAGCTATGACAGATAGGACACAATAAATAAAATATATATTTATTATTGCAAACAGAAGAGAAATAAAGAAAACTGCAAAAGGTAGTCTAAAAAAGCAGTCTTTTTCTTGGGTTAGAATTTAAATGTGGAGCAGAATTTGGTCTGATAATTTCTTCTCCCTGGGGTTGAGGTTCTTACAGGAAGATCTGGCTTCTGTTCAGACATAGCAGAAGTGCTCAAACACTTGAATTAACTGACAAAGCTTTTAAAACTTAATATGCAATTAAACCAAGAGACTGCATAGAAATAAGTAATTGTGGTGTTAGTTCAACTAGAACACATGCGATAAAGCGAAGTCTGTTCTGACAAACACTGCCTTTGCTTTCATTTGATTTATGAAGGCGATGATAGGACAAAGCATATTTTTGTAAAAATGTTCTTGGATTCACTATTGAACCACTACCAGGTTGTATTCCAGTCAAGCTATTTGAAGATATGCTTCAGATAGAGACATTTATATGCATTATAATGGCTGAATCATACAAAGAATATCTTAGTTTTTCTACTAAGATTGTGCAGACCAAAGTTCTACTTTAATTATCTACTCCTGACATCAAGCTAGTGATGCTACCTGGGCCTCATGCTTTAACAAAACACTTCTAAAATTTTATCCACCTTAAATTGGTGACATGATGTTAAAAAGAAAAAGCAAAGATAAATGGAGAGAAAGATAAGATTTATATTTAAAGAACAACACAATAGCATCACGTGGAAAATTAAAAAAATTAAAGTGTCAGTACATCAATGTTAAATACTTCAGTGTATTCCTTCAACTCTTGCTGCAAAAGCTTTAAAGGTTCACTGCAGCTCCTTATTCCTCCAAAATGTACAGAATAAACTACTGGAACCCATACATGCACTAAATGATTTCTGACTTGGTTTTTTATTCCTGACTACAGTCAGTTCCTTACAGAGACAGACTTATAGTTCCAGAGTCAATATCCGTAAACAAATATTTTAATCTTTTAAAAGCCATTATCCTTAGATTTACCTTGTGTGTGTGTTTGTGGACTACTTCATTACATTCTTTGTATTAAGGATTTTTTATCAGATACTTACCTGAGGAGAGATTAACTAATGCAGAAGAACTGCTAAGATTTTAGAAGAGAGATTTTTTGCTTTGTTTTGGTGATGGACAGGAGGGCAAACCCATCACTTCTTTTACTGGGTCATTGGCTGCCAGCTTGCTTAAATTTCTGACATTACAATTGCAAGAGATGTATGGCGTACATTAGGAAAACATCATGAAGCCATGCCTTCTGTTTCATCTTTAAACCTCTGACATCAAAGAACATAGAGAATAAATGATCCATCAGCAAAACTATGATAGTTGTTTCCTGTACTTACCTGATATATTGGCCAAACAAGTACATACTTACTATTTCCTTTTTTACTCATCCACAATGCATTTCTCTCCAATAGAGTTATGAAGTATTGCAGTGACTCTCCGGTTTTGGAAAAGCTTTTTCTGGAAGTTCAGTATCGGGACTTGAAGCAACATCCCCATTCTTTTACTCAAGTGCACCTGGAGCACAGCAGAAAAATCTCTTATTTCTTTGACTGTGATTTGGCATGTGTTTTGTTGGCAAAACTAAGGTAAAAAACAACTAATTTGGGGACACCTCAGAGGAATTAGAGCAGCAGGCTTCTGAATTTCCTGACAGGTTGGAAAAACTATGGAAAGTTTTATTTCCTACAAGACAGTTCATTGTAACTTAAGTATTTGTCCTAGAAAATACTAAGATATTTTCATTTAAAGCACAGATATTTCTCCATATCTGTTTTAAGTAACATAATCAAAGATAGAAGAGCAACAGCATTTCTTCCTCACAATTTGAATATTATTTTTATTTTTTTATTTTAAGGTTGCTTTCAAACTTTAGGCTGCTGGTGGGGACTTTCAAGCAGAATCCAAAGGAAAATGCTCTTCATTTCAGGATGACACTTGTGACAAAAAATGTTGCTGATTCAGACATGCAACCTGCTAGATTCCACCTAAAATGAGTAGATGGATAGCCACTGGAAAGCATACTTCAAACTACATTTTTTCTATTTTGTTTTAATATCTGAGTATGAGGAGTCTCTGTCAGGTCCTCACCTTCAAGCAAAGTGTGACCTGTGCAAACAGCTTTTTCTGGTAGGAAGAATTCTGTTTCATCTTATACTCGTGTTTTCCCCTCCTGTGTCTGTCAGCCCAGGTGCCAACTGAAAAGCTGAAAATGCTTCCAGGTTGGTTATCCAAATCTCTTCAGAACTTATTTCTTTTCCAGGTTTCTAAGCTGATGGTAATTTAGATGTAGTTTATTTCAAGGTAAACTTCACAGAGCTTGTTATGTAGCTACTTTTGGCTGCTAGAAAAGTATAATCAGGGTGAACATAAGAATTTGAACACTGGCAACTTTCTTCTTTTCAAATACTATTAACATCAAAGCTATTAGAAAATACTTGCTGTAATCATTTCCTTCATGTTTGCTTCCTGATAGCTTTTATGTGGTTCTAACTTTCACTGCCATTTCCTTTATCAAACATTGGACTTTTCTTAAAATTTGCCTTGCCACTTAAAGCACAGAGATGAAAAAATAGCAAAATCATGTCACCATACTATTTTAAGCACTAACTAGGTTTTAGATTTTTTTCTCCAAACTTATGCTGATTTTTCTCACTTACATGTCTTCCTGTCATGTATGTCATTCACTTTATTGTGGTATACTGTCCCTGGATAAAATGCATGAAAGAGTGGCATAGGGAACATTATAAATCAGGATCAACTGTAACCATTTGCAGCACTGAAGAAGCTTTCTACTGTTTTTATGGACCACTTGGGGATTTTAAACAGAGGATATTACCTGAAGTCAAGCAGCATTCAAATCTATCTTAAGTACTATAGACTCACAGAATCACTAAGATTGGAAAAAATGTCCAAGGTCACCAAGCCCAACCTTTGACTGAATGACACCATGTCACCTAAACCACAGCACTAAGGGCAGTGTCCAGGCACTTCTCGAACACCTCCAGGGGTGGTGACTCGACCACTTCCCTGGGCAGTCCATTCCAATGCTGAGCTACCCCTGCAGTGAATAAATTCTTCCAACCTGAACCTCCCTTAGTGCAGTTTGAGGCCATGTTGCCTGGAAGAAGATGCTGACCTCCACCTACACGCTCCTTTTAGGTGGTTGTAGAGAGTGATAAGACCTCCCCTGAGCCTCCTTTTCTCCAAGCTACACAACCCCAGCTCTCTCAGACACTCCTGATAAGGCTTGTTCTCCAGGCCCTTCTCAGCTCCATTGCCTTTCCCTGGATGCACCCAGCACCTCTCACTTTTCTTAGAGTGAGAAGCCCACAACTGAACACAGGATTTGAGGTGCAGCCTCACCAATGCTGAGTACAGGGGAACAATCACTGCCCTGGTCCTGCTGGCCATACAATTGCTGATCCAGCCCAGGATGCCATTGGCCTTCTTGGCCCCCTAGACATGCACTGGCTCATGTTCAACCACTGTTGACCAGCACCCCAAGGTCCTTTTCCACTGGGCATATTTTCATCCACTCTGCTCTATGCTAAGGATTTCTAGAAGCCTTATACCTCCATCAGTGCAAAGGGGAAGAGATGCAATGTATGTACATAAAATTATATTTTTAAAAAAATTAAAATAGATTCTGGAGCAAAAGATAAAAAGTATTATGTTAGTCATCCCTTATGGTCACAATATACATAACGGTATTAAACCAGGTAATTTTGCTCAATTTCTTTTTATCCACAGTATCTATTTAGAATTAGACTCTGATGATATTTGCATGATCTCTTTTTAATTATGCAATCTAATGCAAAATCCTAGAATACCATGAAGTATTCTACATAATTCAGCATCTAAATTAATATGTATTGCAGTTTTAGGTGAGGCAATTAAAATAAGTAGAATGAAAGTTTTACAGGCATGGCTTCCTGAGACACCTGTCATGTACTTGTCCTTATACAAAAATTAGCTTTAAGAACAATGAACAAGGCAGAGACATGTTTATGCTAATGCAGACAAGCAGCTATTACAAAGGTTGGAAGTAAAGGTTTAGAGTACAGTGGGTGTGATGCTCTAAGTTCATTTTTTAAGACTGTCTTTAAATTACAACACACTTTGGATTTATTGATCTTGTACTTTTGCTATATTGACTGCATCTGTCCTCTTTCTCCTCCTGTTTTCCTCTTTGACACTCCCTAGGACACTGTGCTGGTGCTGTGGAATCCCAACATGGCACAGTAACAGATGGTGATGCTACTATAGTTTAATCTCAACATATAAATATGGAGCTCTTAAGGAAGAATGCCTTGTCATTTAAAATTCAGCACTTTTCATGTACTAGGGGTAACAGCAGTTAACTCTTTGATCTCATGTATGGACTATTAAGGGCAGAGATGCTCTCTGTAGAAAGCAGATGGCTGTGCAAATAAAACATTCAATACTGCTAACTAAGTTTGAGGGAGTTTGTTAAATGTTGGTTTTACTTCATTTTTTTGGTTGTTGGTTTGGGTTCAGGTTTTTTTGTTTTGTTTTGTTTTGTTTCTTTGGGGTTTTTGTTTTGTTTTATTATTATTTAATTTAGGTTTCAGTGTCCTCTTGTCCTCTTTCCTTGATATTCATAAAGTTTATCTGTTCTTTACAGGCAGCAGCTACTTCCATGACTTTCAAACACAACTTGAATTTGTGGCATCCAGTGGCTATATATAGTTAATACAGTTTACCCCCTAAATATAGTCAATCTAGCTCTAGGAGGTAGTGTGTGTTTCCTTGAACTCAGACATGCATATTGTTGTTTACCACAACTAAACATTACTTCTCACAAACATTACCCACAAACCACAAGACTGTCAATTACAGCAATTACGACTGGAATTAGAACAACCTGCCTCCAGTGCATTACTAAATAAGGATCTAAATGTCAGCTGTTATTTCTATAATTTCTTTCCACTAAGTTTGGGAACATTGGTAAGATATTGCATTTAAATTGTAACTTCATCCACTCTGCAAAAGATCCTCGCTTGAGGTAATTTGCCGCACCTCAGTTGAAGATAATATTTCTCTGATGATTTACTGGAGGTTCTGTTCCAAAGTCACACTAATTTAAGATGTGGAGAAAATTACTGTACTATCCCAGAGGAAACCAGGACACAGGCCTCATCTCTGGAATTTATTACAAAATAAAATGTAAAGCAGTTTAATAGCAGCATAAACTCTTTATCATTTTCTTCCAGCAATATTTTAAAAACACCTAAAATTTATTTTTATTATTTGATTTTCACATAGAGGCTTCCAGTATGCAGGCATAGGGTGCTGAGGACTGAGATGTTGAGGGATAATGGTCTGTGCACCTAAATGCACCTTATCCATGTGTGGCAAATCATGATAGGAACATTCAGTACAGACCTGCACTCTGTTATGCCCATTGTTTTGCATCCCTATACCAAGGACTCTTTCTTTCAGTTAGTCCCCCAATATTTTTTACTTTTGTGTAGTTTTCATGTAGGAAAAAACACACATATACACATGTGCAATAAAGTGTATATTCCTATATATATATAAGTGTTTTTTTATTTTTTCAATAATTGTTACATAAAAGAATAATATGTTTCTATAACTTCTACGTTTTTATTCTCTTCACTCGACACTCTACAGATATTGTTAATTTGCTGAGAATGAAGCAAGTCATGGTATTTTTGAAGATAAACAAGAGTGAGAAAAAAATATTTAGAAAGCTTTTTAACACTGCAAATAACTCAAAAAAATCTAGAATTATTTCTATTCATATTTCCCTCCAGTCCTTAAACTTTATTTCTGAATAGCAAAGCATTTTCATGACATATTTGTAGTTGGAAACATTTTTTTTTTTTGTTATTTTCATTAGCTCTATATGTATTGATGAATGACCAAGCATTTTGATGTTTTTGGGGTTTTTTAAAATTCTTTTTAACAAAGAAATTCCAATTATGCCTTTCAATAAGAACCTCAAATTGTTTGACATTGCAGTGTCAATTTTAAAAACCCAGAACAAATATTCTGTGATATTAGAAAATAATACCTATATATATATATATATATTAGAAAATAATACCTATATATATATATTAGAAAGCAGGTAGATGAGAAGCTACTAAAGTTTTTCAATTTCAATGAGAACATAAGACTGGGAAATTTGGCTGAGAGACTTTCACTCCTTCATTGCCAATACCCACTGATCTTCTAAGTCAAAGAAACAGCTTCAATCTGCACCAATAAACTGGAATCCTCCCGTGGTAATAGATGAAGTCTAGTTCTCTTTTCTTTTCTCCCTCTTACTATTATTTATTCATAAATAAATATTTATTCATTCAAGAAAAAACTTGAGAAAGAGATGGAACAAGAAAACTGAACTTGAAATTGCTTCATTCTGTGCCACTTATATGATCTGCTTTTTCTGTTCATCCTTTCCTCTTCCCTGTTCCCCCAAAAGAGTCTGTCCTAGATCTAATAGTTTCTCCTTGAAATCAGTTTGATTTCATTGATGATCATTGCAGTAAAGTAGTCACATAGGAGAAGAAAGTTATCATCTCTAGTGTTAACTGAACCAAAATGAATTGTAGCGGAGCAACTCACTACATTAAAAGTGATGTGTTATGCTAAAACACTGACCAGCTTTGCTCATAAACACGAGAATCAAGGTAGGAATTAGTTTTTCAATTATCTGTACATCTACCATGTTAAATGCACATTCCATATTAAACAGCTGGATCCAAAAATGCATCTATTTGAGACTTCAAAGCTAGTTAACTTGCTCTAAAATATCTTTCCTGAGCAGAACTTGAATCTATTATTAAAACAATCTTTTACACACAAAGAGAGCAGTTCCTCTGAGGATATCTTTCCTATATCAAGCAAACATCCCTTCACAGTTCAAAGTCAGATTTTAGCCACTTATGAGATGAGACAGAGAACTGCTCCCGCTACGAAACTCCATAAGGGCATTTCTCACCCTGGGTCACTGCAATTCACAAAGTGCTTGCTTGCACAAACTCGGTGTAATGCACACCATGGACTTGCAGCATTTGTCAGCTCTTGAAAAGGAACCTGTGTAAGGGAAAAGCACTGAGTTTGGGCACCATTTCCACGAATTCTGGATCATCAGTCTCCTCCACCACCTCTCCACAGATGCTCCTTGATATAGCAATATTAGAGATATTATAATTTTTTTATTTTTTAATTTTATTTTAAATAAAAATAATCTTCCATGGGAAACAAGTGCCTTTGTCAAAGACAGTTCCTTGCAGGCAAAGTGAATTCATTATTTCTGGATTTTTCTGGTAGGGGTATAATATTATATTGAATTGTTTCATTATTTTCTGCGTTAAAAGCTATTTTTCCATCTAGCTCTTTTTGACGCCAAAGTTGATCAGAAAAATCCTTAGGCGCTTTGAAATATCCACAGTACGGCTGTGTGTTGAGCCCTTCCTTCTTAGTAACGAAGTAAGTCCTTAAAACACATTTTGCCTCTGCTAAGTTTTCTTGTACCTCAGTCCTTTCTTTCTTGTTTATAATTGAGCTATGCCATAGACCTTTGTGCGAGGAGATAAGGAATATGAATAAACATCAAGCACTAGGAAAGCTAATGAACATTGCCAAATCTCTTTAAAAAAACCCCAAACAAACCAAGCAAAAACAAAAACATGACAAGAAAACAAAACCTCCAAATCTGTCAGGTTTTACTTATTTTCAGCTGTTTTCTGATCAATTTTCATGGAACTTTTTTTCTCTGAGCAGAAGAGAAATGATGTATTTTCTGAATTGAAAGATGACTAAATTCTGATGCTTTTAAAGGGAAACACAGTCTTTCCATTTGAACCCTATTTTTTATTCCTGCTTAGCAGCTGGTGACTAAAGTACCTAAAACAGACACCCCAATTCATTATTGTTGAACAACACCAACAACAAATATTTGCAATGCCAACTAGAAAATTTCATTAGGAGGCTTGAGAATGTTCTAAAGTTACTTGCTCCGATGCCTACCCAGAAAGTAGGACCCAAAACCTTTCAAATCACAGATTTTTCTATACTGTTAAAATTTTACAAGGCAATGAGCAGGGAAAAGGAAAATAATAAACCTTTTGTCTCTTTTGCATTCCTGTTTTGTAAGTTGTAATTATTTAAGTACCAGAGTTAAAGCTCTAATAATACATATATGCCCTAATGAATCAGCTAAGCTCTTAGGAACTTCCTTTTAGGGAAGCACAACACTGTAAATCTCTGACATGTACCATATGTACAATAAAAATAAACCATAAAAAGCTTCTGTTTAGTGCTACTAACAGCAGCAACTCTAAAAGGGGTGCAGATGAAATGGGGTCACGGTCTCCACTCAGTAATCGTCAGAAGCTGCTGGCTGTGGGAGGAAGCAGCAATTACGGAAGGGAGCAGCAGGCAGTGCTCCACAGCTGAACAGAGTGTTGTGCTTACCAGAGGCACAATGCCTCCCAGAGTGCCTGCTGGAGGAATGGGAACCCACAGCATCCCCAGCATGGCACAGGGCCTTAAAGGCTCAGTTAAGCCCTTACTGATTTCTGGAGGCACAAAACTGAAAACAGATTTATAAAAAGAAAATGTTCCAAACTTTTCTTTTGCTGTTGACTACCTTAAAAATTAAGTTTTTTAACAAACACCCAGGGAGAGGCAGGCTTCAAAGCCAGACAATATGCTTTCCAAAAAAGTATGATGAACAAAGCCACAGCTTCTTTGACAAGCTCTCTCTGTGTGCACTAAAAATCTGCAGAGCTGTTAAATGACAAAATTTGGTCAACTTGAGCCTTAGATGATAAGAAATAAACTATGGGAGTGCCAATCTCCAGGGAAAATAACTTTTTAAAAATAATTTTTTAAAAAGGATAAGAAAGGGAAAAAAAGGAGAAGAAAAAAAGGACTTTTCTGTGAACCAAAGACAACAGAAAGAATTTTCACAAGTGAAGATTCAAAGAGACTTGAAGCAAAGAGGTGGAGCTTTCTCTTTATAGAAGAAGAGTTGGCAGAAGTTGATAAGGAAAATATGAGCTTACAGTGATGATAGAATTTGTTCCCTAAAAACAGTTCTGTTTTTAAAATAAATCACTTGTATTTAGTCCTTGCTTTTTGGTCCATTTGGGAACACAAAACTTGTAGCTTTATTGAATATTATGAGTCATTAAGCATGATCTATTTCCACCGGTTAAACTATAAAATATCACTGGTCCTATGTTGTTTATTTTTTTTGTTTTTGTTTTTTTTCTACTAGATGACATACATCAGCTATTCAACAGATGCTGAAGTTATCTTTTACTAGCTCTTATGAATAACTTTACTTTGTTTAGAAGTTCAGATTGGGTTCTTTACAACCAGAAATCAAACACTCAATGCAGTAATTCAAAATCTTTCAAAAAAAGTAACCCAAAATTCAATTTTGAAAATCTCCCTTCTCCTTTTAAAATTACTTAACTAGAATACTAAATATGCTTTTGCAGACACACAGAAATATTTTCACTATAAGAAATATGGTTTAGAGAAGCATAAAAGATGACGTACTGAACACCACAGGTATCACTACTGAGGAAAACACAGTTATTGAATAAATGTTTCTACAGGTAGTAAACTGCTCAATGAACTGCAGTCTCCTGTTAAAGAAAACAGAATTCCAGTATGTATCATTCATAGCAAGAAACCCTTGCCTACTTTATAATAAAATAGCTTCTACACATGACTGGACATATTGCTCACATAACATCAATCCAAATAATTATAATTTCTTGATCTGGTTTTTTCTGTTCACATATAGCCAAAATCTAAACAAAAATTAAAAAAAAAAAATCTAGGGGAAGTTATGTACAAACAGTAAAGGAAAAATATTTAGAAGCAAATATTGCTGAGTTAATTTCCATATGACACAAACATTGGTGGTACGATAAATGAGGAATGCAACATGACGGAGTGCATTTGGTAAGAAACCCTGTCCATAGGAAAACATTTTGATTTCATGAAATACAAACTGATACAGACAGAGAAGAAAAATGCCAGCCCTGAGTCCAGAATGGTTTAAGGGAGTGAACTCCCGGCAGGAAAACAAAACCTCTAGAGATTACTAGCAATCTCAGAAGAAATTAATGTGCCAATCTAATGATGATTAGGTGGGGAAGCCTAAAATAATCCTTGACAGGATAAATGGAAATTCCAAATAATAATATGAGAGTGACCATGAGGATGATTTAACACTTCAGTACAAATATGCTGAAAACATACCAAGAACAGAAAACTTTTAAGCATGATCACAAAAACAGGGCAGAGCTTTTGCATTGTTGTGGGTAAGATTGTTGTAAGGGTATTTTTATCTACTATGCATCATCCTTGAGTACAAAATTATGCTTTCATTAATCAAGAAACCAAAGTCAAAGTGGTATTTATTTCTAATGGCACTAACCAGCTATTCCTGGGCACTAAACAAGTGAAATTCCATGATGTAAGCTCTGGTTTTATGCTGATGACCATCCTGCTGTATCATGAGCTCCAGTATCCTCCTCCAGAGCTGTCTTATATTTGTGCCTAGACTGCATGTCTAATCATAGAAAAAGGAGGTCTTAAGATCCTCAGTCTCCCAGGACCAGGAGCAAGAATGATGAAAAAAGTTTCTCCAAAACTAGAGAGCAGTAGCATTTTGCACCCTGCTGTTTTAATCAAAAACTCTCTTATTTCTCATTAAAAAAAAAAAAAAAGAAAAAAAAGAAAAACAGAAAAAATAATTTTAAAAAAGCCAAATTTGCCATCCCTTTTTTGTTGAGACCAGCCTGAGAAGTGATAACAACAGGTTTACTGTGACCTACCAGCTTTAACTAACTTCTGCCTTCAGTATCTTGTTTCCTTTGCATAGGTGTCTTGGGTTACAATACAGGGGTAATAAAAGGTATCTATTCTATCACGATCTGTTGAGGGTGGGGGCAGTGATCCTTATATCAACGGCAGATATTCTGCTAATGGACCATCCACTAAAACCAGGCAGGGCATTGCTCTTTTATCCTTTCACAACCCCTCCTTCCTCCAGCGAGTCATTTTCTGCTAATGGCCCATTGAGTCCCACTGTGGGACTGATAAAATTACTGCATCCCATTAGAAGTTGCTCCAGCCAGGGGGAAGAGCCCAACATTTCTTACCAAGATAAAAACAGAGGTTTTGGGACACTATGGGAACCCCTTTCTCCACTGGACTCCAGAGGAAAACTGGATTTCTTCACATCACCACTGGACCTCCGGAGGGAAACTACACCTTGTACAGGAGCACTGCTTCAATTGAATCACATCTGTCACTGCAGGAGGATGCAGCCACCATTGAATGGGACTGCTACTAACACCCTACCTGACGGGGTGTCAGGTTGTACTCTGACTTTGTCAGGGTTTGGAGTTTGTTCCTTTGTAGTACTGTATTTCTATTTTAATTTCCCTAGTAAAGAACTGTTATTCCTAATTCCCATATTTTTTCCTGAGAGTCCCTTAATTTCAAAATTATAATAATTTGGAGGGAGGGAGTTTACATTATCCATTTCAAAAAAGGCTCCTACCTTTCTTAGCAAACACCTGTTCTCCAAACTAAGACAATAGGGAATGAGGAATGTGTGTGTCAGCCTGCCCAGCTCTCTCTCAAATCTGGTTTTGCTCCTACCTCACCACTGGGCCAGTGCAACTCCCAGGGCCAGCTCTGTACACCTCAGCAAGGGGAGGATGGATAGCTGAGCTCAGCCTGAAACTTGGTCGTTTCATGTTGAAAAAAGAAGAATTTTTTGTGGGGGACAAAAGAAATGTGTAAAATATATTATTTTCACCTGCTTGTGCAATATATTTGCACACATATTTCGGAGTCAAAGCTTTGTTTGTCAAGTATTATAAAAAGAAGTTATTTAATCTTAATAAAAGATTGACATGGACTTTTATGTTTTTGTTTAGGGTTTCTCTCAAGGGGAACCTTTATTTGGCAGCTCACTATCTCTTACTCAGAGACTGCAGACTTTAAAGAAAGAAGATATCTGTACAGTGTTGCTGTGACTTCTGACCATTTTAATTTTCAGTTTTTCACGAATCAAAAACTCAGAACACAGCAAGAGATTCCCTTTTAAGAACTATTTCCCTGTTATGCATTCAGATGTCAAAATTCTCCAAAATGAAGTGTTACTTCCTCAATCTAAAAATAAATTTTCAGGAGCATTCCATTTCATGGATGCGAGACAGTGTTTATCTTTCAGTAATACCTCATCAAGTGAGCAACAAGAGATTGCTTCCATTTTCTTCATCCTTCCAGAGTTAGATAAACTTGATTTTTATTATTCACACTATGCTACTTGCAAACCTAAGGACTAAGTAGAATTCTCTGTGTACAGCATCCTGACAGTTTTAAATGGGTGTTTTACCAGCCATTCAGTGCTTTCCATGCATTTCATAATTACTTCTGTTGCCTCCAAATCTCTCTCTGCAAAGCAAATGATACTGATTTTTAAATCTATCTTCATAAACAGAGAATCTTCTGTTCATTTAATTTTAAAATACCCATAAGATTTGCCATATGGAGCAGAATCTCCTAATAAAGGAGCAAAAATATGATAAACTGGTATTTAGGGACAAAAATGTTCTTCATGTTAATTTAAGAGGTGATATGATCTAGTGGCCATCTCTGACTGGAATGAACTTCCAATGAAGAACAATATTCTGGAAGATAAAACTGTCACTCAGGTGTCAGGACAGGAGAAGTTTAAGTTCATTCAGTCATCTCACATCTAGAATGTATATTCTAAACTATTTTGGAATTGTGCCTAATCAGTAGAGTATTTATCACTTCTTCCATCATTGCAGTAGTTTTAGAAAATTTCAAAAATATATTCGAGAAACTAATCACTACCTATTCTTATTACTCAGCCCACAAATATTAAATTGTCAAATGTATGTCTGCAGCTGAAACTCTTTGTAGACAGAGCCATGTAGAAAACAGTACATGTTTCTATTAAATTAAATTTTCCTTGTGTTTCAACTACCATCCCTGTCTCCCACCACATGCATCTCTTTCCAATACTGAAGTTAGGCTGAACACTTTATTTCAGCTGTTTCACTAAGTGTCAGTATACAACTCTTATTTAAATACATAGATTCTCTTTCTAATCTTTTTTAGGATTCTGTGTAAAGATTTAAATATATTGCTCTAAAATAGTCAAAGTAGGTCTAGGGGCATAACAAATCTGATCATCATAACACAGTTTTTCTAGTGAAAATAGCATTGTTTAACCTGTTTCATGCATTTTCATGCATTTCCTTTTATAAATTTTTGTTTAACAGAACTCGAAGGTCGCAGATCAACTGAAATAAATAGATAAATAGCCTCCTTACTTGTTACTGCATGAAAGTCGGATCCACTCAGTTTTGGGACCCCTAACATAAGGACACCTGCTGGAGTGGGTCCAGATAGGTTCAGGAAAAGGATCAGGAGGCTGAAACAGATATCCTATGAAGACAGGCTGAGAGAGTTGGGGTTGTTGAGTCCAGAGGGGAAAAGACTTTGAGGATCTTAAAAACCTTCCAGCACCTAAAGGGGCCTCAAGGCAGCTGGATAGGGTCTTTTTACAAGGGCAGGTAGGGTCAGGGAGAATGGCTTCAAACTGAAATTCAGACTAGATACAAGTAGGATACTTTTTGAAGTGCTGGGACAGGTTGCACAAAGAAGTTGTGGATGCCCTGCCCTTGGAAATGTTCAAGGTTGGAATACGTTGTGGCTTTGAGCAACCTGGTCTAGTGGAAACTGTCCCTGCCTATGGCAGGATGGTTGAATTAGAGGATATTTAAGGTCCTTGTGGAAGGAATAATTACATTAAGCCACAGCTTCGCTGGACACTCATCAGCAAGTGAAAATCTTCTACTAGGTATTTATTTCAATAAGTCCAACTCGAACATAAAAAATTTCTGCAGAATGACTATTTGAAGCAAATATTTCCACATAGCAGCTGCTCCCCAGTGAAAATGACAGGGTTTGAGAAAAGCAAAGAATTTACTTTTACGAGAGTTTCCTTTCTGTATTACAGCATAATATGACAACAAAGAAGCACCACAATATTGCTTGGAAGTTTCCCTGTGGATTAATAGTTTAATTTCAGGAAAGGATTTTGAAACATAGATGGTGAGCTCTTCATCACAGACCTGTCAGCAGCAGTGCCTACAGAATGCAGAAATAGCAGGCTTCACACTGAAATGGGAATAATCCTTCTCAGTTCTAAACAGGAGGCAACTCTATCAGCAATTCCTACATGGCCACTTGTAGGATGTGTGCTGCTATAAGACTAAAACCACACCCTGAAAACATGGTGGCATATCTGACATAAATTGGGTAGTATTTTAAATCTCAATTTAATAGTTTTTGTATGGCAGAATTTCGTATTTGTTTAAAACAGTGCTTCTAAATCTGCAACACAGAGTAGTCAAGACATTCAGGGCATTATCTGTGGCTCACAGAACTGACTATTTTACTGTTTTATTTATATGAATTCAGTAATAGAAGTAGATTTTTTTTTTTTTTTTTTGTCTTGTTAACTGGATAGCTTTAGAGACCAGAGGCAAGTAATGAGCAAGAATGATTCCTGCAGAACCATTATGGAAAAAAATGTATAGTCATGGTATAAAAATAAACACCTGTGATTTAGGGATTCAATTTATTTTTAGTTAGTATCAGTACATAAGTACAGCTGTTACATTGGGTTATAGAGGTGCCCAATGTCCTCTTTGTAGATGAAAACAAAGTGAGGTTTTTGAAAGAGAAAAAAGAATCTTGTTTCTCTATGTTTTATACTAAAAATCATTATCCAATCAAGTCTTCCACTTTTATTATTCCCTATTTTTTACTTTACTTTCTGCTTAAACATTGAGGTACAAGCAATTCTCAGAGGTTAAGTTAGAGCAGATGAACATGATTTTCCCATGCAGAAAGTTCAGAGACCAGCCTTAGGCATGTTGTAAATAATTAGTGAGTAGATGATCTGATACTATAACAAACATTTTGATTAATGTTTCTTGTTTGCAGAGCGTTATTCATAAAGCTTAATGAGAATAACAATTTCAATGCATGGCAAAATAGCAGAAATGCTTCATTAAAAAATGTTTACAGTGGGTGCTGTGGAATTTCATAGACTGAACTTCTAAAAATATTGATCAGATCTTTATCATACCATCGCTACAATGCATTAAAAAAATGATTCCGAATCATCAAACACCATTTTTCCCTTTTGATCAAAATATAATAACCCAATCTGGTGGTATTACAATGATCTGAAAACTGTAACCCTTTCAATCTCCATTTCCAAAAAAGATAGTGCTGAGTACCATAGAGAAAAATACCTGAATTCATAGAGATCTTCTCAATACTTCACGAAAAAGAAGGATCAATTTTGGGAATTTCTTGGCAGAAGGGGAAGGAGTGTGAGGTTAAATCAGACATGCCAGGGACTGCCACCTGCTTTCTTGAGTGATGAGTGAAGGTCATATCAAGAATAAACATCCTGTATCTCCAAAAACTTCTGCAAATTCTGTTCTCAACATCATTGCTGTTTTACTAGTCTTTTAAGTGAAAAACAAACCAAACAAGTCAAACAATATGTTTCTTGCACTTGTGACAGAGAGTGCTACCTTGCAATAGACTAAAGGCTTCAATCTTCTCTTGTAGAATCTCTGCAAGCCACCTGGAACAGACCATTAGGAAGGTGATATGATCTGAGCAAACCTCCAGTGCCACTTTCACAAAATGTTTGTTCTACCTACCCCCAGCTGTGTTTCAGGAGCAGTGGAGGTGAATGTGTCAGAATACGCTGTGTGAATTTGACAGCTGGTTGAAGGCAGCATGGGTTTGCCCAGGATGTTGAAGGTGGCCACGAAGGGGAATGGGGCTGGTAAGGTCATGTTGCTCCAGCAGTCACCTGAACAAAAACTGCTGCAATTCATAGAAACCTGAAAAATGCACATCAAATTTGTTGCCCACTCTTGGAACCTGTTTTAGCAAAGGATGTGGACAGATAAAGTTAAAAACATAGGATTTTAATCCAGTTGCAGTCACACGTCCTGGATATTCCAAAATAGCTATTTGCCATGTTCTCTGTTGCCTGTAAAACAAAAACCATTTTAAACCCTGGTGCAATGTGCAATCTTGTTTCTCTGCTGGGATATTTGACTGAGCAGCCTTCATTCCAAACAACCAGAGCAGCTGCCTTTAATATACTTTTCAAATTTAAAAGAGCATTCAGGGGATGATGTTCTCATCCACACCACAAATCATGCACATTCATGTAACAGCACAAGGCTCTTCTCTTCCTCCACATACAGCATACTGTGAGCAGATTCATAACAGTCTGCATCTGACATCGTTTTTCAATGTATATAAATCTTTTGAGCAACACAACTCTGAAAAATATTAAATGCCTTAAGAATACTACAGTTGCCTCCAGTGGATGATCATATAAGAAGAGATACAGTATATAAAAATACCTAGAGAATGATAGTTCAAATAGCAAGTTATAACCACACTTTATGGAGCAATGTTTAAAAAAAGTTTCCATCCTGTGTTCTGTTGACTACTACCATGTACCTTGTTATTTCACAGTAGAACTTTCCTCTTACTCAGTACAGATAGAAAAGAGCTTAATCTCTGTGCTTACTGTAAATCAAGGCAAAAATGTTTTCTAATTAGTATTTGTTTTAGTGGAACATATTTTTTGGTAAGACTTACTCTTGGGAGTAAGATATTTTGATATTATATTTAATTTTGACTGAGTTGTTATTAAAGCTTCAAAAGCTGTCTTGAAAATAAATTCCTCAGAACAAACATATGCCTTAAATACTATTCACTTTTAACAATACATTAATTATTAAGGAAATCTGGAATTTCTATGGCAACAGCATACTTAATAATTTCACATTATTCATCATTGCAAGTGGCAATATCAGCTGCTGTTACTGTCTCACACAATAACCAGTAAGAACTGGTGGCCTGAGTTAGAATTTCCAGTGTTCTAAGACAGATAGTGGTAGAAAGTGGAACAAAACATATAGCTTTCTGACCTTCCTGTTACTGACTTAGACTCTCTGAAGACTGAGAACCTAAGCAACCACATATTTAGATTGTATCCCTTTTACTGGATATCTATTTCAACTACTATTTTACCACCGAGGTCTCAAGAGACTAACCAACCAGAAGAAACAGATGAGCTTTTTGTAACCACTCCCTCTGTGTTGCAAAGAAAGTTTTATTCTCTAACGAACAATTTGAAACATTAATAATACAATTATCACCACAAAATTGACAGAGGAAGGACTATTATACTTTCCAGAATATCTGCTACAAAAAAAAAAAAAAAAAAAAAAAATTCACTGAAAATCAGGAATTGGGAAGTAAGATATCAGGAACAAAAATTATCCATTCCCTTGATGTACATTCATTGAAGAAAGGAAGATTAGCAAGTAAGAACAAAATATAGACCTTTGAATTTTCATGAAACCATTTCTTTGTGTTACATACCTTTGTTACTATATCACCTTTAATTGAGGCAATATTCCCAGCTAGAGACACAAAACACTGTTTCCTGGACTTTGGAACACTTTAAACTTTTTGTTACAGTAACCTCAGCACAAGATCAGGCTTGTTTGACATGGTTTGACCTTCTCTTGGTGGCACCATATGTTGTCCTATATAATTATTATTTCACTCAAATTAACATTTACTTTGTCCTGTGTGACACAGTGAAAATTAAGGAAGGAAAAAGAAAATACATCAGTATGAAAATCTGTTACTCTGTCTCTGAATACATTGGAAAAAGCTCAAACCACTAAACATCTAACATTAAAATTCTTTCAAATATTTAAAAATAAGTAGTAGTCAGATGGCACATACATTGAATCTTTTGCCAATATCATCACTTGAAATGAGATTTCTGAGATTACAGTTGAAATGGCAGTGACCCTTCAAAAAGATACTGCTAGCTTAGGAGGCAGCAAAACCCCCCTGATATTCTGGGAAGAAAGAAATTTGGTGCTGTGATAAGAAATACCCACCAAACAAAACCATTTTTCCTGCAAATTTTATACAGAATTGTCAATAAAAAACCAGAGAGATATCAGTTCAAAGACAGGCTGGCCATTAAAAATAATAAAATATTGTAAAATAAATAAAATTTCATAAAAATGGAATGTTTGGAAGAAACCCCTTCTTGGTAGTGCTGGAGGTAATGTGCCAAGACCATCCTCACAAGATTTATATCTAAGATCCTTCATTTTACCCAAATTAAACTTTGGATTTAAAAAAAAAAAAATCCCTACTATCATCATAATTACACAAGCACAAAAGATATATTGACTAAAGTAAAGAGTGGAATGGAGGGGTTTTTCTAACCAGCAGGTAATTCCTGTTTTAACCAATCCATTTTCTAGTTAAAACAAACAGACAATAACAAAATAACTGCACCTCAAACAAAAAAAAAAGTTTAAAAATTTGATCAACACCAGTTGCCAAAAACATATCATCCACCCTCCAAGAATCTGTGATATTCTTCAAGTTCCTTATTATTTTTTAGTAATTTATTTTGGAGTTTCATGACAAAATGTGGCTAAAATTTCTCCCCAGCTTTATCTTAAATAATGATTTACAGCATATGTTCCTTTGCAGTTTAAAGTGAGTGGAAAGTAGGAGCCTATCTTTCTGCAGCAGCTAACAGAGAAATAACTTGTTTCTGCAATTAATAGTTTCTCAGAAAGTTTTCTTTCTCAGAAAGTTCACGATTTTTGACTTGTTCTGGCCTGCCACATTAGCATATTTGTTCAATTGGCAGCTGTGTTTTCAGTGCTGGGAAGAAAGAGGTTCATATAAATGTAGAGACAGTCCGAAGTCCTGACTGTGGATAGTGCTCATAATTAGCCATTCCCAAGGGGCTGATGTGTGAAGAGACATCAGTTTAACACTGTTAAAATGATTTCCAAAGAGTTCCCAGCATCTTTACTGAAGGAATCAATCAAAAATGTCTTCAGAAGAAAATGTAATTGCTTTCAAGGATTAAAATTTTAATCAGGAATATTCAATTAGCTGTTAATATTGAGATCCACAGTTTAGATTTTTATGCAAATGTGCCATTCTTATATTCAGTCTTGAAGATAAAGGCGATTCATGGCAAATACAGTTCTGTCTCTCAGCTCATCAAGTCAGTGATAATTTACTTTGAAGAATATTTTACACTTGTTACATTTGGAAGTATGTAAATCAGTTCACTTTTGCCCCTTCTACTGTAATTAATCTTTGCATTAGTTATGTGAGATGGCTCATAGCATTTTCATTCACGTGAATCCCATGGTTTCAAAAAAATTTGACCAATATAAGATAAATAATACATATCAACTATTAAGTCAGAACTGAGGTTTGCAAGAGCTTGATTACATTTACTCTTTGAGAATAACAATTCTGGAATGGAAGACCTTGAAAACTGAAAACTGCACAGTTACTAAGAAACAGATCTTAAGAATTACTGATAAAATTCCTCTTCCTAAACCATTGTGTGCTCTGAGAGCAGAGGTCAGTGCAACTTGCATATAAGTAGATGTAGACATATTGCATTGACAATTCCAGAATTATGAGACTTTCCTTGATCAAAATCCATATTTAGTTGTATGAAGTAGAATTTTGAATTTATGATTAGAGATAAATTTCCTTATAATTAATTTTAAAATTAGAAAATATCACATTCAAATTTGCTTGTTTGAGTTTTGACAATATATCAAAAATCTGTTAATTAAAACTCCCCATAAGGCATGGAAATGTATGAGACTATTTCCTAGCTTACATAAAGCTCTTTGATTTTCTGATATATATCTTATAATATGCTATTTTATCCTTGCAATTTAGTCAGTACATACTAGAAACTGAGGGAAACAGTTAAATAATTTAATTTCTCCTCAGAAACTGCAGGCAATGACTGTTATAAATGTCATAATCTATTCTTCTGTAGCATCTTAAACAAATGGAAGTGATGAATAACCTGAGCAAGTAAGAAGAATTCTGTTGGAATTGAAAAGCTTTAGAACTGACCATTCTTACCTGTCTAAATTATATTTTAGTATTATTTATATCTTAATATTCCCATTTTTATTTGAAAATCTAACATGAATATATGATCATAGACATCAAAATACACAAATTAGCTTGTGCTGACAAAATTTTTTACTTTCTAAACCTCATTGTCTGTAAAGCTAGAACAGATATCCTGCATTGGAATGGATGCAGAAGGATCATTGAGGTCCAATTCCTGTACCTGCACAGGACAGCTCTATGGTAGCTTGACTTCTGGCATTTTTGAATTGACTGCTCCTGTTCTCTTAGGATGTGGTGCTCAAAAAGTGACCAGCACAGATGGACCGCAGCACCCTCAGAAACATTTTTCCAGGAGACCTTACATACTTAGATCCTTAAGCAGCCTGATATCTGCTCTTCTCAAGTCCAGGGCTGAAGGTTGGCTTGCATTTTTCGTCCAGTCAGACTAGATTTAAACTCAATTGTTCTCTGGTCACTGTGGCCAAGGTGGCCACCAATCACCACTTCACCCCTGAGACCCCCTCTTTCAACAAGCAACAAATCAAGAAGGGGATCTTTCCTAGTACCCCTAGTACCCATACCATGAAGTTATCGTCCAGGTGTTTTAGGAATTTCCTGGACCTGTTTGTGCCGGCTGTAGGGTGCTCCCCATTATCATTCAGCAAGTGGAAGTTCCCCATAAGGCAGTTGAAACAAGTTGAAATAAACAAGCAAACAAGACATTTCCATAACCATTACTCAGATCAAATATCTAATTAAATATACATCAAAAAGTTTATAGAGTGATCTGCATTTTGATCACTGCCTTTTTGCTAAGGAGGTAAGTGCTTATAAGCACTGAGTAAGGCTGATCAGGGAAGAGGCTGCTCTGTGCCTGGGTTACTTTTGCATTATGTAAATTGGACCTGATATAACAGCCATCAAGGCTGGTCACTAAATTAACTAGATATTTTAAATATCTATGGACAACACCTGATCAAATCTGGTATAAAAGACTGATCAAAGGAAAGATAACTTAAACTTAATCACTACGTAGCCATGTACCTTCTCATGATCATTGATTTCCATACGATCAATGTTTGAAGATTACTAGGCAATATGAACTCCAGTCCTGATGGAGCCATGAAAATAGTTGAAGAAACAATTACAAGAATCAAGGGACACATTTAACTTGCAAAAATTATTTTCACTGTATAGATTTACATATAGTAAAATAAGCATATACTGTTTTGCTCAGTAACAAGCAACCCAGTAAAAAAAATTCAGTGTCTCATAGTTAAAATATATATGTGCACATATATATATACATATATGAGTACATCCTATGAGAATATTCTGCTGTGCTGCAACAAAAAAAAGTGAATTAACATTTTTCTATAAATAATTTCTACCTATGGAGACATTATTTTGCTTTAGAATTCAATAATATTGAAATATATTTATATGTATCATTCAATTTCAGTGGAGTCAGAGCTGTTTAATGTAGATGTGTAATAAAATTCTATTTTCAATTTTGGAGTAGTATATTTGAATTCTCATTAGTAGCTTATTAAACAGCTAAAGTATAGTGCCCCCATTCTTGCTTTGTAGATGATTTTTAGAAGAAGAAATAGTTTCTTTTACATTTCCTTTTAGAGATACTCTTCATTTATATTCTACATATAAGACAGCACTGGTCTAAATGATCACTTAGTGGACTAATTTTCATACATTTTACACCGAAGGAATATTCAGCTATTCATTCTAATTTTCTTCTTTATACAGAAAAGAGAAACAAGGAAAGTAAAATCCAAAACCACTTGAGAATTAAGATAAACAAGGGAATTCAGGAAAATAGGGTTTAAAATCTCTAATGACTGTGTCCCCTGTCCCCTAGTAGTGTAGAAGAGTAACTCATTGAAGAGGAAGTAAGACATGATACAGTGACTGGTTTGACCACAGTATTAACATTTCCACAGCACTTGAAACCCTCTCATCATAATATACAGTAATTTCACGAATACAAGCCGCAGCAATTTGATAAAAATTTTGGTGGAAACCCGGAAGTGCGGCCAATATTTGGGGGCGGCTAATATATGAACAATATTCTAAAAGTTGCCAACACGGAAGTGAGAGCCCGCGGCAGCCCCAAGCCAAGCTGGAGCCCGGCCGGCCCCGGCAGAGGTGGGATAGCCTGGCAGAGGCGGGGCCAGCAGTGTGGGGGGTGGGCGGCAGAGCCTAGGCCAGCAGGGAGGGGGAGCCCGGCAGAAGCAGGGCTGGCAGTGCACGGGAGACAGACTGCATAGGGGAGGATAGCAGAAGCAGGAAGCCCGGCGAGTAGGGCTGCCCGGCGGCGGGGAGAAACCCGGTAGAAGTGGGACTAGCAGTCCACTGGAGCCCAGGAGAACCGGGGCCAGCAGCGAGGGGGAGCCCAGCGGTGCAGGGGCCTGCAGTGCCGGCCAGGGCGAGCAAACGCGGCAGCAGCGGTGCAGACGGGAGCGGGGAGCCAGGGAGCCTGGCGGCGGCGGCAGCGGCAGCACCGCCCGGCCGGCCCCGCCGAGCCGTAGCGCCGAGCTGGGCCACCCAACCCCATCGGCAACCATGAGCGGGCCGAGCCTGCCTGGCCCCGCCCCGAGCCAGTAAACCCCGCTATGCCGCGATCCTGTTACTAATTGGCAAATTTGTGAAAGCTGCGCACGGATTCTCGCTACGAACGAAAGTGCGGCTAATATTCGGGGTGCGGCTTATTTATTGACAAAGACAGCAACATTGTCGAGGCACCGGAAGTGCGGCTTATACTCCGTGCGGCTTGTATTCGTGAAACTACTGTAACCATGACAATAAAGATGATCTTCACTACTGATTTCAAGAATTATAAGTATGTATTTATGACTTGTTAATGATGAAAGGCATATAAGTAGGAGAATAGAGGCTTCATTTGGCCAAGTCCAGGTTTCTCTGACCAGACAAGAGGCTCTACTAAATATGCACCCTAGAGTTTCTATTTCCCAGTTTCCAGCATTCATTGCCTGGTACTTAAGAGTTCCATACAGTATTCAATATTTCTGGGGCTGGTCATACAATCAATGCTGTACTTCCTGGTCCAGGTATGTCAGGGGTTATTTCAGAGATGAGTCCCATCATAACTCAGTTCTTTCTGGGGTGTCATGTAGCTACAGGACTTAGGCAGAATGATGTTTTGGGCACTGGAATGAATTGCAAGGTTTGTTTTCACTCACCTGGCATTTGCCTCATCACAGTAAGCATGCAGTAATTGAATTGGTGGCAGTGATCCAGTGCAATTGATCTGCCAGACCTACTCAGACTGATTCCACTCACCATCCAGATACACTTTTTTTGCTGAATTATTGTGCATATTTCATAGATAACTTCCACAAGTCCCCCCCATCAATCAGGAGCCCATTTTATGTCGCACATCCAGATGTCCACATATAGATGCCCTGTCCCACTGATCCAAGAGGCACAGTGGTGAGGTTGGGACTCATGGTCAGTACATAACAGCTTCCTGTTGTAGCTTCTTCATTTTGACACTTTCCCTCCCCTTGAGTAAGAGTTCTCTATGGGCTATAATCCTTCAGTTACGTCTGCTCCATTGTGGGTCTCCCTTATACTACTGCGAACTTTGATCTACTTTGCCATCTTCCTCCTCCTTCTCTGTCCTTGGAGCTCTCTGTTGTTTTTGATTTTTTTTCTCGTCCTCCTCTTGCTGAGATTTTTTGTTAAGCATGATGTATTATGGTATGGAATATCCCTGTGTTCAATTTGGTTAAACTATCCTAGTACGCCATCTTCAATCCTCTTGTGCCAGCCTACTTATTTGAGAGGAGGGGAATATGGCAGAATGTGAAAGAGAGAAAGTCTTGACACTGTGCATTGTTTGATAATAGCCATAACACCGTTGTCTTTTCAGCACAGTTTTAGCCACAGACATGAAACATAGCACAATATGGAGTGCTGGGAAGAAAGTTAATTCCAGTACAGCCAGACTAAGACAGACCACACTCCATGTTCCAGAGAATTTTTCTTATGCTCAGGTCCCACATTAAATTATATATTTATGTATGTTTTGATGTCTTATTAACCTCAAATCTTCCAAAATATTCACCAAAACCACACTGCATTTCAACATCTGATCCTTCTATTTCATGCCTTCATCCTTTCCATCGTGTCTAACTCTCATTCCCAAAATTACTTCTAGCCAATATTTAAAAGACATTGCCATGAATCACCTTCCACTGATTCAGAACATGCACACAAATGCCATTGCTCACGCTGTGCCACCCTTCCAAATGTCCACAAGGACAGCCAACAGGTTTGGTTCCATTAAAAAATTAACATAGTCTTCTGAACAGACTGGGGTGGAGTCAGACAGACACAGGTATGTTCCAAGCAGCATCTTATCCAACAGCATGTGGTCATTATCAGCCAAGTAGGTGAATAACACAGTACTCTGACAATATGAGAGATAACATTACTGCACAGCATTGACACTTGAAATTCAAAGCAAGAAACGTGCATGGAAGTGTTTCAGAAACTCTAAACAGTCCATAGATCCAAGGAAAATGTGAATAAATATTCCAGTTAAAAATTACTATCACAATAATATAGAACTTTTTTTGTTGGTTTTTGGTTTTGTTTGTTTTTGTTTTTGTTTTTGTTTTTGTTTTTGTTTTTGTTTTGTTTTTGGTTTTGGTTTTGGTTTTTGTGTTGTTGTTGTGGTCAACATTATAAGCCATCAAATTTTCCAAGCCATTATCTGAAGTCTTTAATGACTTAAGAGGAGAAGTTAATTGCTAACTATTGTTATTTACTGATATTAGTTATAGTTAACTAATCTAATAGATAACTCATATTCTGTGTAGCAAGCTCATATAGCCTGACTTGCTGAGGTAAACCAATTCAGCTACAGAAAGGAGTTAGGTTTCCTAAATTAATTATTTGAAAGGTGTTTGAATGGAGAGAAGAACAAGAAATTATATACAGTGATCACTCACCTGCCTTCTCAGTCTATCTGCTGTGCAGTTTTTTCTAGTCTTCAACACATGGCATTCCTAAAGAGGCAGATGCTTTGCTCTTGGTTACTTATGTAAATGTATAGAGAAAAATTGCATTGATTTATTTAGTTTTACAAATATCCTGAAGAATTTTACCTATCCTGAAGAATTCTAATTCACAAATCCTTTGCCTGAAAACATTTACAAATATTTGAATTTATTTTTGTGAGTTGCTTCTAGTTGTTTTTTGAACAGTGCATCCTATATATGCAATTTTCATAGCTTCACAGCAGCAGAGTATTTTCTAATCTATCAAGGGAATTCAGGCAAAGATTTCACTTGCTTAAGAAGATCAGTGTCTTCTACTTAACACTTGGCAGACCTAAGATAACATATATTTTAATTTATTGAAATGTATTAAAAAGGTCAAAGCCAGCATTGACATGTAGACATTGGTTTCAATGTGTAACCTGATACGTAGCTGATTCTGCATGGCCCAAGAAAAAGTCCATGGCCAAAATCTTACTCCACCTTAAACTGAAGCCATAATTTGGCATGTTTTGTGCATGATACACATATATGAAATCTATTTCACAAAGCATAAATATATTCAGGTACTCAAATCAAGTTTTTTACCTAACATTTGAATAAATGAATAACCTACTTAATAAATCATTATGTTCATTTTGTTAGCAAACACAAACAAAACAAATAAACGAGACACTTCAGATACAGTTTTTTCCCAGTGGGGGTCCTCTTAGTTCTGCACAACAGACCTTTGTGCCTCTCCCTACCCTCCTTAGGGCTCCAGCATAGAATCCATGCAGAACGTGGTTAGACTAGATATGAACTCCTGTGAGTGTTAGCTCGGCTCCTCTGTTCCTCCTCAAGGCTTCAATGTTACTATCCAGTTTCACTGTCAAACAAATGAGAAACAGATCCTAATCAACAATAACCAGGGAACAGAGCTGCTCAAAGAAACATTGACTCTTGAGATTAAAATTTTAGAGTATTCCTGGCTGTAGCAATGTTTTTTTAGAAATTTATGAAGGATGCAAATAACCTGTACTTTTCAGAGAGGCCATAAGCGGCAGACTGCTCATTGTTTCTAATTCTTTGTTTAATAAAAATAACCTTAATACTAATCTCAGGATTTTACATAGTTTATTAAGGAGTTCTTTTTTTCTATGGATTAGATTGACTAATATGGCTAAAATTACCAGAGAATCAAGGAATATTTTTAGTTGGAAGGGACCCACAAAGATAATCAACTCCAACTCTTACGTGAATGGCTCATATCCTATCTTATTTGGTACAGAAGACATGAGGTTTGAAAAGTTTTGACTGCTATACGCATTATTTGGAGAAACAAAAAATAAAGGAAATGAAAACTGGAGGGTGGTAAACAAAAGAAAATGTAAATTTAAAGGAAAAGAAAGATAAAAAGAGAAAGAAAAAGAGAATGAGAAAAGGTGTGGCAGGGAATCTTGGTCTTGGCTTCTATTGCTCTTCAGTGGACTGCTTCATGTTTCTTGTCATTATCAGAAGCAAAATGGTTGCCTTTTTCTTGTCATTTCTACAGAAAAAATTCCTTTTGACTGAGCTCTTGACAGCTAATTCCTTAAACTCTGCAAATGATCTATAAGCCATTTAGACACACATGGCACATCTCTGCATGTTGCAATGGATTCTGCAGTTCTGTAGGCCAAACAGTTTCTTGGCAAAGGAATTTCAGAATCTGATACGCAAAATAAATATTGTAATATTATCTTATCTAAATTCACCTCTCACTAAACCAGTCTGTTCAATAACACATTTAATCTGGTCTTGAACACTACCAGGGCTGGGATATCCACAGTTTCTCTGGGCAGCCTCTTCCACCTTCATAATAAATAATTTGTTCCATTTATCTAACCTAATTTTTCCTTCTTTGAAATCCTTATATTTAAGCTTAGGAGTTCAATGGTTAGGGTAGATTGCTTTAGTAGCACTTTTTTCCCATCTAAAGTTAAGTAATGAAAAAAAAAAAGCGATGTTAAACAGTTTTCACAAGACCAATATTTTATAGGTCCTAACTCCCATCTAATTTTGATATTTTTTTTAACATCTACAGCTCATATTGTTGGATACAGCCTCTTTATAAAATACAGAACTACTGCAAGAACTTCCAATAGAAACAGTGCCTGGTGCTCAATTATGAGTTAGCTAATATGACTAATATACAGTAGTTTCACAACTATAAGGCACACCCTTTTGACTAAAATTTTCCCTCAAACCCGGAAGTGCACCTTATCTGATGTACAAAGTTGCGAAATTTGCCAAACCGAAGTGTGAGCTGTGAGCTGTGGGGGGAGCTGGAAGTGCCATGACAGCCGGCTGGAGGCGGGCCCAGGGCCCCGTGGCACCGCCCCTCCCGGGTCCAGGCAGTCCCGGGGGCCCATGGCTGCCAGGTGAATGCGGGCTAGGGGGCCAGCGGCACCGCCCCTGCCGGGTGGAGGAGGGCCCGGGGGCCAATGGCTGCTGGGTTGAAGCTGGGCCTCGGCCAACAACCGCGCGGGGGGAGCTGGGGGTAGAGCCTCACTGCAAAAAAAAAGTGCGCATTATAGTCCAGTGCGCCTTATCTGATCTACAAAGTTGCGAATTTTGCTGACTCCTGGGGGGTGCGCCTTATAGTCCGGTGCGCCTTATGGTCGTGAAATTACTGTACTCCAAGATTTATAAATACGGAAACTTGCTCACTGCATTTGACCAAGCTATCCGCAAGATGTCAATATGGATTCATAATAATTTCTATGGCTATAAACAAATAATAGTCTTGTTAAAAATAGAAATTTGGAAACGACAATTTACAGGTGCTGGGGGCATCTCTTCTGTTCCAAGTTTTGAAAGAGACATATTTTCTCAATCTTTTTTTTCATGAGCAATTTAATAACTGTAGAACTTTCATATTTCTTCTTTTGAAGGCACTAAAGGGTATTTTAGTAATGTGTTTATCTACAGCTAACAACCATAATTAGCTTAAGTTATGGAATGCCCCAAATAAATGAAGAGCAGTTTATAGTTGTTCAGAAACACAGTTTGTTCTGCTGGTGTTTTGTTAAATATTTGCAGAAAACATGATTTGCATCATTTGCAAGTTACATAAACCTTTATAATTATGGCCTAAGGTATTATACGAAAGTTATTTAAGTAATTCCCAAAGATTTGCCACTCAGTGCACTAAGCATTAATCATCTGTTGTGTCTATTATAAATGCAGAAGCAATTAAGTAGATCTGTGGTGAGTACAGGTTATTGCCAGATTTATACAATCTTTTTCCCTGGTATCATTTCTAATGAAGAGTGTTGTGAGTTATTTCTTTCCTAGTGAAGAAAAAAACTATTACTTCATGTCCAAAATTATTTGGGTTTTTTAAAATTAAGTTCCAATTACCAGAGAAAAAAAGCCCCCTTATAAACGTAGCTGTGGGACTACCTCCTCTAGGTGCCCAGAAACCTTACAAAAACCTGTTTTCTTTAATCTGCCAAATAATCCAAGATTATTTTGTGCTTTTTAAGTTTGGAGTGCAATGTGTAATTACGCGTGAATTGCATCGCGAGCTAGCCAGTTCCCAATGAAATGGTATTGTTTCATTGCAGCTTTTGCAAAGACTGAAAAGCACACCAGCTCCTCTGGCTAGCTACATCTGGTGCTCAACAGAAAAGAATTTAGTTGGGTCTTTTCTTCATTACTTTGCTATTCTTTCATGGAAATACACAGTTCTGTAATTTTTAATGAGCATAGCTATTTAATATAGTTATTATTGTCCAAAATGTTCATGTATTTGGCACATTTCCCAAGTTAGAATCTCACAATCTAATCTTTCACAATGTCCCCAGAAAGTCTGTCCAAATGTTCATCAGGAAAAAAAACCAACAAACTCTAAGTATAGCAAGAAAATAGAGTCTCTCTAGATATAAACTTGACTGAAGTAATACTATCCACATTCATTTTATTAGTCATTATGTGTAATCAGGATCTCATTAATTACTGTAAGGAATTAAGAGACTCTAGGACATGCAATATTTAAAGACATTAACATGAGACATTTATGTCACTACTGGCTCCAGGAAGCCATCTGTTGAATATAATAAATTTTCCATTAGCTGTTGATTTCTTGGTCAAGGTACAATGTATTAGTCACAGACGACTTTTTAACTTTCTTAATGCTGTATGCAGCAAGCACATTAGCACATGAAAAAGCAAGGTAATTTTCAGTTAAACATATTGGAGGAATCTCTCTCAGAGTGCTTATTAAACATGGGACTGTGGTGGAACATGGGACATCTAAATTTGTATCATGATTACAATTACAAAAATAATTACTTGCATTTTCCCCCTTTGGATGACTTTGCAGGACTTCATTAGAAGAAATATTGTAAAAAAAAAAATTGTGAAAGAAGTTTACCTTTTAAAGTAAACTTTTGTGACCAGCTTTGCTTTTGGGGAATTTGCTGTATTTTTTACCCTAGACACTGAAAGTTAATACCATTTAAAATATTTATTTTTCGTAAAGGGAAACATTTTTAAGGATGACCTGTTGCCTGTAATCCAGGTGAAGGGGAGATTTTGCAAGGACCTTAATTTCCATTTGGGATCTTCAGGTTAGAAATTAGTGAAAACCTGTAAAGGTTTGGAGCAGTGTCAGAGGTCTACGTGCACTCTGTCGCCAGGAAGTATTTAGGAACAAGATAAATGAGGCATCTCCTTAGAGGAACTCCTTGCTGTGGGGGATGCAACAGTGAAGCAGGGGAGTGCAGTAGATGACCTCAAGGCCCCTTCTAGCTCTCTGAGTTTATGTATTGGCAGAAGTAAGTTTATTTAAAGGGGCAGATTGACTATTCCTCTGTACTTCAGTGCTTCACCTCTATGCATGGCTCTTCCCTTTCAGGACTGCAAGCAACAAAGACTTAAGGGTAAACAGAGGCTATTTACATCAATTACTGTTTTTTTTTGCCCAGCAAACACGAGGAGCAGATTATATAACTGTACCTTGGGTCCGCATACACAGAGTCCAAAGCAGTCTCAGAGAAATGGACTGATATCTTGAAATGATAATATTAATATTGTGTTGCACAGCAGGAAAAGAAAAGAATTCTTCTTGCACTAAATTTAGTGAATAGGTACCCACATCCCCTAAATGGAAAACTATAATGAGATAAAGAAAATAAAGGCTGTTTCAAAGATCCATGGATCAGACTTTCAGCTACAATCACTGATCTTGGCATGCATTCAACTTGAATTCTGTTGTAGCAATGTCAGATTTTTTAAAAAATTAGTATTCACTTTCGAGTTTTTAATTTAAAGACTTTGCTAGAGAAAACTAATGATGTTTCCTATTCCCATAGCAAGCAATTCCATATCAAGAGAAGTCAAGGATTGGTATTCTGTCACCAATGTCAACTTGACAGTATCCCTCCTTATTTCTCTACTGTGTAGTAATGAATAGCAGTGAAATTTATTTGGAAAAAAGAAGTAAAGCAAAATCAACTCCCTGCCCCCTAAAAATGCAAATGACTAAACAACAAAACATACAAGGCTCTAAGATGAAGACAAGGAATGTACCAGAAATGAAGTACCTCTGGTATGAGAAAATGAGAATAGACAAAAATAAAAATGAAAGGAAGTTTTGAACAAAACCAACAAAAAGTGGAAAATGTAGTTTATGGTTTAAGTTCGTTTTTAGTTAGTAGTAAAAAAAAACAATCTCTGCCTACCTTTTCAGACGTAGAAAGCAGGCAAACACAAGATGCATAGGGAAGGAAGGATAAATGTCTCTTTACTGAAGCTAAGAGTTCCCAACATGTAAGGAACTTGGTTTCCCAGTATGTTGGGAAGGTAATGCTGAAGTGCTAAATTAGGGCACTGTTTCAAACTAGATTACAGTGCCTTTCAGAGTATTATCTGATTTTAGTCCTGGCCACCAATTATATTAAAATATTTCTTATTTCTTATATGAGCTATGGTAACTATATAGTTTACCATTCTGATAGTCTCACAGATATGTTAATATTTGTTCAAAATTTTCCTTGAATAAGCAACACCTAACTGAACCCATATCACAATTTAATATGCCATATAAATAACTCTGATTTCCCAGAAGAAAATTTGTGTCCTTGAAAACAACCACTGACATTCAGGCTGAAAGAATTCACTTTTACACTGTGAGTGTGTAACTTGTGCTTTCTCAGAAAAAATAATTTGCAGCAATATTACATGGTTCTTGCCATAACAGAACAGACCAATGCATCTCAGCATCAGAAAATCTAGTAGGCATCTTGACCCTGCAGTTATAAAGACTGTTCTAAGTTTATAAGCAGATATAAATGTCCAAACAATAAGATTTAAATATCATACCTGCCTCTTTTTATGATCAAAGTAGTAGCAAAACCCAATACTTTACTTAAAAGAGGAAGGGGAAACTTTCAAATGCAGCTGATATCTAAACAACAAGAAGTATCTCCCTCAACTATTATTCTTTTGGTGCTGTTTGATGTCTCAGAATTATTTTCAGGGTTAAATGCATTGTATTAAAATAAATATATAAAGTAATTTTTTTTACACCTGGCCTTGATTCTCTCCTCACTTACAACAGTAAAATATCAGAAAAAGTTCAATTTTTTGGGAGCGCAAACATAAAATTTAAGATACTCAAGTCATGATTGCTAGAAAGAGCAGTTTGTCCCCTCCACATAATTACAACCATGAAACTAATAATAAATACATTACATGTCAATACTCTAAAATACTGCAGCTAACAATACCCAAAGTATTTCTAACGTTTTAGTGGTGTTTATAGTAAAGCATAACCTTTGATCATTCAAAACATGGAAAGTACCAGGACCAAGACCCAATCATAATGCCTCCCTTTACATTGCTGTTAAGGCACTGTACTTTATTCCATGAACATAAAGCATAAAACTTTCATGCAATATTTATCCTAACACATCAGGTTGGCAGAGGATACTAGCAAAGCATTTTCTTTGTAATATTTCTTTTATCTATGATTTCCACTTACCAACATCAGAAAAATCTCCCTCCCATTGTACCTTCAAAATAAGCTTCACAAGTCAGAGAAATAAAACAAAAAACCCATTTAAACTATTAAATGAATTATGTAGATTTTCAATCACAATTATATATGTATTTCTAAAATTCATTTGTAAATGAAAGTGTTGCAGGATATTCTACATTGATGAAAATAACAAAAATCAAGGAAGCAGATGGAGCTCAACAAGATTCACAGTATTTGTACATACAGGAGCAAAAGACTTGACAATAAAAGTTTGGATAAAAAATTTAAAAAAACCCAAACAAACAAAAATCATAAAAGATAGTGATACTGGTAGCACAACAGAGTGTCAGTGTTTTTGAAATGAATGAACTTTTACCTCTGAAATTTTCTGAATATAAGACCATGTAAAGTGCAACAAATTTATCAGTGACTAAGAATGGAAACACTTCAACAAAACCACACATCAGCAATTCAGTATGAAATGTAGCTGAATGGGAGCAAACAGGTTTTCTCAGAGCATGATAATTGTCCATATTATCAGGTTTTGTGAAATTAAATGCTCAGTTATTTCAAAGAGTGCATAAGTTAAAGTGGCAAGATGAAATTTGTGGCAGGGAGGAGAGGAATTCTTACATGAAGAAAATACATTCTGGAGGCATAGTCAGAGCAAGTCAATGTCATGTGTGGCAAGAGTGATGTACTGTGCAAAAATAGTTCTCTGTACCCTCATTGGGAAAGTCAGGTGATTTTCTGGAGCTTTTAAATTTAACTAGCAATAGAGAGAGGAGAGGTGGCCACCTGTGTCTTACACTGCAGGCAAATGCCAAAGCCAGGCTTGGAATTGGTGTTACTTGCACTGCAGCTGAATCCTCTGTCTATATGAACAAAAAAACACATTTGAAAAGAAATTGAGATCCTGGATCTAAACAGCAGCACATTTCACATATGGTAACAGAGATTTAAAGTTTACTTGAACATTAGATGAATATATTCCATGCTGTAAAATTCCAAAACATAATTTCTTTCCAGCAGAGGAGGCAGAATTGTAAATTTCTAATATTTTCTGATAAGCATATTGTATTGAATCAACTACAGACCAACCCATGCCATTAAAAATAAAACAGAAGCATCACTGAACATATTTTTTAAGGTTAGAATCCCCTTTCTTTCCTACCTCTAATTCTGTTCTGCAGCATTCCTTCAACTTTTTAATACAATTTGCTTTTTCATTTTATTCTTATTAGAATAATTAGTTCTTTATTCTTATTTCTTGCAGATTATGTTTTTATAATTAGTAATGGCAATATTTCTGCCTAAGATAAGTGTTTTACAGAATTAAGTGTGTTGATGTATATGCCATAGTTAATTGCATTCTCTAAATTTAGGTAATGTTGTGGGGAATAATTTCAATTAGTTTGCTTTTCTTCATGGTTATTAAATTCATTTGAAAAAAAGGAGAAAAAAACCCCTAACAGCAGAGTGATGGGAGTTCTGAAATAACAGGTTATAGCTTAGCAAATCTTCTTGAAGCCATTTGCAGGTATAACCATAATTTATGTTATTCATTTAGAAGAAACAAACAAGAATAAAAATACCCAACCCAACCAACCAAAACAACCACCCCTCCAAAATCCCAAACCAAGATAAAACCAACAGCCACACAAAAGCTATAGAAATTTAATCTGCTTTCTCCTGGCTCAAATACAGTAGAATAAGAAAAACTTTGAATTCAATTTTGTTTTTCACATTGACCTTTCCTATAATATTGTTCTAATATTTAATAATTCTATTATAATTTGACTAAAATTAAACAATTAACATAATTAATATCCATCATGCTGCAATGACTCCAAGTCCCCTCCTTGAAGAGACCAAACTAAGAGTAATTAATGGGATAAACAAAACAGTATTCTTATGTCATTGACAATCCTAGCCTGGTTTCTACCAATGATCTTCAGTGCAAAATAAAAAGGTAAATCTAGATGAAATTAAAAATTTAGGATGGCCAAGTGAGGAGGAAAGACATTTTAAACTGGGCTTAATTTAATGTAATGGGATTTGATACCTAGTGAGAATCTGTTCCTCTCAGGAAAGTAATTCTGTTAAATTTTGTGCAGAAGCCTGCAAATGCTCATCATGCACAGATGAAGGAAGCTGTGTAAAGCAGTTGTAAAGACTTCCAGTCAGAGACAGGGCCATGGTGTCACAGGGTTCTCCAGGCAGCCTCCTGGCATATTGACTCACCTGCTGCTGCTCTCTGTGACACTGATTGAAGGGACATTTCTTGAACAAAGCCTCTGGGACCCTTGCTCTCATCTTGCTTGCAGAATAACCTCCAGGGTTTGCAAACCACTCTCTTACAGCACTGCATGGCAACTGAGCATACTGAGCCACTTATCTTAGTAAATTGATTGAGCTGGGGTGGCTCTGTGTGCATGAAATGTAATTAACATTGCCAATATCTAATACTGGCAGCTGTGATGGGCTAATGGACATTCAAGTGACCTTAACGTTGCTCAAAATTTCAGAGGAAATTCTGTGTAAGATTAGGTGGGTGGAATGAAAAGCAGGACAAAAAGCCAAAATTTTGCAAAATTAAGCTATCTTTTTCTAATAGGCTATATTTTATTAACAGCTGTCATAAAAAGTATGAACATGCCAATGCTATCACAGAGAGCTGTCATCTTGCTGTGATGGCAAGAAAACTGAAAGTGATGGAGTGACAGAAACAAAGACACATCTAAGGACGCGGAGCTGAAAAGACTAACCTGCTATTCCATTTTTAACTTAATCATTTGTTGAAATTATACCAGATGTTCTGGGCCTTGACACAGGGGTTGATCAAAAGCTGTGGGAGCTGACAGCTTAACAGTAGGCATGGGAGTTGAACATGTTGCTCTGTACTGAGGCAGTACGTGACCAAACCTCCCTACTTGCTTTGTGATTCTTGGAGAGTGGAAACAGGACCAGGCAGTGACACAAATCCTTCCTTCTGTTGCTTCAGTACGTTACACATGGTGAGAAAATGCCAAAACTAGTTTTTGAATTCTGGTGTGGGGAAATTCCTGACTTCTTCTACACATTGAATCTATAAATCAAGTTTTAATTTTAGGAACATATTAGGTGCATCTCTCACAGCCTGCCATCTTTGATAAATGCTCCTAATACTATTATATCTTTGATATTTACTTAAACTTCAGTTGAATTAAATCTGCTCTCACCTCTCTTTGACCACAGCTTTACTTATACTCCAACTATATTCTTATTTCAGGTTCCAGAGAACAGGAACCACATTTGCACAACTAGTTTCCCATCCTGTCCTCCATTTGCCCTTGCAAAGTGCCTCAAAGCACACCGAGGCTGGAATGTGATGAGATGCAAATGAATCTTGCTGCCTGCAAGGACGGTATCCGTTTCTCCAGATATCCTCTTGTCTTTGAGCACTGATCTGTTAGACCTCCAGGTTAATATCAACGATCAGGCTAAAGAGTGCTTTATCAGATCTAGGGGAAAAAGAATTAGTTCTGTCGCAATATAAAAGAGAGTTTTATTTATGCTTTCCTTAAAATTAAATGTTTAAGGCAATCTCATAGATGATGCTTCTTGCACATGATCTTTTGCTAATAACTTCCTAATGAGAAGATCATAATTTTCTTGCTAGATAGGAAATAAATTGAAGGGCACCCAAAAAATCAAAGTGCATTTTTTATAAGAAGGTTTAAAGAGAATAAAGATATCTGTGGAAACAAAAGCCCACATTTCTAGTAGAACATTTCTGAATGTACATTGGTCTGAGTTTTGATGAAAACTATTCCATCTTTACATGTGTAGATAGAAAGGGAGAAGTCAGAGTACATGCTTTTAAAGTTTTGAGTGCTACCTCATGCTGAGAAAATGCGGGCTATTTCTAACTCATATCGGAAGGGGGCAACAGTTATCACCCTAAAATAAGCCAGGAAACTAATACCTAAGTAAGAGCTTAAAACAAATTCACATATTCTTTTACCGTTTTCCCTTCCTGTCACATGTTTATTTTATTCATTTTAAGTATTCATTTTAAGTATCCATTGACTATTAAAAAGTCACCAACAGAAAGCTATTATCAGTTTTAGCAAGTCTTCCATAAAACAATTTTTTCTTAAGCAAAGTTCCTCAAGTGGAAAATTTTCACTTGGTTAATAACATCAGTTGAAAGAGCATGCTTCTACATATACTAATTTTAACAATATTTTAAAAAACAGCTATTAGTGTCTTTTAATGTCTCTCTTAGTAGAAATATAACTACAGATTTATGAGATTTCCACAATTTGACCTTATGCATAAATTTAATGAGAAACGTAACAGCTCGCAAAAAATGAAAGAACGACTTTTTAAAATGAATACTAGTACCTTAATAAAGAGAAGAGACAGAGTATTTTAGATTACTGTCTACACTTTCTGATGATAGTTCTAGAGCTGTTACAGGAAAAAAAAAGTATCCCTATTCTGGACCCTAATGATCCATTTCAGAACCTAATTGAGACCCTTTTCCCCATTAACGAGATCACAAAGAAAGAAAGGCTTTGAACTGTTGAGAACAATTTGAAGTTGTCCAGATAAGAATACATAGTTAAGTTTTTAAAATTTTTCTACAAAAGATCACACTTTCCTTTCTTCTTTTTGGAAGCAGGTTTATTTTAAAATTAATTTTCTATGGATACCCACACTTCATTAAGTTTCTGCTCTGCAGAAGTGATGAATACCATGTCTGCTCATGAATATCAACCCCAAGCAAGGAAGGATTTTGTGACCAGTGGGGCTGAATGCTCTGTGCTGCTGGTACATGCAATTATCTCATGATCTTTGATATACAGACTGTGACAGAGGAAGAGACAATCCTTGAACTGCTGAATCACTGTATGGATGGCTTGTTATCACACTAATCCTGTAACTTTACAGGATTTCAAAGACAGGAGGAAGAGTATTCCAAACATTCACAGAAAGAGATATTCTGGCTAAATGTCATTCTTTATGTGCCAATCAAAATAATGGATTTTTAAAATAAAACTGAGTGTGATCCATGCTCTACTTGAAAGTTAAAAATGGAACAATCCTAAGCCTTATTTCCCTTGAACAGAATTAAAAATTTGCATTGAGTGAAAAAACTGAACATAGATCAAAAGTCAACCTCAATTTGTAATTTCAAAATTTCATTAGCTTTCATTTTAATTTCCTAACTTTACTACATGATTTATCTTTCCTGTGCTTTATCTTCTTTAATCTTTCTGATGACATACACTTTTCATGAAACACTTTCTAAAATCAGCAAATTTCCAGTTAATTTAGCTTCATTTATTCAACTTAAAAGATTTGCAGGTCAACTTTCCATAATGAAGTAAATGTAGCTTTCCTTACATTTTTTATTCAGAAAACAAAAATACTGTACTGGAAGAACTGGCAAGTTTATATCAAAGCAATATTGAAAAAGAAAAAACAAAAAAAAAGTTGCTTTGTAGCAAATGAGAAGAAAGAGAAAAAGGGATGTAGTCTTCTTTCCCAGGTCATGGTAAGCTTATATCAGGGATCACAATCAGAAGTGCCACCTTTGTATTTAGTAATTCCAGTATAATTCTTTACTATGATTTCTTAAATAATTTTTTGAATCTATGCAAACATTCTGTAGCCTCCTAAAAGAAGTGAATGTATTAGAAAGAAATTTGCAATTTGAGGCTCTGAATCTCAATTTAATACCATGTTAGGAATAGATTTAGACAAATATACAGCTATTTTTCCTTAAACTGAGCTTCTCAACGTCACTATTTTTTGAAGAATTATATGAATGCTAATAATCTCTATAGTTCTAATATTGTTCAACAATCTTGAAAATCCTTCTAGTGTACAGGGAGTTGCATGCTGATGCACTAGAAACACTACAGTATACAACATCTGTCTGGATCTAACTCATGATGACAATGACATCCTTTTGGCTTTAAAAGGAAAAAGACTTATTCAGCTAGCACTGAATAACGTAGAAGACAGGAGTTATTTTCATACATCCCATTACACAAAGATCTTATTTGAGGGTAGAAGAGTGAAAATAACATCATAAAAGGGCTATAAAAACTTAAACATATTCTTTGCTTTGGAGTTGATATGATTCTCAGTAGATCTTGCTGGTCTTGTGCCAAATGCTTCCAGTGAAGATGTAAAGAGATTAGTAAATGATAGGAACATATGGGACAATCCTTTCTCTACATGATTATTTTGCCCTCATGCCTGTACCTAAATGTTCCTTTATTTCCCGAAAGAAGAGCCTTTACATTTCTTTCAGTATAATTTTTAAATAAAAATTTTTTCATCTCTGGTCTGTACTGCGCTCTGTAGAAGTAACTGTAAAGGAACTTCTTTGGAATGGAAAAGATTTTTGCTAAAGTTTTGTGACATGTCACTCTTCAACATTGTAAGAGAACTAGGTAGCTTAAGATATTTCCAAAGCATAATATGATCAAAATAATTATGGTTTATTATTATGGTTTTCTTATTTTTCATAATAAGGATGAATTATCCATAAAAAAGGTAAGACATGATCATGAATTGTTAAACTCTCTAGTTTTAAATTTTCTCTTGTAATTAATTACTGGTTTTTAAGTCTATTTTAGGGTGCTAGCACTTCTTTTCTATCTCAACTGAGAAGGAAATATCTTCTCAAAACATTATCTAACTTCTGACTTATACACTTGTAATATATTCAAATAGTTTAAGTTATTGTTAAGTAACTTGCCATTATATGATTTATTTATATTAATTCTGTTTATATATTTAAAATATATATAAATATACCTACAGAGTATATATATTAATAAATAATTAACATACAATTAACTATAATCCTTTTAAAATTTTTCCTTGATATTTATCATACAAGAAAATCAATGTAAAGCAACATTAATACATGTCTCTTTGTCTAATGATATTAATTTTATAAATTTTTATATGTACCATGCAAACATAGTTAATAATCAGGTTTATACATTTCTTTTATTCTACGTCTACAACATTTAACTGGGATAGAAATCTTTAACTTAAGACCTTACAAAATCTTTGCTTAAGAAGGTACATAGTTATGAAAGAACAGTCACACAAAACCTGAATGGGTATCTGTCCCCCCAGCCCACAACAATATCCTAAAGCAGCAATTCACTTCTGCCTTAGAAATCAACAACTAAGCACAAAAAAGCACTATCTTGGTTAAGGTTTATTATCTCAACATTTCCTGATTTTCAAAATAAATCAGATACCTTATTGAGTAGTCTCTATCCCATAAGATATCAAAATGTTTTTACTGAAATCAAATATAGTCAGATTTTAAAGAAAAGAAAAATGGATCATATGTGTTTGAATAATGACCATTCCCTATTTTCATTTTTCTCTGTACATGCTTTGATTTAATAAGAAGAATAAAGGGAAAGCTTGTAGCATACAAATACATGCCTATGTGTACTGAACATTCAGAAAACAAGTGAATTGTCCATTAACTTTTAGAATAAATGAATCGCTATATTTTAGAATAAATATTATATAGACATATTGCATTTGATTTCAAAACACCGCTTTAGAATTCTCATGTATTTTAAATTATTGTATTCATGTAAACCATGCAGAGTACGTAATTAAAAAGTAAAATTTAAACGTTACATTAAAATAAAACTACGTTGCATTTTTTTTCCATCATTTGCCAATATAAAGGATTGTTTATAAGGGAATGCATCACGAAAATTTTCAAAATATATAATGAAGAAAAAATACTGAGAGGAAGAAATTTATAACAATACTAATCAAACAGGAATTTTATCTGAACTTTTTACCTATACTGTATCACCCTGCTATTGTCCAGCTGCTAAACTAATTCAGTCAATGAACCTAAAACTCCCTTTTTCTTTTTCAGTTTTTGTCTAATGGTCTTATTACTTCACAGAGATAAATAGAGGGAAGAATATATATTACATTGTATATTTCAGTTTCAGACTGATCATTTTCCCTGACTTAGCCATGACTTAAAAACTCCCATGGTTCAGGACTATCCAGTGACCAAGTAGACTGATGCAGGACTTTTTGAACTGGCATCTGTTGGTACAATGGTGCTAAATCACATGATGTGACCCATCAAGTCACTCATTTAACTCTGTAACTTCACCATAATAGTTCTGGTGTTTTTTCACTTTCATCTGTTCAGCTCTTCCAACAGGATGACCTAAAATGTTGAAGTGGAATAATAAAGATTCGGCAATATTAGAAAGCATGCATATTTGTCTTCAATTATCATGAGGCATTGGTGACCCAATAATGAGAGCTTCAGAAAAATATCGTCAAGAAGAAAGCTGAGTTATCACTGCAAGAGCAAGCCCAGCTTAGAGAAAATTTGATGGAAGAAGCTTTGAGTTTTTCAACTCCTAATTTCCAAGATTTAATGCATTAAATTGTAAAGTGATTATTTTGCAACCAATTTTTCTTGAGAAAAAAACAGAGCGAAAAAAGCAAGAATACAAATCAATTCTTCAACTTTCTTTTGCCTAGCTGCCGAAACAGGCAATGAATGGGAAGAATCAGTGAGGTTTTCCTGTGTGTTTCAACAGAGAGGGCTTGGCACCTTTGGTCTCCACTAAAACTGTTCTTAAAGATGATTGACCCAGAAACAGAGAATAGACATCATCCGGCCATGGGTCCTGTGGTCGATCCCAGCCAGATGAGCTGATGTGATTTGCAGAGTGAGCTGTACTTCCCAGAACTGTTTAAATGCACAAAGCAGAAAAAGCTTTGGACCATCTAGGGCTAAGAGCATCTTAGAAAAGAGAATCCCAAAGAAAAATCACACCAGAAGGAGCCATTTTTTCCATACTTTGCCAGTGTGTGTAACACTACTGTAGAACTACCAAAAATGTCTGTATATAGTTAATACAGTAAATTCCTGATGATTTAATAGATGCTGAAAATCCAGTATGACCCTTGCCCTTCAAAATAACAGGAAGGCACTGAAATCATGGATTAGAATATAAATTTACTGCAGTCATGATCCTTTCTATTTGAATGACTCAAAAACGAAGACATTAGAAATTAATTTGTTATATACACAAAATTTTGCAGTGCTCTAAACTTCAATGTATGTGAAAAACTGTCAAATATTCAGCCAGGTTATTATATGTTAGAAGCTTTAATTATGGAGTGCTTCAAGCATTTCTTATATTATGTCATCTTATGTACAGGGACTTTAATAAATTTATAACTTAATGGAATATTTTCTGCATTCAAAATTGCCTGAAATTGGTCACTAACAACAAATAAATGACAGATTTATCAAAATGTATACATTAAAAAAAACCCAACACATTCTTTCAATTTGGTCATTAAATAGCAAGTCAGTTGCTAAATGCTAATAATTATTATTTTAATATTTATTTACTGTAATTTTTACTTGTTTTCAATCTTCAAAAATGCCTAAGGGTTTTCCTACATTTTCAGGTGTAGGAGTTTCTTCTCATATAATTCGTATGTGCTACTAAGGTATTTTTGTGAAAAATCTCCACACATGAGAGTTGAACTAGTTTACCAATCTATTTATTATTTATCTAACTATGTTCATGTAATTGACTTCAGCAGTAGTGTACTCCTGCTCACGAGGTAGAATTTAATAATACAAATAATATTTTTTAATGTTTGATAGAATTCAATAAACAAGTACAGCAATCTATTCCTGGCCAAGGTTGTGACAATAAAAATTAGAAGAGGGCATACATTCATAATAATGTACAGTAGTTTCACGAATACAAGCCGCACGGATTATAAGCCGCACCCCCGGTGCCTCGACAATGTTGCTGTCTTTGTCAATAGATAAGCCGCACCCCGAATATTAGCCGCACTTTCGTTCGTCGCGAGAATCCGTGCGCAGCTTTCACAAATTGGCCAATTAGTAAGAGGATCGCGGCATAGCGGGCTTTACTGGCTCGGGGCGGGGCCAGGCAGGCTCGGCCCGCTCATGGTTGCCGACGGGGCCGGGTGGCCCAGCTCAGCGCCACGGCTCGGCGGGGCTGGCCGGGTGGTGCTGCCGCCGCCGCCGCCGGGCTCGCTGGCCCCCCTCTCCCGTCAGCACCGCCCCGCTGCCGCGTTCGCTCGCCCGGCTGGCAGGGCTGCCGCCGCCGGGCTCGCCGTCCGCCCCGCTGCCGCTTTCGCTCGCCCCGCGCCGCGCCCGCCCCGCGGCGCTTTCGCGGCTCGCGGTTCGCGGCTCGCGGTTCGCGGCTCGCGGTTCGCGGCTCGCGGCTCGCGGCTCGCGGCTCGCGGCTCGCGGCTCGCGGTTCGCGGCTCGCGGTTCGCGGCTCGCGGTTCGCGGTGGCGCTTTCTCGGTTCGCGGTTCGCGGCTCGCGGTTCGCGGCGGCGCTTTCGCGGTTCGCGGCTCGCGGTTCGCGGCGGCGCTTTCGCGGCTCGCGGTTCGCGGCTCGCGGTTCGCGGCGGCGCTTTCGCGGCTCGCGGTTCGCGGCTCGCGGTTCGCGGCGGCGCTTTCGCGGCTCGCGGTTCGCGGCTCGCGGTTCGCGGCTCGCGGTTCGCGGCTCGCGGTTCGCGGCTCGCGGTTCGCGGCGGCGCTTTCGCGGCTCGCGGTTCGCGGCTCGCGGTTCGCGGCGGCGCTTTCGCGGCTCGCGGTTCGCGGCTCGCGGTTCGCGGCGGCGCTTTCGCGGCTCGCGGTTCGCGGCTCGCGGTTCGCGGCGGCGCTTTCGCGGCTCGCGGCTCGCGGCTCGCGGCTCGCGGTTCGCGGCTCGCGGTTCGCGGTGGCGCTTTCGCGGCTCGCGGTTCGCGGCTCGCGGTTCGCGGCGGCGCTTTCGCGGCTCGCGGTTCGCGGCTCGCGGTTCGCGGCGGCGCTTTCGCGGCTCGCGGCTCGCGGCTCGCGGTTCGCGGCTCGCGGCTCGCGGTTCGCGGCTCGCGGTTCGCGGCTCGCGGTTCGCGGTGGCGCGCTCGCGGTTCGCGGCTCGCGGTTCGCGGCGGCGCTTTCGCGGCTCGCGGCTCGCGGCTCGCGGCTCGCGGCTCGCGGCTCGCGGTTCGCGGCTCGCGGTTCGCGGCTCGCGGTTCGCGGCTCGCGGCGGCGCTTTCGCGAGCGCCGCTTTCGCTCACCCCGCCGGCAGGGCTGCTGCCGCCGCCACCAGGCTCGCCGGCCGCCCCCTCCCGTCTGCACCGCCGCCGCGTTTCCTCGCCCTGGCCGGCACTGCAGGCCCCCGCACCGCCGGGCTCCCCCACGCTGCTGGCCCCGATTATGCTGGGCTTCCCCCGCTGCCAGGCAGCCCCACCCGCCGGCCTTCCTGCTTCTGCCATGCTCCCCTGCACTGCTAGCCCCAGTTCTCCCGGGCTCCCCCGCCCTGCTGGCTCAGGCTCTGCCGCCCGCCCCCGACACTGCTGGCCCCGCCTCTGCCAGGCTTTCCCACCTCTGCCGGGGCCGGCCGGGCTCCAGCTTGGCTTGGGGCTGCCGCGGGCTCTCACTTCCGTGTTGGCAGCTTTTAGAATTTTGTTAATAGATTAGCCGCCCCGGAATATTAGCCGCACTTCCGGGTTTCCACCAAAATTTTGGTCAAATTGGTGCGGCTTGTATTCGTGAAATTACTGTACTTAGATGTTGTATGAGCTAGAAAGGAGGAGAGAATTCTCAACATCACACTGACATGGAGTGTTGTAATAGGTCTAGACTCATGGTAGAGCAGGAGCCCAGTCAGGTAAGCAGATGCAATATCGTTTAAAATCACTTCCTCTTCTGGAAGAGGACAATTTTCCTTATTATTTCCCCATAAATTTCTCTAGTGAATGCAACATTCAAAATATTTTAGAACAATCAGGAATAAGACGTCTTCATGCCTGATTTATCAGCTTTGAATTAAATGGAAGTCAGAAGCTATTTTTGGGCAATATGTTACACAGATGACATATTTCTTTCTATCCAATGGCAGTATTTACTCTCTTTTAGTGCAAGTTTTAGTCCTAAAAAAGTATGTCTGCAATCTAAAAATTATAAACCTGAAAATATTCTAAAAAGAACAAGAAATATATTACTTACTAAACAAAATGTTGATGCAATATTTATCAAACCACTGCAACTCCACGTATATTCATATTTATCTTCTTCTGAGCACCACATTTTTCACATATTGCATGAAAAGCCTCTGTATTCCAGAAAAGATGGGAAAATACTGGTGGATTTCAGCTAATGAAAAGCCAAACATAGTTAAAAGTTAGATATAAGAATACAAGGCAAAGAAATGAGTTAGTGTTTACTCATCTAAACACTGAAGAAAAGTTTTTTTATTCATATATAGTCCATACAATGTTAAACCGAGGGAGCATGTGTAGAAGATATTCAAAAAGAGAGTAAAGAACTCTGATGGATAAACTAAGTGAAAGCAGTGGTCATGTATAAGAAACAATGAATAAGGTTTTAAGAAATTTGGTACTGGGACAGTGCCATGATAAAGATGAAGATAGGAATTAATATTTCAGTTCTTGAGAAGGAAAATACATATGCATACAAAATCATGATGCATTAACAGAAGTATAAACATATATACATAAATACATATATACATATATATATATATATATATATATATATATATGTAAAAAAGTAAGCAGGAAGCTAAAATGGTTAGAATGGATTCTCAGTTGATTTTGCTTTCAAATATGTTTCAGTGGCCTGCCTTAAAAATGAGATACATACACATTTCTAAGCAAAGATTTTACGTCAATACCAGGTCATCTGAAAATTGACATTTGTTGAGAGAAAATAAAGATACATTTTAGTACTGAGAAAGAGGCATAAGTACAAAGTAAAAATGAATATCAGACATGCAGGAGTAATAAATCCAGACTGCTACTGAATTTTAAAAGAGAAAATAAACTTATCTGAACAGAACCCTGGTCAGAGAAATGACTGGGCAAGACCAAATGGAAATCTCATTACACTGCAAAGGCAGGAGGAAATGCAAGACACCATATCTTTTAAAGTAAGCTATTTTTACAAAACCCTAGTTCTTAGTTGAAGTAAATTTATTGACTTCAGAGAAAATATAGCAGAATAAAGTCTTGTATGCATTTATTTCAACAAAATAAACTTCATATTATATAAAGTACTATAGAAGGCAACATTTACCATTCTAATTACTATTAGTTCATGACCTATTAAATTGTCATCTAATAGCAATGGATCCAACATGATGAGGAAAACAGATTCTTAACTTATTTAAATCTACAGGAATCTATTTTCTCTGACATATTCATAGGTGTCAGAATGAAGCTCTGTTTATATTTGTAATTTTCCATAAGACACGGTAGGGCTTCTGGCAAAAGTCTTGCATTATTTTTTCTTTAATTTCTTTTTTCAGTTTGTCTTTAAATACAACTTAGAATAAATAAATTCCATTCCTTTAGATTTTCCACCCTCCCCTCATTAAAAGAAAAAGAAAAGAAAATAGACCAATATCCCTCAATTGTGTCATGTAATGAAGAATGTCAATTATTTCAAAATTTTGCTTCTAGAATGCCACTTTTCAGCTACTAAAGGAGTATCTTAGGATACTTAGGTCAGAAATTCTTAAGGTTGCAGGAATAAATGCATGGGTTTGGAGGGAAATTTTAAAACCAAGACACCTCAAAAGAATAATTTCAGTCTCAAGTGAAATAGTAATCCTTTATGAGAAATATCAGAGAAGAAAAGTCAATGGTAATTGATGTGAATTTGCCCAAATTGATACTCTGGAATCTACCTCTCTGAAACTGGAAAGCAGGTCTGGATAATTATGAGAATCTGGGGGAAAAAATGTCCTTTTATAGACAAATCTGAAGTTAATGTTTTACTGTGACTCTTATTTAGCAGACTGCTTTAAAATATTCATGTGTAATCAAGCATCATGATTCCAGAGAAAGCAAGTAAGTAATTCTGGACATCTGTATTTGCTGGAATGTAGGCATAAACAATGTCTCATAAAAAAACCCCAAAAACAAAACCAAAAACAAACAACACAACCAACAACAAAAAAAAAATAAAACACCCAAAACCCAAAAACCCAACCAAAAAACCCCACACTATATATTCCTATCACAATAAGACATTACTCTAGCTTATGGCAAACCATCCAGCTGGTAATTTCGCTATGCTTGCCTCTTAATCGTAAGAGTTAAAAAAACAAGCATCATGTAATGCAAAGAGACAAGATAGATCAAATTTCAGAGGACAGTGCTTGACAGTCTTATTTAGCAATGCTGTTGTTCTCTGCAATCTGGATGTACTATCAGACTCAAAAGGTCAGAGTACTTTTCTTATTAGAACAGCTATTTTGTGTCAAACAACCTTCTGAAGCCATATAGTTTGAGATATCCTCCAGATTTTCATTCTGAGTGCTGGGCCATTTCTACCTTCAGTGAAGTTATTTTTTTCTGGGAAATAAGTACTTGTTTGTGATGATACAGTTGTACATCTCAGTGGTCAGGCAACAGAGTACAGGAACTTCAGTACTTCAGCATAGTTTTTTTTTTTTTTTAGTGGTAAAAATGCAAGTTTTAGATCAAGAAAGTTTAAGAAACATTAATCAAAATACAACATGTGCCTCCAAAACTTTGATAGTTCCTTGCAGTCACTGTTATTTATATAATTCAGATTATTTTACTACTTCTTTTTTACTACTTTGTGTTTATTGAGACAAGAATAAATGAGTGTATTTGTGAGTTTAATGAGAGAAAAGTAATCTGTGAGCTTCAAAAATAATTCACCACTTTTGCCCTAATTTAAAACTCCAAGTAATCCCTGACATCTCTCTAACCCCATAAGCAACACCACACATAAACCATAACTTCCCTTGCAGGGCTCTTTCTGCAAACACTACTGTTCAGGTAATTACAGATAATATATTCCTGCTGTTCTTGCAAGCAGTCCTTGTTTATGTTTAGGGAGATGGTACAGATCAATTTAATCTATATCACTTGTTTTAAAGATTATTAATTTAAAAAAAAAAATAACTGCTATTTTTCCATATATGTGTATGAAGGTGTTATTTGACAGCTGTGCACTGAAACACAGATCCTGGGTAGTAATTTGAAGGATGACAATTTGACTCTGCCCCTGTCCAGGAGATACATTACTGGAAACCCATAGTCACCTGTAAATTTGAATTTCATAACCTGCAGAAAAAAAAGCTAGTGAAAACATCTTAATTATGCTAATTTTACTTTTTATCCTCACTGTTCAGTTAGATTCTCATCCCTGTTTTTTTGGTTTTTTTTAACCTTCATCACTTTCTGCAGCAAGTTGGCTAGACTATTGATTCTCCAGAGATTTTGCCTAAGCATCATTTTCTCTGGTCTAAACAACCCCAGCTCCCCCATGTACTCCTCACAGGACTTGTGCTCTAGACCCTTCACCACCTCCACTACTGTTCTCTGGACACAGTCCAGTGCACCAGCATCTTTATTGTAGTGAGAGGCCCAGAACTGAACACAGGATTCAAAGTGTGGCCTCACTAGTGCCGAATAGACGAAGATGATCCTTTCCCAAAACCTGCTGGCCACATTATTGCTGATGGAGGTCAAGATACCTTTGGCTTTCTTGGCCCCTTGGGCACATGCTGGATCATGTTCAGATGCTGTTGACCAGCATGCCCACATTCATTTTTATCTAGCAGCTTTCTGACACTGTCCAGCCTGTGGAGCTCCCTGGGACTGTTGTGACTCATGAGCAAGATCCAGCACTTTGCCTTTTTCAGTGTCATATAATTGGCCTTGGACCATCAGTCCAGCCTGTCCAGAGCTCTCTGCAGAGCTTTCATCAGATCAACTCTCCTACCAAACATGATAGAACTGAATGTAGACTTAATTCCCTCATCCAGACCATTGATAAAGATATTAGAAAGAACTTGCCCAGTAATAAGCCCAGGGAAATACTGCTTGTGACAGGCCACCAACTAGTTGTTACATATGCTAATCTGCAGCCAACTGGCACCTCCCAGGTCATCCAGGACTGCTGAAAAAGGATGGAGTGAATACTTCCAACTCCCTCAGTTCCATTGAGTGAATCCCTATTGGCCTCATATCCTTCTGTGTCTCTCAGTGGTGTAGCAAATAACTGACCATTTCCACTTGGATTATCAAGACTTCACTCTGCACCCTGTCACTGTCTTCCACTCAGGGACTGGGTGTCCTGAAAATAGTTGATCTGTCCAATAGAAATTGATCAAAGATGGCACTAACTGTGTAGTCTTTTCCTCATCCTTTCCCGCCACATCCAATAAAGGAAAGAGTTTTTCCTTAGCCCTCATTTCATTGCTAGTGAATTTATAGAAACATTTTTTATTTTCTTTTAAGGAATCAACCAAATTAAATTATAGTTGGGCTTTGGCCCTTCTAATTTTCTCCTTGCACAACCTCACAATATCCTTTTAGTCCCCATGAGTTGCCTACTGCTTCTTCCAAAGGCTATAAATTCTGTATGTTTTCTTGAATTCCAGCCAAATTCTCCTTTCAGCCTGGCCAGTGGTCTTCCCCATTCGTTTGACTTTTGGTGCACTGGGATGGCCTGGATGCACTTTTAAGAGTTCCTTTTTTGAAGAATGTCCAGTTTTCTTGGACTCCTTTGCCCTTCAGAAATGTCTCTCGAGGGCCCTGCCAAACAGTCTCCTAGAAAGGTCAAAGGCTGCCCTCTGGAATTACAAGGTAACAGGTCTGCTGATCCCTGCTTCTGACTTGTCTGACATCAAAATCTATCATGTTGTGCCCAAGCTGGCCTCCAACTCATAAGTCCTTTTCTGTTTGAAAAGTACAGATTTAGTGGAGAACAATCAGTAGCTGTGCCAGAAAAGTCTCCTTCAGACACTGTAGAAACCTCCTAGACTCTTTCCTCTCTACTGTATTGCATTTGCAACAGGCATCTGGTAAATTGAAGTACCCCGCAACAACAAGAGCTAGTGAATGTGAGACTTCTCCAAACTGCTTTTAGAATATTTAGTCTGCCTCTTCATCATGATTGAGTCATTTATAACAGATTCTCACCATGATACGTGCCTTGTTGGCCTTCCCCTCATTCTTATTCATGAACACTCAACCATATCATCACCGTCACTCAGATCTAGACAATTATGAATCTCCTTCATTGCCTACCCCTTCTGGAGAGTTTATAGCCATCCATTTCAGCAATTGTCTAAGTCAGCTAAGGTTCTCATGATGGCAACTATATCATTGTTTTCCTGCTGCACAGTGGCTTCCAACTCCTCCTGGCTTTTGTTCATGCTGCGTGCAGTTAGTCAAAGCAGTTCCTCCCAGGATTCACTAAAGTTGTTATTTTCTATATAATTTGCAAATCCAGTCCTATGTCTGAAAATAACACATAATGAGACAGATTTCAGAGATGCCTGCTAGTTTTTCAAGGTCTGTCTTGGGAGTGCAAGTAATTGTGCTACAGTTCTCAGTGGGTGAGCAACAGGTTCTTACAGAAACATTCTGGAATTGCTGCTTTACATGTTCATTAATTCCCCACTGTTTTACCAGCTTCAGATGACTTCACTTTTTAATGTGGTAATCCTTGTTTCAGTTTTCCTTCTGAAAAATGTCTCATCTTTTACTGGGCCTTTTAGTCAGAACATACAATCAGCCCCACTCTAGGATTAAAAAAGGAAACAAAGGCTCCAATGTAATTAATATAAAAATACTTTACCCCTCTTTCAGATCACTAAAACCTGCTACTGTCCACCTGAAGCACTATGTTTATCTCCTGCAAGGTAAGGAGTTGTTCCCTCAGATCATAGTAGTCCTCATTATTGCTGTTAGGCCTGTGAATATCTTTCAACATTGTCCCTTAAACTAATGTTTAATTTTCTTAATTTGGCAGCTTTAGGACATATTAGTGCAAAAATAATTTAAAATCATTCAAAAGTACTTGGGTTTCCTGAAGGCAATTTTGCTTTTTGCTTGTGGTAGAAACAACAACAGAGGTGCTCTACTACCTTTTCTGGAAGGAGCAAAACAATTATTTCCCAGAAGAAAAATATCACCTTTTTACTTCATTCACCAAGGTCATTCTGGATGCATATTATGATGAAATAGCTTAAAAACCATTCCCTGACAAAATTGTTTACAACTCATAACAGTCTAATCCCCTTCTCCTCTCAACTCAACACAGAGTTTATGATCCCACACAGACACAAGTCTTTTACAGCCCTACTGTCACAAGACTTCTAATTACCATCCTTCCTATATCACATTTCCCAAAATACCTTTATCTTGTAATATGGAAATAAAAAGTCAATATTCATGCAGAAAGAAGAAAACCCCAGAGATTACAGTTTACATCTTCACTTTTGCAGGACCTTCTTCATAGCATCACCACTTTGGAGATACATTATGGAAAGCCTCTCTGAATCACCAATTTATGGTTCAAAAATAAAAGTGATTTGGAATATTTGGTACTTTGCACCACTTGCTCTTCTATATTGTTTACCACAAAGAAATGAATGATACATTTAACATGTGAATAAAGCAGGGTGTGATTTTTCTTTCATATGAAGTTTTCTTATATAATCTGAAATGCTGTTCACTCATGTTCACTGTCATCTATCCATTCATTCTGCTCTCTCACATCTTCTTTCTCCAACGCTTACAACTGGTCTTTATCCCCCCGCAAATAATTTGTATGCTCTGCTGCTCCTAAATCTCTAGTTTATTCCGATCTTTCATAATATTTTTTTCTTTTTAGAGCTGCCTAAGGAATCCCACAAGAGGTTTCCCAAACACAAGCTGATTTTAAGTCACTCAAAGTTATCAGAATCCACCTCATCCTGATGCTAAATATTATTTTAAAACTGCAAAATTTGAAACAAACAGGATTTGACTTTTTTATTTTCAGGCTGCAGGTTTTTTTAAGTTTTTCTGGAGGTGGTGGAGACAAATAATCAGTAATGTATATCATTACCTCTATCACATATTTACAGGAATACACTTCTGCTGCTGTGAGATTGCATAACTGATCCTAAAATATCTCTTGACTGAATCTGTAAATCAGATACCACTAAAACCAGTCACAAAACTTGCTCTGACTTCTGGTTGGATAGGGATGATTTACTGAAATCAGAATATGTAATATTTAATAGTTAAAACTGTCATCTGAGTTCAGAAAGAAAGATTTGTAAGGTTTGTTTCCTCAAGATGACAGAGACAATGCTTTCTAAGATAGAGAATGTTCATCACTGTGAATTTTACCAGTCTTGGAAATAGTGGGCCAAGTTTAATAGTACAGTGTCCCTTTGAAACCAGGTATTTTACATTCCTGGAGTGTAATCTCATCATAGGTCTGCAGAATCAGGATCTTACACTTTGCAGATTTCTGTCATTTGTGTTAAGTATCTCTTGAGCCAGAAAAAAGAGATAGACAGTGTATCTTGGTGGACAGGCAGCCAACAGAAAATGTGAGCCACTTAATTAGGGCGTGGGAGTTCAATATTCTCTACATCAGTGAGTATTCATTTATTAAAACAGAAAAAAACTCTGACAGGAGACGCTCAGAGAAAATTTGCATCAGTTGTCAAATATGAAGGACTTATCTATTATGCAGTTGATAGAATGAAAGCTTTTGCCAGGATCAGGTGTAACCCTTCTTGTTACAGGGGAAGAATCTTAATCTAGTAGCTGGATCCCTCAAAAAAGAAGGTTCTTTTGGTATTGAGATTAATTTTTTTTAAAGGGAAAACAATTATTTCTACATTTTATTTCCTACATACAATTTAAAACCAAATACCGAATGCACTGTTAATATAAGATACTGATTCTTGCCGACACTCTTCCTTTATTATTTAGTTCTTCCCCTTCGTATTTTGTTTCTCCGATCTTGCTGGGCATATTAACTTGTGCTAAGAAGGCTTATGCAGACAAGATTTAGACAGTTATAACATTGCTGTGAATCTAGGGTCATAATGATAGAAAAAAGGAATTTCAAAACAGAACACAGGAAAAAAAAAAAAAAAAAAAAAGCCAAACTCCAAATCAACCACAACATTATACTGGTTCAAAGTTGCAGATTTTTTAAAAACTAAAAATGATGTTGTTTTGGTTTTTTGGGGTTTTTTTTTGGGTTTTTTTTGTGTTTTTTTAACAGATAAACTGCAAGTGAAGTAAGCACCATGAAAAGCATATTTCTCCTTCCTTATAAGTATTTTTGTCCTTTTCTGTTTTCAGCGAACTGGGATTGAAAAAGAAATTGCTCCTGCAGAAAGCTCCAACTAATTGCTGTTCTTTTCTTTTGGAAGGACAGCCACTATCCTATATAACAGTCTAAAAAAGATTATTAAATTGATGCTTCTTTCCTATAAGTCTTCGTAGAGATAATTTGAAAAGAAATGTTAAATACATGTCTTAATATTTTACAATTAAAATTATTTTTCTCTTTCATTGGAAAAGTAGAGGGGATTCTGTGTAAAGTGATTGCTACCCATTTAAATTAATGCTTGCAAACTGATGTCTTCATTGAACATCCTAAATGGGAAAAATAAAAACCCATTGTGACTTTTTTTTTGCACATGAACTTTTACAAAAGAAAAAAATGCAACTAATAAAAAAATTAAACAAGAAAAAAAGAAAAGGGAGAAGAAATAAGAATAGAGGCTTAAACTGCTACTAGTTATTAGCTAGTAGCTAATTACTGAGTTTTCCAGTTTGCCAACCATAGTTTTGTGGACTTAATACAAGATAAAGTATTAAAATGATATATTTTTGTGTACTCAAACCATCTTAAAAGTTCATTAGTCATATATAGTGATCTTAGCATGAGGCTTGGCATTTTTAGGGCTTGCCCAAAGATTTCCATATTTGCACCCCTCAGGGGATTTTAATTTCTACACAGAAAACAGTGTGTGCCTTTTCAAGTGGACAGTTCACACCTGTTAAGATAACAGTTTAAAGCTGTCGATGAAATGGGTGTGCTAAGCAATTTCAACGGTGGAGCAGAGGCAGGTGATGTACTTTACAAAACTTATTTTTTTCCTTTAAGAAGGAAAGAGAAAATCAGGATTTTCCCTGGGCTCTTTCACTCCTACTAAAGTAACTTTTTACTTGTTTGGCTGGAAAATGGCAGACAACAGCCTCAATTTTCTCTGCAGGTGAGGAGAGCCATGGAGAGCACTGTGTAGTTTTGTTATTATATTCAAAATCAGGAGACTGGATGGCACAGCCATTAATCAGTTATACTCTGAGGCTCAAGACAGTTAAAAAGAGTAGTCATGAAGAATCTCGTTTTCTCTTATTAAACTGCTGAGAAAACAACCCAAATATATTCGACCCACCATGTACCCTCACACTGTCTTGATGAAATCAGGGAATAATACTCCTAGGAGTACATATGGGACCATTGATTCTGAATCGCATCGCAATGGCTCTGCAAAATTGAATTCCTACAGAGTGGGTATTCAGGCATGGCTTCAGGGCAGTCACCAAGGCTCTGTCTCATAGCAGGAGACATATGTTAGATTTACACTTACTGGGTTGGGTATTGCCATCAGTGTAGCCATAGCAACACTTTGCTTAGCCTGAGTTCATCTCTGATCTGCAACAGAGATATGTTAGCAGCCAGAGCACTTACTACTTACTCTAAAACTAGCTTGGGTGTGCTTGCTTGATCTGAAGTGCCTGCACTGAACACTTACTCTGAAAATACCAGGAGGTAGAAAATTCCATTTTGAAAATCTTTGTGCACACTGGGTATCTGCTGGAAGATTGAACTTTCAGATCTGTCTTTAGAAAGAGAAATGTTTTAAAAACAAGTTATTTAATTTATATGAGGGTTATGATGAATGTTTTTCTAGAACCGAACTCCTTGAAATCTTTATTATTATTAATTATTAGCTGATATTTCTTTTGATGCTGTTGGATATGGAAGATCTCTAAGCCATGTTTACTCTATTCCAGATACACTTGCATACATATATTCGCAAACATCAACAAATAAAAAAATTGCCTAGAGGAAGACATAATTAGAAAGACCAACTAGAAAACTTTAATTTTCACTGGAATTTCCTGGTATTTATGTACTTGCAGCATAGTAGGTGTTAAGTATTAAAGTACCAAACCACTCATAATTAGGAAAAAAGAATATAAGTAATGGATGTGTAAAAATTCTATATGTAAGGAAACTGATTAAGGAACACATTTCTATGTGGTTATTTTATCTACAAATTTAGTGTCTATTCTGTTTCCTGTATAATTAATAAAAGATGAATAAAACATGATTTTGATGGAACAAATGACTTGTTTTCCTTTTGTTTGTGGTTTTTAAGACTGAACAATCCATTGGGAATAGAGTTCATAATTTAATACAACTTAAATACATTTTAAAGTAAGATTTTTGAGGCTGTTGCAAAATATTGTTTGCTTTCATTACACATCTGTCTCTCTGGATATGGCCAGATCTTTTCCAGTCCATCACTTTTTGATGAAGAATATGGAGCCCACAAAGAGATATTTGTGAAAATGTGCTGGTGGAAGAAAACTATATTTAAAAATATAGAAAGTATTTTATGACTGATTAAATACTCTATTTCACAGTTTTGGAACAGACCTTTTCATTTTAAAAATTTTATTTGTAAAATATTAATATAAGATGCTGAAAGATTTTTTTTCAGCAACATAAAACAGGATGCAACTAGATTATTTCTTATATTAATTGCTTCAAAAAGAAGGTTTTTTTCCTCCCATTTTTTTGTTTGTATATAGAATGCAATATCTGGTAAAAATGATGGAAGATTAAACAATCTACAAAGCTTTCTTCCACATTTTAATAACTTCATTTTCATAGGAAGACGATATTATATTTGTCCATTAACATATCATTTTAACTGTGTTTTGATAATGTCTAAAGTAGCAACCTAATTCTCCAGTTTATTAACATGATTAATTGTGAGAAGTAGGAATATTAGGTAGGAATATTCCTCTCATTTTTCATTAGTGGTTTTTCCTAATTTTTATACATTCAAAATTTCCTCCAAAATAAATGAAGATATGCTAAATTAAGGATTACTTTACTGCCCAGACAAAACGCTGACAAGTATTTTTCAGTCAGAGACTATTTTTTTACTATTATATGGATTTTAAGGGTAGTCTTGTGTCAAGTTTTTCCCGTACAAACCTTTACAGCAGATGTTTCCAAATGAGATGTAATTCCCCTAGGTGATAATCCTGGAAGGTGTAGGTAAGAGTAGTGAACCTGACAGATATTCAATAGCTCCTACATATACTGAGCCTTATGAGATCACTGGAAGCAAAGCCAGAAACTCAAAACTGAGTCTTGAACCACACTTTTCTATTCAAGACGGCCCTACCTGTTTCTTTTTATCTTCCTGGTTAACTCATCTTCATCACTACACTTTTCAACAAATCACTACATTTTTCATCTGGAAAACATCTGTAATTGTTCAGTGAAATGGAAGAGAAGCTCAAAAGCATTGATCTCTGCTGTGAAAGCACTGAGAAAGACAGATAGCATCCATGGTCCTCCACATAGCTTTAAAATTAACCTTATATCTCTTCCAGTAGCTTTCATCTCAAAGCAGTATAGAAGTTCACCATGACTTTTCAAATAAAAATGGGGATATCCCTGCTTCTACATGCTAACAATTATGCTGCGAAGAAAACAGTATCTCAGAGGTGACAATCTCAAATAAACCATGATATCTGAATTCTCACCTGTTAGGCATATTTCTAATTGCATCCTTGCCAATAACCTATTTGAAAGCCACCTGTGGGATGTTGTCATCTCCCAGCACTGGGTTTTTGGATGGTCCAAGATAATAGTTGAGAAGTTCTTTCTCAGACATGTGAAAATTCATCTTCTTCAGTGATAACTGAGTGATATCATGCAGAAAGCATATATGTCGCAGACTTTTCTGATGGTCAAAATATTTTGAAATTAATTTGAAAGTATGGGTAGCATTCTCTAGCACAGTTGGTCAAGCACTGATTGTAGTAGATGATTCCAGATGCTTCAGAATGATGATATTGTGCTGTAGGACAAAATAATCTACTTGCTGATAGCAGATTTTGGTGTAGTCCCTTTTCATTACTTGTATGAAGAAATGTCACTGGCTAATTATAAGACTTGAAGAAAAAGGTGACAAGATGAAATAACACCCTAGGCCTGGTCCCCAAATACCTTGCAGAGCTGGCCTGGGGTGCTGTTTCATGTAGAACAGTAAGACATTAGAGGCTCTATCTCCCAGGGTTGGTATTCTGCTTTATTCTTAGGCTTCCATGTGGTCAGAGCGTGAGATGGGGATAAAGAGAGCGAGTCCACGTGGGCTCAGGGTTTTCTATGGGTCAGGAAAGGGGAGGGGTCAGCCTTGGCTTCAGGCCAATCCCATCGCAGGGGTCAGTCCATTGGTCTTGTAGGGGTTACAGGGTTAAAGGGACATACCATTCCTAAAGCATTAGGGTATTGGGTTACAACATCTCACCCTTTTTTTGTTTAAAAGAAGAGAGAAAGGTATTAGGTTGTTAAAAGGAAAACAAACATTTTAAAACATGTTAAAAGTCTCTGAGTCTGCCGGGAGGTTGTCTTCTGTGTCAGTTCTCTCTCCTCTCCGGCGGCGTCTTCTTTTCGAAGCAACTGCGACTTGCTTCTCTTCCTCCTCAGCTGGAGCTGGCTGTTTGGGGACAAAAGGCTTCACCCATTTCTGGGGAATCCACCGAGGGCCTGAGGGAGTGGATACGCACGCATAACCACGTCCCCAGGTAACAAGCTCATAGGGACCTTTGGTTTCCCAGGTTTCTGGATCCCTAATCAAAACTGGTGGATGCTCAGACAGCTTGAACTGTTTGCCACTGTTAAAATGACGAACCACAGGAGGATTCATGTTTTCAAATGAACAGTTCAAGAAATTGATAGTGAACAGGGCTTTGCACAGCTTCTGCTGTGGAGACATCCACACAGTTGAATTGCTCTGTCTAGCCAGAACATGCTTGAGCGTCTGATGTGCACGCTCAATCACAGCTTGGCCTGTGGGGGAGTGGGGGATGCCTGTCTTATGTTCCACTCCCCACTGCTGGACAAATTCCAGGAACTCCTTGGATGCATACGCTGGGCCATTATCTGTTTTGATTTCCTTAGGGATCCCCAATACTGAAAAAGCTTGCACTAGGTGTTGTTTGGCATGCACAGCTCTTTCTCCTGCATGGGCAGAGGCATAAACTGCACCTGAATATGTGTCAATGCTTACATGGACATATTTGAGGCGACCAAAACTGGGAATGTGTGTGATGTCTGTCTGCCACACCTCACAGCTGCCAAGGCCTCGGGGGTTAACCCCTGCACCTAGCGATGGCATGGCTTGGAGCTGGCAGCTGGGACAGGTGGCCACAATGGCTCGAGCCTGACTCCGTGTTAGCTTGAACTGACGGATCAGACCTGGCACATTCTGATGGTATTGCTGGTGGCTCAGCTTTGCCTGTTGGAAGATGTCTGGGAGGCGTGCTTGTTCTGCTGGGGTGGCAAGGGAGTCTGCCTGACGATTCCCTTCTGCGATCTCACCTGGCAAATCGGTGTGTGACCTCACATGCATCACATAGAACGGATGTTCTCTATGGGAAATCAGATAGATTAGTTTTGACAGCAACCTGAAAAGCTGCTCATTGTCAACCTCTTTGAGCACTGCCTGCTCCGCCCTGGACACTACTCCCGCTACATAAGCTGAGTCTGTTACCAAGTTGATTGGCTCTGAGAACTTCTCAAAAGCTCTTACCACTGCAGCCAGTTCAGCTACCTGAGGCGAACCCTCCACAAACTCAACATCAGCTTCCCAATGCTGAGTCTGAGGATTTCTCCAAGTCATCACCGACTTGTGGGAAGCCCCAGAAGCGTCTGTGAACACTGTGAGAGCTTTGAGTGGTCTCCGACTCCTTTTCTCACGAGGAATGAGGTGGAATTCCTCATTGAACAGCTTGTGAGACGGGGCATGGACTGATATTTGTCCACTGTAGCTGTCCAGAGACAACTGGAGACTGGCATTGCTCTGGAGCAAGTGCTCGAACATCTCCTTTGTCAGCCTCTCAGGAGAGTTCCTTCCCTCCTCGGAGAGTTTGACTGGAAGGTGAATACATGTGAAGTCACAACCTGCCAGCTCATACAGTCTCATCCTTGCCTTACGAATTAGCTGAGCTATGAGTTCTTGTGGCTTATGATGGTTTTGGATCTTTGGTGGGAGAGGAAGACCCACTCTATGATTAAGAGCGAATCTCTCTGTCCTTCGATCCATTGGAATATCAAACCGTGTAAGTGTGGTAGTTTTCCCAGAATTATGAATTTGAAAGGCAGTTCAGGCTTGTAGCGATGAGCCTGCCTCTCTGCCAGAGCTTTCTGTACCTTTTCGATTGCAACTTTTGCCTCTGGGGTCAGTTCCCTGGGAGAAATCAGCTCTCTCTCCCCCTTCAATAAATTGAAAAGGGGCTCTAGGTCCTCATTAGTGAGGCCTAGCCAGGGCCTAACCCAATTTAAAGACCCACACAAGGAATGGAGATCTGCTAAGGTTTTTGGGTTACAATTAATGTCCAATTTCTGAGGAACAATGGTCCTTGCAGTGATTTCCAGGCCCAGGTACTTCCAAGGTGGCATCCTTTGGACTTTATCCTCCTGCAATTGAAATCCAGCAGAGGTTAAAACCTTAACCACTAGGTCAAGCGTGTGTTGGAGTATAGAGTCATCGGGGGCACACACAAGCAAGTCATCTACATAATGTAGGATGATAGCTTCCTTTCTCTGAGCACGCACTGGAGACAGCAATGAGGCCACATACCACTGGCATATGAAAGGACTACACTTCATCCCTTGAGGGAGCACTTTCCAGTGGTAGCGCTTCATTGGGGCTTCTCTGTTGATAGTGGGAACAGAGAAGGCAAACCGTGGAGCATCTGCTGGGTGTAAAGGGATTTGAAAGAAACAGTCTTTAATATCTAAAACTGCCAATTTCCAGTTTTGAGGGAGCATCGTTGGAGAGGGCATCCCTGGTTGAAGTGATCCCATGTCTGCTATAATTTTGTTTATTTCCCGGAGATCATGTAACAATCTCCATTTGTCCTTCCCTGGTTTCTTAATTACAAATACCGGGGAATTCCAAGGACTTGTAGTTTCTTCTATGTGTCCTTTTGCCAATTGTTCTGCTACAAGCTCCTCCAGCGCCTTAAGTTTTTCTTTACTCATCGACCACTGAGCTGTCCAGATTGGAGAATCATCTAACCATGTCAATTTGTGGGCAGGGCGCTCCTCAGTGGCCGCCTTTAAAAATCCTGAGAACTTTTGGGAATTACCATTTTCATTCCCCACTGAGACATGGTATCTCTTCCCCACAGGGGGCACTTATAGTCTGTAACAAACGGACGGACACTAGCTATTTTTCCATCCGGCCCCTCAATTTGCACGATGCTTTTTGATATTTTTGCCAATTTGATTCCCCCTATACCTTGGATTTTGCCTGCCACGGGTTGCAATTCCCATTGTGACGGCCACATCCTTTCGGGTATGATCGTCACATCTGCCCCTGTGTCCAGTACCCCCTCCACATGGAGATGGTCTGAACCATGGGTCAGATTGCATGCCACAGAGGGTTTTTCCTCACCCACCACCTCTGCCCAATAGACTTCAGGTGATTTTCCTTCTGCTGTGATTTCTTTTGGAACAGGGATGGCCTGGGCGAGGATTTGCCCCTCATTCAGGTAATAAGGTGGTTGTGAGCAGCGTGCTAAGAGAACGAAACCTGAGACATTTTCCTTCTTGGATAATGGAAGTAATTCCATCTCCAAGGGTGTGTGTGCTGTGTCCCCCATAACTAAATACTCACAGCGCAGTTCCAAATGCAACAGCGTCAGGTCCAGTGAAGTGCTAGACAGATCCACTGTAATTGCTGTCCACTCTGTTGACATAAAACAAACACCTTTAGTGGTCTTAAGATTGAGACGACCAAAAGGCGTCCAACCCTTGCCAATTGAATATTTAACATCAATGCTATCATTAATCCCCACACCATTTGTCCCGTCCTCCCCCTTAGTTTTAAAGAGAGAGGTTTTTTCCCGTGTGGAACCCGCAGTATTTATATCTTTGCGCGTTATGGTATTTATGGCGGGCACGCGCTGTACACCTAGTTTTTTTGTTTGTTGGTTTTCTTCTGTTTCTGGCTGTGTGGGCAATCCCTTGCATAGTGTCCTGTTTTCTTGCACTGGAAGCAGGTGATGTGCTGCAGCTGCTGTGGTGGTACCGGTTGCTTCCTTGGTCCTGGTGTCATCGCTGCTGCAGATCGTGAGTGTGCTGGTCCTGGATTCCTCTCTGGTGCACTGAACAGTTCTGCTTTTCTGGTGCAGGCTTCTATCATCTGTGCTAAGCTAGGTGGTGGGTCGAGGGGAAGACTAAGTATGACTCTGCGACATGATTCATTAGCGTTTTTCTGAGCCATCTCCTTTAGTAGCTCTGCCTGCACCTTTGGGTCCGAGACTTGTCTCTCCACCTGTGCACGGAGGCGATCCAGAAACTGCAAGAAACTTTCTGAAGGAAACTGTTTAATATTAACATAACTACCTGTAACTTCAGTAGTAGGTAATTGATGGAAAGCTTTTTCTGCTGCTAGAGAGATCTTATCCAAAACAAATTTAGTTAATAAACGTGCCTGTTTATCAGGGCTTTGGTACTCTCCTTCTCCTGTTAGGTGTTCCTGTGTAATATCATTATTATCCTCATCTTTTGCACTTTCTGGGCTTTGTTGTAGTTCCTGCAAAAGTATTCTTAAAGATCTTTTCCAAATACTTTCCCACAAATCAAATTCAGAAGCTGAAAGTAAACATCTGAATAAATCCTTAATATCATTAGGTACCATCTCATTAGAACTAAATGTTGCTCTTAAAAATCCTTTAAACATTTCACTGTGTCTGCCAAATTCTCTTTGAATCTTACAAATTTCCTTTTTATCTTGGTATGGTAGTGGCTGATATGTTCTCCTGCCATTTCTCCTACCCATATAAATGACAGGAGCCACAGATGGGATGGGCTGTATTCTGGGCTGTGTTATCTGTTGATAATGTGCTTCCACTGGGACAGTGTCCTGAGCGATGGGCGGTGCCGAGGCCGTTATCTCAGAAGGAGGTTGTGTAAAACCTGTAGAACCAGTTTTTCCACACCCACCCCCACCCCCATCTGTGCTAGCCTGATAGCTTGGGGGAGGGGATGGCAAAACCTGAATAGAGTGAGAATTGCCCTGAATACTCAGGGGCCAGGATGAGTTTGGAGAGAGGTCTGAGGGTGTTATCAAGGGAGAAGGAGTATTATGGGAAGAAGAAGAGTTGAATGCCATGTGGCTGGAGCCATTTTGGGGTCTGCTTTCAGCCTCAGTAGTAAAAGACACGTGGTTGTCAGCATGAGTTAGAGAGACAGAGGAGTCAGATTTCTTAGGTGAAGAAACAACACATGCAGAGGGACAGATACAAGAACTGGTTGACTCTGAAGCAGTTTGCTGTGGCTGCCTGTTATCTTCTGTTTGGAGTAACAGTTTTCTAATTTGCAAAAATATTGGGATGAACATTAAGGCTTTTTTATCTCCATGTTCGACTTTTAAAGTTAATAAATCTCCAATTTCATTCCAAAAGAAAACCGAATTCATATCTGCCAAATTAAGATCAGATCTCTCTACAGACAGCCACCTAGCAAACCTATGTAGTTCTCTGTTAGTAATAATCACATTTGCAATTTTTAAAAGTTCTCTAATTTGTGAAGCCACGCTCTGTTGCAAAGTAGATTGCTGTGTACCCATATTTTTCACAGCAATTTACTCTAATATCTCACTACAATGCACAGTTAAAACACAGTAAGGGAAGGCTGCTAGCTGCCGGCCAAGCTGGCACCTCCCCCCACAGAGAATCACAGGCTGCAGCAAAACCGCGCCTCTCTTTGAAATCAGCTGTCTGGCGTGATACTGTACACACGGCAGAAACTGTTTCAAGGCGGCCTTGCTACCCCCACCAGTGTCTCCGGCTGCATACAGCTCCAAAACCCCCAGGGAGGACGCTGCGCAGCCCAGCTCCCGGCACCTCGATTTTACAGAGAAAGCACCTCAAAACCCCCTCCCCACGGAGGAAAATTTATACTTACCACTCTGTGCGAAGTACCGAGGAGCTGAAGAACTGTACTTTGTAATCTGCTCCGGAAAACCGACCTCCCTTGGGCTGGAAGGTTTACCGGTTTCGTCCCCTTAAGCTAGACCTGCTAGAAAGCAAGTTTCGCCCACAGGGTAGTTGACTTCCCGTTGGCTTCCTAACCCTTCTAAGGGTCACAGCCTCTCACGTGGGTTTTAATTTAAAAAGCACCACGTTACGGGCGGCAACTGAAATAACACCCTAGGCCTGGTCCCCAAATACCTTGCAGAGCTGGCCTGGGGTGCTGTTTCATGTAGAACAGTAAGACATTAGAGGCTCTATCTCCCAGGGTTGGTATTCTGCTTTATTCTTAGGCTTCCATGTGGTCAGAGCGTGAGATGGGGATAAAGAGAGCGAGTCCACGTGGGCTCAGGGTTTTCTATGGGTCAGGAAAGGGGAGGGGTCAGCCTTGGCTTCAGGCCAATCCCATCGCAGGGGTCAGTCCATTGGTCTTGTAGGGGTTACAGGGTTAAAGGGACATACCATTCCTAAAGCATTAGGGTATTGGGTTACAACAACAAGAAACAAGTTTAGCAGTACTTTTGAAGTTGTTCTGCTGTTGGAGCTGCTAATTCAGGAAGGGTTTCCATCCATATAGAGAGATTTAGTTTTTTACAGATTTCAGAAATTTATTTTCTCCTGAATGTCAAAACCTTTTCTCTACATATAATAAAGAATAGACTTAGGAGCAGGTAGGCACTTGGAAAAGACAAATTATCACAAGGCTAAGAAAAATGGTACAGAGCATGGTTAACGAGGATGTGATCGGAACTATTATCCTCTAGCTTCTCCATTGTAATGGAGAAATAGACCTGATCTGGATTTTTTGCACATGCTCATGAAAAGGGCCACAGATCCCATGAGGCTCTGAGCAGCCTGCTTTTGGATAGGTACTCTGGTCCATTGGGGAAAGGAGGTAACAGGCAGCAGATGATCTTTAAGGTCTCTTCCAACCCAAAGCTTTCCATGATTCTATGAAGAAAGGCTTTTGTATGGACAGTAAGTCTATCACATTGTACAGTTTACGGCTGAGGGGTTAGGAGGCAAAAATTGTATGTAGACAGATGAATAGAAAATATTTATGGGTTGTTTAAGCGGGAAGAGTACTTCCTATCCAAAACCAGAGATAATTACTGTTAGATTTCTCTGGACTTGTATCTCTGCCTTTTTATATACTGTGAGATAGGTTTTTACTGACTCAAAATCACAAGTGGTCAGTCTTAAGAGGAGGGAGAAAGGAAGATCAAAGGAAACAGCAAATACACAGGAGCTGCTGAGAAGCAAACTAGCAACATCCACAGGCATGGAGATGTCTCTGTCCAGTATGATCAGGTATTCCTGGCCAGTGTTTGGCTATATTCAGAGTCTGATCCCTACAACAATAATCAGTGTTCAATGGATGTAATATTAGTGTCAGGACCACTAGGGTTAAAAAAAGAAAAAGGAGCTTCAAAGTTTGGGAGTGATTGATCTGCTTCTTCCCAAGTAATAAAAGTAGGGAAAGATTTTTGGAGCATTTTTATTGCACGGAACCTTTGTATCATCAATAATTTAATAAAGTATGTACTAGAAAAAATTTGAAGAATCTGACTGAAAGATTTGAATAGTGTTTGGGTTGCCTTAGCTAGTAACATGGTCCATCAACCTCCTAGAAGTAATCGAGAAAATATCATTCCAAATGTACTTGACAGAGGAATATCCAGAGAAAAATATGGGAACATGACTGTTTAAATAACATATTTATTGTTTATTGTTCTTTCCCCAGAATCATGGGTGCAAAGCAAGGATGAGACCATGGCTTGCTGCTTTCAGATGTCTTTCAAAACCTGAGGTCTGAATTATGTGTCTTTCCATGAACAGTAGCTCCTTTTTTTTTTTTTTTTTTTAAATCCACGTTGTAATTTCAGTGTAGGAAAATATAGTTACAGTGACAAGATATCTCCTCAATATTTTTCAAAATCTAACCTCTATACAAAGGGCTTTTAATTTCCTTCTAATGTTCTTTAGATAAGCATTTTTTTGCTTATTTCCACAGTACTTTTACATTATTTTCTTAGTCAAACAATTTGTGTCAGTTTATGTTCTATTTCTTTACAGAAGTTATAGATCCTTTTTCCTTCTGAACATTTTTTTGGTCATCATAAAATTTGCTTACTATCACTAATGAGAATTTAGGTCAACATATTAACTGTAAAAAAATCGAAAACATTAAACATGTAATATTTAGAATATTGCTAATGTAGCAATCTTAGATGACTCATGTATTCCCTTTAATTACACTAGATAAAATAATTTATAACTGAAATTAAAAAAAAAAAAAAGACAATTTGTACCTTTATCAGTAAACTACAGATTTCTTTTACTCTCTGGAGTTATCAGGTTGTATTCTTACCAGATCTTACCATAAATTACTTGCTTGTGTTCAAAATCAGTAGGTCTGCATTTACTATATATTTAATAATCGTTTTTAGCAGTTTCCACTGAGTGAACGGAACTGTGCTAGTGGAAATGTAGATCTGTAGACAACACAGTAAGATTAGGATAATTAAAAGAACTCATATAATCCTGAGGAGCTGCACCCAGCTATGCCCCAAATTTCACGCAATCTATATGATGCTTGCCATATGAATCAGACTATTTACTGATTCCTGGTTTATCTGGTTTATCTTTTTTGGTTTATCTTTTTTGTTCATTGATTTTGTAAGTAATTTCATCTAAATTACTGCTCTGGAAGCTTTTTCTTTTACAAAACTTCAGAAAGTCCTATGAAGTAATTAAAATTTTGTACCAAATAGGACTGGACTGAGTGGTTTTCTTGATTGCTGAGCCATGTACATTCAAAATTAGATACCAGCCAGGTCCAAAAATGGGATACTTATTGGTTTCCTGCATTGTCTGCTACAGTTATGCTTCCATTCTTTTATGACCTTTGCATTTGAGTAGTAGCTAATTGCACTTGAAGAGGGCGAGTCACCCATATGAGAAAGATTAACAGCACACAGTTAAAAGGAAGTATTTTAATAGAAAACTAATATCTTCATGACTTGGCAAAGGAAACATATTTGAATATTGTGCTAAGTCTTGCTATTCATAAAAATTTTTAAAATTACTGTGGAAGAGAATGCAAAATAAAAGAAAGAGAGGGAATTTTCACTTTTAAAAGAAAACCCCTTGTAGCATGAAATTATAGACACAAAGCCTTGGAAATTGTTCTCACCCAGCCACCTGCAAAAACTACTGACAAGCTGGGCCAAGGAGCCAAGAGTAAATATACATAAATGGTATAGAAATGTTGTCCCAATGTCGGTAATATATAAAGATTTCTTGCTTTCCTCTCACACATAAATTGGCAATGAGGCCTTTCTGCACCCTGAGCTCAGAAACCATGAGGTTTTAATGAGATATGGAGGCATACTGTGATTTATTAACCAAGAAGAGAAAGAAACAAAAACTTTAAACAGCATTCCAGAGCAAAAATTTAGTATGCCCTATACTAAATGCAAACATCAATACCTTGTACTCTCCTTCAATATAAAGTTTAAATTTCCTCAATAAAATGCTGTTCAAATGTAAAGTAAAGGTTCAACACCATTGAAATGGAGCCACTCTCCCCCCCATCCCCGTGGAGCTCTCATGCATGTCTTCTGTGTACTGGGAAACAGAAAGCTTCATTCTTCTGAGATTCCTTTTGTTCTTTATGCGCCTTGTCTCTAAAAGGAAGAATTCCAGTAATTCTGTTCCCAGTAAATAGGTAATGCTGGGAAGTCAGTTCTAATCCTCAGAAAATGGGGCTGAATCCCATAGCAATAACCATATTGAGTAAGCCATCACACTATCTTTTTTTGTGTTTCTAAGAGACTGCATTTCATCTTCAAATTAATAAGAATTATGTGCAGAAGCTCTTCTTGTCCAAACCAATTTCCTCTTGCAGTTTTCTTTTCTCTTCAAATCCCTAGCCAGCAGTCATGCAGAGATAAAAACTCCTGAAGCTGCTCTGCTTTTTAAATCCAGTGGAACAGGCAGCACTTCACAGACAGCTTGTACAGTGCACGCACACCAAAGTGACTTGCTGATTGGATTGACATGTTCTGTCCTGTAAATCAGCACAGAGAATTAGTGATCACACGGAAAATCATCCCCCTAGGAAAAAATTACTTTTATTCGGATTTGTGTAAATATTCAGAAGTAAAACATACTAGAAAAAAAATCTGCTTTTTCATCCTTCTCATGTTTCTCTCTTTCCTATGATGAAGTAAAAAATATGAGCTTATTGCAGTTTCTGTATATTTTTTTTCTTTTTGCTTGGCCAATTTTCACCAAATTCACTTTAGTTCCTGCATATAACTCTGAATGAACTTTAAAAAGTCGATTCCAAAGACATATTCCTTACTTTTGCTGTAGTGGAAAGATGTTATGGGCCTGGTAGGTCTGTTGGATACAGTTCTAGAGCCCTTGTCTGAGCATGTAGTGTCAAATAGCATGGCAATTTCAGTAAGATTTTCATGAACCTCAATATTATTACAGGGCAGGAAAGATTTCACATAAGTTCTGGGTTCACATATCATATGTCTTATTAAGAGAATCGTTCATTGTTCAAGTTTGTGAACACATATTTAAATAACAAGCAATTTATGGAGAAGTTTAAGCATATACAGTATTATATTGTAATATATGCTTTAACTTGGGTATTTTCTTTTGTAGTTTCAAACAATTTACTTCTTTAAGCAGCAGTCTATGGTCTTCACTTTTATAATCTCACTCTAAAGTTAACATCACTCACCCTTAATGCACCTTTTAAAATTTGATTACAGTAATTTCACAACTATAAGGCTCACCCTTTTGACTAAAATTTTTCCCCAAACCTGGAAGTACGCTTATAGTCCGGTGCACCTTATATGATGTACAAAGTTGTAACATTTGCCACCCCAGAAGTGAGAGCCGCAAGGTGGGGAGGCGCCGTGGGAGCGCCGAGTAGCAATGGGGGGACAGCCGTGGGCAGCCCCAGGCGCCGGGAGCAGCGTGGGCAGGGAGGTGAGGGGCGGCCCCAGGCACAGGGAGCAGCGCAGGCAGGGTGGCGTTACTACTTCGTTACTTGGTTATGTGCGGTGGCCTGAGCCGAGGGGCCACAGCCTATAGGGGCCAGCGGGGCCACGGTGCCATGGTCAGCAGAGCCACAGCCAATAGGGGCTGGCCAGGCCACAGCAGACCCCAGTGAGGGACAGGTGGCATGGCAGGAGCGCCGAGCTGAACGAGGGAACGGTACGACAGCTCCGCGGAGCCGCGAGGGGGAGGCGGCCCCACGGCTGCGCCGAGCTGCACCAGCCAGCACCGGGGGTGGGCGGGAGTACCAGGGCCCACTGCATGGGGAGGGTGCCTGGGGCTGCCTTTGAAAACCTACGCCAATCTGTGAAAAATGTTTCCAAATTGAGCCCCTGCCAGTAAACTCCACGATCCCGGGTTTCCGTTACTAATTCGATACTTTTTTGCAAGTGGCACAGATCTTCACGGCAAAAAAAAAGTGGGCCTTATAGTCCGGTGCGTCTTATGGTCGTGAAATTACTGTAATGCTATGGAGGTTTAATTCTGATAAGATTTGTTTATTGTTCTATATATTTATGGACTTTAATTTTTGTTGGCAGTAATCTGAGAGCTGTATCCTAATATAAACCTTGTTTATATTAGGGCTGCTAGAGCTCTTTGTCAATACTGTTCCTTTTATGAAAGACCAAAGGCACTCCTTATGAAAAAAAAATTAAACTTACACAACATTTACCAGCATCTCCTTGCCATGTTGACAAAATGCAGCTTTGCACATGGTAACATTCTCTGTTGAGCTGACATGGAATGAAAAATCAGAAGACTATCTGCGCCGCAACAAGTAATGTCCAAATCAAGCTCTAGACAGAATATGCAAGGTCAGGAAACATCTATTTTTTAATAAGATGAAGACATCTTTATGTGATATGAGTGTTTCAGTAAAATAGGAACTGAGTCAACTGAGAAGAATCAATGAACTCCCTAAAGAGCTTCTCCTTACTCTTAATCCTGTGAAATCCACTTTGAAAGATCCATTTGAAGGTGGTTGAGACCCACAGGTACTACCAGAGCACAATATATTTGGCTGCCTTAGGTAATTCAGACAAGGGAATTGATATAATTCCTGTTATCTCTTTCAGCTACTTTACATTATCAGACATCTTAGTTTTCTCCTGAATAGATTTCAGCTAATGGTTTGGTAATCAGGTACTAAAGATAGATAAATCGATATGCACAGAGAAAATATATCCTGTCTGTGTCCATAGTGTACCTTGGTGACCTGGTATTTTCTGTGAAGTAAGCTGATAGCTCCAGTCCATGCCATAAAATGGGAGCATTTTAGATTATTAAAGCTGTTCATGGTTCAGTGCAATTTAGAGGGGACATTATTTCACAGATTTTGTAGTGGCATCTTCTGGCTCCTGGGCCTGAACTTTAAAAAAATATCTGTTTTCTGGTACTCATTTAAGTGCGCTTACATTCTGCTTCTATTTAGTGCTATCAGAAAACTGTTAGAGAAACATGAAAAGTGAATATTTCATTGTCAATAAAAAATATCAATTAACTTGTCAATGTTGATTTTAGGTGTCCCATTTTAGATTACTTGGATGAAGTAGGTGTCCTTGGAAGTAAATGTCGTAACTGAATGGTCTCATGTGTTTTTAAGCTTCACGGACCAGCAAAGTTGCATGGCTCATAGAGGCAGGAATTAGGGGGTATTTGTAGAGGAAAGTGGTAAGGAAACATTCTTTGCAGATAATGTGAATTTATTTGCAAATTGTTTTAGGAGATGCTGGTGAGGGTTGCCTGAGACAACTGATAGATGGAGTGCCCTAAGCTGGCACCTGTCTTACAGCAGCAAACAAAGGCTGAGATTAGTGGAGGAACATGGAAGCTTCCAGATAAGACTCCTCTTGAGACAGCTGACATAAACTGACTGATAGAAAAAAAAAGTCAATTTAATCCCTTTAGCCACTTCCCCTTCTCATCTTAAACATGGCTGAGAAGTTGAGACTTCTATCACAGGATCAGATCAAATTTGTTGGGCAGTAGCAAAGGAGAGCTGCTGAAACCCAAAGATGACAATCTTTGGAGTCATTGAGGGACACTTTCTAGGCTGTACAGGTGCATTGCTTTGAACAGGTACTTCATTAAGGAGGGAAAAAACAATTAGTGAGGTATTGTCTGTTGGGAAGGAGTTTGGACATAGTACTTGAGGTGAGAACAGGGAAAAAATTCATCTCAGAAATTGAAGAAACTGTAAACAAGATTAAAAATCATGTAAAGGACAAAGAAGGCTCAATCTTTAGCAAGTATGATTGTGGACACCTATAACTGGGAATGGAGCTGTGAACTCAAGACCTTTGGAACTCCTTGAACCATCCACTCCACTAAGCTTATGTCCAAGCAACTTGGAACGGAAGGATGGAATGAAGATGGATAGACTTGAACCCCAGTACTAAGAGGTGTAGAAGGGAAGGTTGATGAGTTTGTAATTCAGTTATAATCGTGATTCATAATCATAATTCATACATTTAAGGTTTTCTTATGCTATGAAAAATTACTAACTCTAGTTTTGGAATAGCAATGCATTTATTTATTTAAGTTATTTTATGGTTGGTTTATTTGCTTCTTGTTATTGTTACTTAATCAACAAATGCATTCATCTCTTGGCTAGTTACATCTCAAACTTACAGTCTTAAAGATAGAATTAGACTCTGAAGTAAGAGCAGATGCTTCATTGGGAAACCCAGACCACTCAGTTCTGAATTACCTCTCAGCACTTCATGAAGTCATGAAGATGAATCATTTGAATGAACTGAGATAAAAGATGAACCTCACAGAAGATAAAAAATGAATCATCCAGCACCAATTCAGGCACGAAGCAGATGAGTACAATTCTTGACAGTGTTGTGAGAAGAATAACAGGATAAAAGATCTGTTCCAGAAATAATCAGGACATCAAGGTTATGAAATTGCCCGAGGTAACAGATGTCAGCTTTTAGAGCACTGGCAAACAAGGCTGCACAAAGGAAAAATGCAGTAAACTCCATTCCTTCCTCTTTTATCACTGCAGGGCTTTTTTCAAGTTTGTGAAGGGCTGCTCACTTATCATGGATAAAAATCTAGAGAAGACTCATCCGATGGCAAGCACTTAGGATGGAGGAGACAGTCGTCTTCAGAGAGTGAGATGACAGACCAAGGTAGCAGTGATCCAACCTAGTACACCTAATATTAACCATATGAAGTTCTAGAAGCCAGTAGAATTTCTGAAAGATTGAAATAAGCAAAACCTTCTGGAACAAGAGAAACATGCTAGTTTCTTTCCAGCAGATCTGAAAAAGGAATGAGGATTGCAGGCTACTGAAGTACAAAACATGCTTCAAGATAGGCTGTGAGAAAGAGAAGAAACAAAGCATCTGCTGATTCTTAAAAGGACCTCTAGAGCAAGGATGATAAGAGATTAGAGTGTTGGACAGAGTATTGGTTTTGTGCAGAGGCTGTAATTTGCTGATTTTTTCATGTGAATTATGAAGTCCTGGCACATATATAGATAAATAGGTAAAATGCTTGGAGAGAAAGGTGACAGAAAACTTCTCAAAATACAGCATCTAAGGTAAAAGAACTCTGCTAATCCCAATTTCCCTTTTGGGGATCTTGTGGAAAGGATCCTACCTGCAACAGACTAATCAGGTAGTAATAACTTTCCAGAGTGCAGACTGATAGGCAGGAAGTAGAAGTCAACATCAGAACTTCTGTCTATAGAAGTTAAGTTTTCACTTATCAGTGGAAATAACAGTGGATGAAGGAAAGGAATGTTTGAAAGATTTAAGCTGACCATCACATGATGCAACATGGGGTATGGCCTGCATGCTCTGTGTGGGGAAAAATATCTGGTTTAAGAGCTCTTTTATTCTTTCCAGAATACTAGATGATTTTTGCACAGGAGCTCTTCCTACTGTTCCCTTCAAAAATCCTGGAAAACTGTCAGAATTTAAGTGCATTAGAGGATGGTCAACATAGTTCTAACATTAGATTGGAAAAAGGGTGACCTAGAGTTCTATATACTGACATCAGTAACAGAAAATTAATGAAAATTGTTAAAAGTAGTGGAAGTCTAAATAAAGAAGCCTGACCCAAATAACTGGCAATTGGAAACATTATTTTAATACCAGTCAACATGGTTTCAAGAACTGCAACGTTTTCATACAATTCCTCTTCCTATTGACAAGACTGTAAGTCTGATTGTTATAGACAGACATGCTGATAAACACATTTGACATTGCATTTTAATTTACATTTTTGACCATATGAAAGAATACAGTCTATATTCACATGTTCCCAAATGGGAGTAGTTTAAAAAATGGGGCAATATCAGTGTACTTTAGAAACTTTGGCAGGATATAGCCTTTGTGGCATCAAGCAGTTGCCAGGCATCTCTGCAGGGTGAGCTGGGATAAGCCTTGCTGGTCCCCATCACTCCCCCTTTGCTTGGGTGCTGCATTTATATGCAGGTCCTCCCCTTGGTCCCAAAGGACCCATGCCATTGTTGTGCCTGCCGAGTGCCTTGCTCATCCTTACCTTTTGACTTGACTTTCCAGCTTGACCTTGGGCCTACCTCATCTCTGTGGATTTACCAAGAAACCACTGCTCTGCTCTTCCTGCTTCCTGTGAGGATGAAGGTACTTCCATGCCAGATGTTTTGTCACCCTGGATTCCCATCTTCTTGAAACCTGTGACACAGCAAGTCCTGCTGCTCCCTGGTGTGATATACAAATTGCTGTCAACCACATTCTCTAGGGACTTTTTCCTGACACAGTGCTGCTCTGGAAACTAAAGTTGTCTCCTTTCTCTAAAATTGTATAGATTCTAAAGGTGTCTCCTTTGCCTATAAAAATGTTACATAGCTTGTAACCATTTCTTTAAGTTCCATATCTTAGCCAGGAGTAAAAAGAATGGGACTTCTTTGTGATTATCTTTCTGGCTAGTTTTGATTGATCAAAATCTACAGATGACCAAGAGATTGTAGATAGGGTTGATACTGCTGTCTTTTATTGCAGCTGTAATTAAAGTGTTTCTTGTGGGCTGAGAGAAGGACAAAAAGGGAGGGAAAAAGGGAAAATATAAGTAGAAAATAGATGAAAATATTTGAGAAAAATATAAATGAATAAACATGGGAGAAAAAACCAAAACCAACCAAACAAAAAAACCTAGCCATGATCAGTAAGCTGTGCTAATGTAATGAATATATTCCATGAGCTGCCATGGCTACGCTTATGTAGACACAGAAAAAAAGGTAGCTACTATTCCCTAAACAAGAAGGCTAGTCTGATGTCCCTTGCCCTCTAAAACGCAGCTACTGAGGTGGTCTCTGTCAGTGTAATTGCAGCTAAAACTTCTGCTGGAGGCAAATTGTACTGCTTAATGTTGTTATTCTCTGTTTCATGTCTTTGGAGACACCAATCAATGAGGATTACTTTGATACCGTAAGCTCAGTATTATTGTACATTAATACACTAATGGTACTGTATCATCTTTTCATGTCCTCAGGCAGCACTGGGGACTTAGAGCTATATAGAAATAAATTAGAAGTGAAACTTAGATGCAAAACTAAGCAGAAAGCTCCAAACAGAAAACAGAAGTTGGCTGCAAACAACAGATTCAGAAGATGAAATGTAAACCACCAAACTAACATTTGAAAGAATCTCAAAGGAGGGATGTAAAGTTGAGACTGTCAGTGCTATTACTTGATGTATTTCAAAGAGACGTAGGGAGACCAAGGTGACAAGCTCAGTGGGAGATTCTATTTTATATTGTTATTCCATTTTCTTCCCCTTCAAATAGCACATCAGTTTTAGAGTAGTAGAAAAATAAATTGAAAAAAAAATAAGATAATCATTTGGGATACTGAGGTATTAATGCAGAATCTGGGAACAAACTTTTTTCCCAGCTAATTTTTTTTTTCTACAGAGTCTTTGGCAGACTTTTATTAATTGCTATGATAATTACCCCACTGCTGGAGAAAGGGAGCTGCTAATTGCCCGGTGTGTCCTGTGCTCTTTGATGACTCTAACAGCAGTGTGGAGGCTTCTAGAGGTAGAAATGACCACTGTATTAGGTTCTGTGTAGGCACTACCTTTGACTGTTGTGAAGGGGCTCCAAAGAATGGGATCTGAGTAAAACAAAACATGGTGTCTTATAAACTTAGGAAGGCCTGTCAGTCAGTCCAGTCTCAAAATTATGTCACCACTGTATACAGTAGAGTACACACTAACTTTCCAAAAACTTTCCATGCATTTGTATTGTAATGGATCAACAAGGCTGTGACATACATGGAAGGCATGCTGAAAAGAGTATCTTTCAAAAATCCAACAATAATTTACTTCCTGACACTTTTTCTTGAGTGTATCATCATTATTTATCCCTGAAAGAGCTATTGAATTATGCAGTTCTGATGCCTACAGTTTACTGTCTCATTCTCAAAAAGTGTCTGCTTTGTAGAAGTGTATGTAGTGAAATTCTGCTTCTAATTGTTGCAGACCATGAAGTAACCAGTTTCTTCTCCTTCCACATGGCATGTATCAATAAGGAGACACGAAATGCTGAGACTGGCTTGGAGCTACACCTGAGCTGATTAGCTGGCCCATACACACATATTGAATGACCAAACTGCTGCTGCAGGACCTTTTTGTGCTGCTGTGTTCTAACTTTTAGGAAATACAGAGAGGTTCTAAGCCATATGCCCATCAAGCCAAGATGAAGCTGTGAACCATCCCCAAAGGTGCATTGTCCGTGTTAGGTTTATCAAGGAATGCACAGAAGATACCACCCCTGTGAAGAAATTTCAGCTACCAGGAACAAGTCAATGAAGAAAAAAATTTGAGAAGGTGGGTGGGAGAGGAACCCAACAAACTCACTAATGAAATATGATTTTTTTTTTTTTTTACTAAGCATCACTGTTCTGATCAGCTGAGTTTACGCAATGGTGATGTAGCAAGCAACAGGAAGGATTATTATAAATCAGTGCTAACATTATGCTAATATATTTAGAAGTCAGTATATCAAACCCACAGTAATCAATATAAACATTGTTTATTGACTTAGCTAGTGCTCCAATTGTAAAGTTGATGTTTCAGCACCATTAATAGTCTTTGCTTTAAAATAGATGATATATAAATGTTCTTTAAGGTAAAATCTCTTGAGTGTTTTCACCTTCCTGCTCTCAAAAGAAAATATTATTAAGTGCTAGTAAAAGATCAAATTTGTAGCATCATTGTAATATAAAGTTAAACATAAAAGAGAAACTTTTAATTTTTCTCAAGAAATACGCCATATATTAGATTATAATAATATCTAGTGACACTGATATGGATATACAATAACTTGATGTAGTAGAGAACGACAGGTAGAGGTCAGATATCAAGCCAAATGCAAGTAAACTTCCCTAATGCTTGTCATCACAGGTGTGAGAAAATGGATGTGTTCATTTATACTACATTAACATCTGTTGCCACAGTCCTTAGAAAAATATAAAACTAGCATATGAAGATGGGTGATTGTATGTGACAACTTAGAAAATATTTGTCATCTTTAGTCATTGTCCTGTACAAAGCATGAAATTTACAGAGCAGAAGTTGAAGTATTCCGTGCTACTGATTCTGGTCCTGGTATTTACTGTAAGAAGCAAAAAAAGCAGAGAGTTTGAGCAAGAGCAAATAAAGAAATGAAAAGGAAGACATACAGTTTTTAAACTACACAGAAACTGAAGGTCTGAAATTTTAATGGCACCATTCACTTTTTGATGTGAATGCTGATTATCTCAGAGTCACAGCATTATCAGTCTTGTCTTCCTACTTGCATTTCTAAGGTGTGGGGTTTACAACTTACATTTTAGGACCTGCTCTGCCCTGAACATTACTCAGTTTTTGCTATTCTTAGAACAACTTCAGATAAAATACCCATTAGATGACAAAGTTATTGATGACATGGAATTTTAAGCACTGCTGCAACTGAAAGCCATTTAGAGCTGAAATAGGTTCTGATTTTATTCCAGAGCAGACTTGGTGGGGCCCTTGGTGTTGGTTTCTGAACCATTGCCATGGTGCTCAGACTTTCTCAGTGAGAGGTGGAAGGGAGAAAAAAGAGTGGTGGGTGGAGGAGAATAAATACAACTGACCTTGGCTAAACTGAATGTGTTGCCTTGACAGATTTCTGAACACTGTACTAAACACTTGGTTTTATCCCAGCACAGCTGCCCTCTCAGAGCCCTTTGTACAAAATTGGTGGTCGTTCAATTAGAAACATTTCCAGGCATTGACTCAGAAATGTTGGCATTGAATATTTCTAAACAAATGGGGTGTCTGCGTGAAAGGAGAGAGGACGATGGTTTTCTTCTGCTAGCATACTTTGTGATGTGACAATGAGGTGCTCTTTTTGTAATAGGCCATAGTATTGTGTAGGTATGAGGATTTCACACACCAGCAAATTTCAAAGAACTGTTTTCAGTATTCCAGGAAATTAAGTGATAGAACAAGGCTTTATACTCAGTGTGCATTCTCTGCTCCCACACTGTACACCTCTAATGCAATTTACCAGTGAATTAAGCATAAGATGTGATTTATCCCACCAACCTAATATTTCATGTTAGTCAGTGGGGTGACTGCTTTTATGGCTTAGCTTTATAATGCCATTATAGTTGAGCACACTCCTGCCTTAGCAGTATGCTTAAGGGGGTCTGTCTTTGATACGTGCATGTAGCTCCTATTAAGTTCAAATTCTTCCTCGATGCAAGCTCCCTGTAGTCAATAGAGATAAAACAGGGTTCTTCGCCCCTTCTGACTAAGCTTTTTCTGTCAGCTTTTATGGAAACAAAATGGTGCCAATGTGACATAAATTTACACAACCCCTGCTCACAGCATATATTGGTAGAAAAGGAGGGATGGATTAGTACCTCTCTATTTCAGGATGTCATATTTTAAAGCACAAGTTTTGCTTTTTAGGTTATTGTATGCTAACTAAATTAAATTATATTGTATGATATAGCCACTTCTTGAACTGGCTTGTGATCTCCACATAATTAGAAGTTCATTGAGAAAACCCAATTAAATTAGCACAAAAGAGAAGGAATATTCAGTACTCATGACTACTCTCATTGTGATTTTAGGCAAAGGGGGTTTCTTATGCTTTTCTGTGGGTTTGTGTTTTTGAGGGATTGTGGGAGGTTTTGTTTTTTTGTTTGGTTTTTGTGTGTGTGTTGTTGTTTTGTTTCTTTGTTTTATTTTTTTTTTACTTTCTACTCTATGGAATCACAGATTACTTGTGTTGCACTTGATCTTTTCCTGCAAATGACACGGTATTATATTTAATGAGAAGGTGTGGAACTGCTCTTTTTCTTATTTACAAATCTACCTAAAGTTATCTTCACAACCATGACAGGCTGCATCTAGACTGTCTACAACTTTTCCTGATCTCTCATGCATTATGACATTTTACATTGTTAGGTAAAGCTAATATATTTGGTAGAGTTCTACAATATTATAGTGGTACTAAGGAGTGTTGACATTCAAGAAGGATGGAAAGTTTCTGTACAGTCCATGCTCCAGTCACTTTTTTAATCATTACTGCAGTCTTATCGCCTTTTATGCATGTTATGGTTCACTTTGTTAAAGCTATCAATAGTATAGTGGAGCTGGATGAAAAATAACTGTTAGCTCTGAATTTCCCCCAGATCAGAATGTATTTGTAAACATTTTACAATGCCAATTTCAAGGTAATATTTTGCTACCAAAGCTAAAGGTCTAAAGCATTCACTATCAGATTCTGATATGAAAGTGTAGAAGAGGTCATTTACTGTATATAAAATCATTTTTTTATGTTTATGTAACTGCAAACAAATTACTGGGTCCTGGGGATGGTGGAAAAAAAGAAAAGCTGTACATCTTGCAAAATATTTTCTCCAATTTAGATACAGCTGCAAAGAGATCAAGGTCTTGGTCAGACCAACATTCTAATGTCTTATTAAGAATTAAAATGTTGAGGCTTTGATCCATGCAGGAAAAAAATAGCAGATAAATATCTGAAGGATTTTTTTTTTTTTTACGTTTCATTCTCCTTCACCCTGCTGGCCATGTTGCTTTTGATGCAGCCCAGGAGACATTTGGCCTTTTCGGCTGCAAGCCTGTGTTGTCTGGTCATGTCCAGCTTCTCATCCTCCAGCACCTCCAAGTCCTTCTCAGCTAGGTTGTTCTCAATCTGCTCATGCCCCAGCATTTACTGATACTGAGGGTTGCCTTGACCCAGCTTCTAGACAGTACACTTGGCCTTATTTAAACCCATGATATTCCCATGGGCCCAATTCTTAAGCCTTTCCAGATCCCTCTGGATGGATTTCCTCCCTTCAGGCGTGTCAATTGGACAGCTTAGCTTGGTGCCATCTCCAAATTTCTGGAGGGTGCACTCGATCTTGTATGTCATTAATGAAGATATTAAATAGGACAGAACCCAATACAGACCCCTGAGGGACACCACCTGTCCCTGCCCTGATGCTCACTGGGAATCTGAGCCATTCTCCACTTCCCTCTTGATGTAATTGTCCAATCATTTTACTTATCCATTTAATAGTCCACCCATGAAATCCATCTCTCTAATTTAGAGAGGATGATGTGGAGAACCATGTAAAAAGCTTTACAGAAAGTCCAGATAAGGGACTTTCTTTGTACACTGATGTAGCCCTTTCAGTTGTAGAAGACCATCAGTGAACAAATGGGTATCCAAGGAACCTGGACAATGGTCATAAGCAAGACTGAAGAGAACACACAAGTAAAGGAAAAACAACCATGAAAAAATAGTAGGAACACTATTACATTCATTCACACGAACCTGCAAATAATAAAATGTCAGTCTGGAGAATTACTTTTTGTACTTTCCTTAAAGGATAGACTAATCTGAATCTATAAAATAGAAGACTTGAAAATCTGTATCTTCTCTTCCTTTTCTCCCCATTTTACCTCATATTTTATTTTGAGAAATGACTGTGGGGCTTTTCAATATACATATAAGCTGCACAACATAACTTCAAATGGCCTCTGAAATCAGTAAGGAATTTTACACTATGTTGTAATTTTCTTTTATTTCTCTCATTTTCCAGCTTCACTGGATTTTAACAAGAGACTTAAATACCAGCATAGTATAACAGGGCAATGTGGATGTCAGTCTCTAAATCTCAGGCATTCCTCCCATATGAACAATGTAATCTTAAAAAAAATCCCACTTCAATTAAATCCTTCAACTAGATAAAATACTGCTTTGTGTTCCTTTTTAAAAAGAATACCTTGGCTTTCCATATATATTCTTCAATCAGAATCAGTCTTATGTTACTCCAGAGAATACTATAGGGATGGAAAGTTACCCCTAATATGGGGCAAAAATATTTGACACTGGATGAATGGGGAAAATCATGCTTCGTTTTCTGACCAGTGAGCACATTCCACTGCTTTTCATCCCTGTAGGGGTTTCACTGGCAGCTTCTGATCTCCAACCTGGAATCCCCGAATTGCTGTATCTTTGTCTCTCCAGAGGTAGAAGACTGACATTTGTTTGTGAAGACCACATGCTACTCAAGACATGTCACCACTGGGAGAAACATAGGACCATGGTTGCATCTGCTCTCAAACATCTCCTTTACTGGTAGTAATTTGGGAAGCTGGGCATGTAAAATCATGGCTGTATATCTAGAGATCCTAACTCTGTTGGGGTGAATACTAGCTTTCCTACCTGTTGGTTGAAACTGGGATGTAGAAATACAGCCATGCAGACAATTTGCTGCAGATTGGGGAAAGCAGAGAAATGTACAATATTCAAATTCCAGCTCAATTCAGCGAGGATTTCAAATATACCTGAGGTGTTGACCAGAAGAATCAGGTGCTGATTTGTGACCTCAGATTTCTTGCCCAGCCCAATTGTCACATCAGTGTTTTGGGATCACGTTCTATTTCCTCTTGACTCCATGCCAGTACAGGTGAGGTCACTTACTGTGACCCCAGTGTCAGTTTAGTTTTATTAAACCTATTTAGTCTAAAATCAGAGACCTTCCATGAAATTACAAATCATGTTATAATGACATTACTTTCAGTGACATTTTACCTGAGAGGGGATTTGACTTTAAGAGGATTGCAGGATAATCAGGAGAAAATATCATCTTCCCAGATAAGCTTTGTTTTATGAATGCTAAAACTGCTGGACTGTGGCATTTGAAAAGCCAAGCACAGTCAACATTTAGATATCTTGTTTTGTGTATCCACCCTGAACTTCTACATACTTTCAAACATTGCTGAGTGATCAGGGTGCAAAGCAAAAGTGGTATAATTAACTGATTTGTTTCTAGTTTACATTTGTAAAGGTAATGAACTTCAGATTTCCAGGTGAGTATGTTTTTATAGTAGTGATATATCTCCTGGGTAGTGGGAAATTGGAATTGCTGTGCTATAAATTGTTCTTCTGGATCATATTTCAGTGCACAGATATCAAGTACACCCACTTACATACACAGGGTAGTCTAGAAGACTTTTATTTATTATAAAGTTTTTTTTTTTTTTTTTCTGTAGTCATTGTTAAACCAACTAAAGCTGGTTAAACTGATCTACAGCATCTTCAGAATCTAAAAACACTGTGATCTTTAATCAGTATTTGCCAAGGTACGTGACTAGATTTCCAAACTGAGGTGCAAGTGAACTACCTATTTATGTACTTTCATGGGCTGCTTCATGAACTGCTCGTGCAACTACCCAGTAATTCAGTTTGGTTATGTATATATATGTCAGGAATTGTCCAACAGAAGTACATTGTTTTGCTTATTTATTGAAAATTCTGAAATAGCGTACAAAGAAGATTTGGTACATCTAGCCATGTTTCATTTGACTGTGATAAATCTTGATGTCAGTTGCTATGGGATAGATTTATGAATCACATAACATAGAAGTTCCTGTAGAAGAAAATTGCTTTTTGTTTCCCCTCTGAAAGAAACTTTTCCTATATACAACTGTAGAGTACAGTAATTTCACGAATACAAGCCGCAGCAATTTGACAAAAATTTTGGTGGAAACCCGGAAGTGCGGCTAATAGTCGGGTGCGGCTAATATATTAATAATTTTCTGACATTTACAACCCCAGACGTGCCAGCCAGAGTGCCGAGCCAAGCACTGGCCAGTAAAAGCCGGCATTTCGCAATTGTTACAGTGTTACCGTGTTGCCCTGGCTCCCTGCAGGCAGCACGGGGGGCGGGGAGAGAGGTGGGAGAGCTCTCTTTCCTCCTCTGCTGCAGCCCAGGGGAGGAGGGGGGGGGGGGCACCGCCATTGCCGCGGCCCGGGGAGCCGACGGGGGGGGGGGGGCGCCGCCATTGCTGCGGCTCGGGGAGCCGACGGGGGGGGGCGCCGCCATTGCCGCGGCTCGGGGAGCCGGCGGGAGCCCCGCGCCGCCATTGCCGCGGCTCGGGGAGGAGGTGGGGTGCTTTGTCCGCGCCCGCCGCCGGCGCCACGGGCGCGGGAAAGCTCCGTCCCCGCCCGCCGCCGCTGCCGTAGGAGCGGGGGAAGCTCCGTCCCTGCCTGCCACCGCGGGGCAGCGCCGACCCGGGGTGACCGAGCCCAGTGGCAGCGGCGGCCGGCCCCGAGCGGCAGCACCGGGCTGGGCCACCTGGCCCCGTCAGCAGCCCCTAGCGGGCCGAGCCTGCGCAGCCTTAGCTCAGCCAGTAAACCCCGCCCTCCCGCGGTTCTGTTACTAATTGCACGCGGGTCCTCGCTGCGAACGACAGAGCGGCTTATATTCGTGTGCGGCTTATCTATGGACAAAAATCGAAATATTTGCCAACACCCAGAGATGCGGCTTATACTCAGTGCGGCTTGTATTCGTGAATTTACTGTAATACAGATTGAAAAATACATATTCATAACAATTATAAAACAAAGTGAGAGACATAGCTTGGAGACAAATTAATGGTATTTATTTGTTAAAAGTAATATGAACCAAAAAAACAATGAAAGAGATGGTTGTTTTGCACGAAGGAAAAAACCCAAAAACTTAATATTCCTCATGAAAACATGAAAACTCTTTACTAGATATGAGAAGTTCCAACCATAACTGAAGACTTCATAAGAAGGATGAAACAAGGAAAAACAAAAAAAACGGCATAGAGATAGAAAAAGCATTGACAGGCATTACTGGGGAAGAGTGGGCAATATGTACTTATTAGGTTTAGCTTTCAGAGGACTGAAACTTCTTCCAGGATCCTCTCACCCTGTGGGTATGCCCAGACTAATATTGTGACAGTGTAGAGCTGTAGACAAACTGATGCTTAAGTAAAACAATATCTTTTCAGTTTGAAATGAAAAAGAAATAAATAAAATGTTCCTGACATTTTTATTTTTGCAAGAAAACCATGGACATAAACAGAATTTCTGAACAGCCCTTATAATTTATTTATGGCAGAGAATATTTGACCTTGAAGAATGGGGCTATGTGGGGATTGTGCTCTGAATTTTTCTTTGTCATGGATTATAATAACATTCTCAACCTCTTGAGATCCTACTGATTGCTTTTTTTGTTTTTTTCTAAACCCCTGGGTGCCAAGACTTACTGGTTGAAAAACAGTGATGTATATAAATGTCAAACAACAGTAACCAAAAACAAAAGTGGGTTTTTTTAAATAAAAATTATATATATTCATTATGTTAAGCAGTCAACTGTTTAATGTAGAAAATACCAATTTTTAAAGTTAACTTTGTTGATAATTTAAGTGGTTGTTGAATTACACTGACTAGATATAAATGGCTGAGTAAATTCTTGAGAATGTTTAAGAAAAAGTTACTGTCCTGACAATTTTCTTTTTAACAATTATCATTATTGGATACTAATCACTATCACAATTTAAAGTGTAATCTTTTAAGTAAGACTACCTGGACATTGTCAAGCCTTCATAGCTGATGCTCACTGCATGCTGAAGGCAGGTCTGGCAGTTTTTTGGTTGTGTTTTTTTTTTCCCCATATCTAACTTATAAACCTCTTTCAAGAGACCAGGTGGTAAACAGGAAATATAATAATGGTGTGCACTTGTAGTCCAAAAGGCCAACCACATCCTGGGCTGCATTAAAACAGAATTGACCAGGGATGCGATTCTCCTGCTCTTCTCTGCCCTTGTGAAATCCGCCCTGGAATATTTTGTCAAGGTCTGGGGTCCTCAGCACAAAAGAGAAGCAGGTCCAGAGTAGGGCCATAAGGACGAGAGGGATGGTACACTTCTCCTACAATGACAAGCTGTGGGGGTTGGATTTATTCAACCTGGAGAAGAGATTGTAGCCTTCCAATATTTAAATAGGATTTATAAAAAAGAGGAAGAACAACTTTTAACATGAGCGAGTAGTGATAGGACAAGGAATGATGAGTTTAAACTAAAAGAGGAGAGATTTGCCAACTGTGTACTAAGTCCTAGTTATGCGTTCTGATCAATATAAATACAACAGTACACTAGAAAAAAATTTGCAGTGATTTTTTCTTTTTTTAATTCTAAGAGGGCTATTCACTACCTGAGGATTTCAATCAAAATCCACAAACTTTTCTAAAACATAGTGCATCCAACTGCAGTGTGTATAAAATACAGCTGGAAAAAGTCATGATATGGATTTAGAAACCAATTTATTTGGTTTAGTTGAATGTAATTTTAAAATTTGTCTCAGAAGAATTTTATTCATGTTTATATCTGAAATGACAGCTACTATTACAAAGCAGAACTTCCAAAAAATCTCATTTTTAGTATATAACTGGATCATACTTCCAGATGTGAACACTGGATATTATAGCTATTTCTTTACAGTGCAGCTCCTTGGCACAAATGAGAATTTGTCACTGGTGCTACTTACTGAATCATTATAGTTTTTGTTGTGAGACAGAGGTACAACTTTTTCTGCCTCATCTGTTCTTTGAAGGGTAATATATATGGTACTACTCTGACCTTTTTAGTATTCTATAATTTGATTCGCTTGCCATTCCTATCTTCTTCTGTTTGTGACCTCAGCAACCTGTGACTAGAATGGACACTCGGTCAAAACACAGAATACTGAAAAGGTCACAGAAGTAGAATTTACTGCATCTGCTTCTCAGGACACTGAGCAATAAAGTAGTGGTACCTGGTTCTGGTAATTTATTTCCAAGAGGACTGAAAGAAAGGTAATCTAGTGTCCTTGTGATAACACCTCGGATGGGAAAAGTTCTGCCTGCACCTACACCCGTGCTCTCATGGTGATTAGCAGTCTAGCCAGGACACATACTGCCTTAATTTCTTTCTATTTAAAATGACAGTAAATTCAATAAAGCATATTTTTAAAATTTACTGGCCTTTAAATTATTTTTCTTCTTCAGTTCAGTTGAGAAGATAAGTAAATGAGGTGGGAACTTTGCAGTCTATTAAAGAGTGTTTATCAGGATGGAAAAAATCGTTGTACAGCTAATGTAAAATGTTCAAAGTACACAAAACATTCCTGAAAAAGTTTTTCAGTCTCATGTATTCACGTTTGCAATGCCTTGTGTTTTAATGTCTTCTGTTTTAATGTCTTGTGTTTTTTAACTCTATTCAAAATGTATTTTGTTGAAGGAATACATAACTAATTGTCTCTTACAGTATTTTCCCATGAGTATGAATAGTTTCTTTTCTTAAGTGTAATCCCTCTTCCCCAAAATCCATGGTGTTGCCTAAATTAAGGTGTTCAGCTCTCTGGAACTGCAAGAAGGAAAAAATTAAACCTGAGAAAGCTGCCTAATGAATGAACTGCAGCTAAGTCAATATTTGAGTTAAAGATTCTCCATTTTTGTATAGTAAACCCATAGACACTACAGCACTGTTTTATTAGCCGGGAAAAATATGATAGTCAATTAGTCTTGAATATGCAGATTGTGTATTATGTATTCTGGATATTTTGGTTTTAGAAATAAAACAGTAAGTGCACTTGTCAACTGGATATACATTTAAGTCAGGTAGCTGTGTTATAGTCAATAAGAACTCAATACTCTAATATATTAGTTGCATTAGTTGCAAAATTGGTTGGAAAAACAATAAAGAGATAATATGAATGGTATTTTTAATGATCATTTGAAGTGTTTCTCAGTACAAACGTCCACCCTGTGCCTCCAAGAGCAAGCAAGATGTAAGTGCATCCCCAGGCTGTGTCTATATCAGCTGGCAGCAATTCTCTGCTTTCTGCAATGCATGTACCAGTCCTTATTCTCTGATCATCCAGACATACTAGACAGCTCCCCAGTAACCTCCCAACCCCAGTATTCCTTTCCAAGGGAGTATGTGGAAAGAGAATATTCATTGGGATCTCATTGCCACACTGGGAAAACCCACTTAATTACAGAGCAAGCAGGACTTGGAGGGGCAACTCCCGAGAAGAAGTAAAAGATCGCTTGACCTACAACTGTATTTTTTGATGGGAAATTACTTTGAAAATGCGCCAACATACAGATAATTTTTAAGGTAGCAAGTCTTCCTATTCACTTCGGCAATATTGAAGCAGGAATCAGGGGGATAACAATTGTTTTCTTTTTACAAGACTGATAGGCATATCAATTACAATTTCAGGAAAATTTGCTTGACAGGATAATGTGACCCTATTGGTGTCTCCCAAAATGCCAAGCATGGCAGCCTATTAACTCTGTTTTCAACCTGTCATGCAGAGAGGAAATAATGGCTGTTTCTCTATTTTAGTTTTTTTGTTAAATTGACAATTTATTAGCTTGAAGTCACACATGTCACTTTTAAAGCTATGAAGAATGTTCATTTAACTTACTAACCTAATGGATTGTATGAAAATAGAAGCGCCTATAAAAATTATTTCTGAGTATGTGTACATAAAAGGAAGGGATTATGACTATATCTAGCTGGTAATGTCCAATTAGCTTTTTTGAAGATGATGCTTTTTGCCTGAATTGCAGTCCATCTATTCCTCTACCAGTCAATCTTTTCCAAAGACCTTTTGAATTTAGGGTTAAATCCCAATGTAATGTAACAGAGGTGTCAAGCAAATTGCAAGATTAGCAAAAATTGGTATTGAAAAGAAGATATTAGTATCTGTATTGATAGAGTACACATCTGTCCCTAAAAGGGTGGCTCACCATGCACCAATCAACTAATAAGCATATAGCTTAGAAAGAGACAAAGAACTTCACAGGAGAATGCTTTGGAGAATCTGGGAAATATATGTAATTTCTATATGAGAGGATCTTAGCCCTTCCATACCTTGGGATATTTCAAATGGAGGCATAAGGTACAACATTCATTAAGAAAAAAAAAATCCTTAATTTAACTATTCAAGCAACAAGCTTTCAACCTTTCTACTTCTCATGATGTACCTGACTTCTTTCGTTATTTTTGGTTTGGTTTGATTTTTTGTTTTGTTTTGGTTGGTTGGTTGGGTTTTTTTTGGTATCAGAATATGAAAAAAATATGCCAAAAATAATCATAATTATCTTCTCATCCCATTTCACAGATGTCAAGGATATTGAGCTATATCAACTTTTGGTCTGGCCTAAGTTTTTTTGCTGTTGTTTTCTTTTGTGTCTGAAAGAAAGAGGCTAAATCCCTATGTTTCTGTTATCATTTCTTTGCCACCTTTGCAAAAAAACTGGAAAAATAAACTCTGATGACTTCCTGACCTAAACCAAAGCCCCTATAATTTTTAGCTCTTGTTCTCAGCTCCCATGCAGAGCAGGAATAGAAGAGGAATTTGATTCTTTATAGTAAATATATACAATAAAAAGTAATATGTTAAAGTGCTAAGAAAGGGAATAGTTCTTGGGCATTGGAACTTGATTGCTTGTACTGTTCAACTGCTGGAAAAATATCTTTTATGGCTCTGTGTGGGACCATCTAACACTTTCTGTGCAAATCCTGAGCATGGCTGGAAAATGGTAAGGAAAAGAGAATTTAATAGTATAGGCAGAGGCCACGCCCAGCTGTCTTCAGTGCCAAGAAATGATCCAAAATATGTTTCATTTACCACTCTAGTCACAGCCTAAGTACTGGACTAAAAATAAATGCATGCACTGAATATTTTAATCATATAGTAATCTTTACTTACTACCCCCAATTACCTTCAGGTTTCTAAACTTCTAAATCAAACTCAGGCTCACCATTCTCTAGAAGAGAAAGCAAGCAATATCAAAACAGCGTTCTGTCCCTACAGGTGTTGCTGATGCTGAGAATCTACTCTGTTAGACCTCTTATTCAGGAAGGTATATGAGGCAGCTAGCAATGTTACGGCTTGTGAGTGGAAAGCACTTTGGTGTGCTGATGAGAGCAGCCCTGAGGCAAAAGACTTGAGGCTGTTGGTTGATAGGAAGCTTGACAGGAGCCAGAAATGTGTACTCATAAAACCAACTGTGTCCTGGGCTGCATCCAAAGTGTGGCCAGCAGGTTGAGAGGTGATTTCCATCTTCTACTCTGCTCTTAATAACACACTAAAGTAGTTTCTACTGCAGTTGTGTTGCTTTCCAGCTTAGGTCTGCATTTTTATGGAAGGGAATTGCAACTAACAAACTGATCTGAGAAAAAAGTTCCTTTCTTTTGCATTGTTCTTAGGAGTACATTCACATTCTAGTCCTTCTATAGCAACCTTGTGGGACACAACGGCTGCTGTCTTTTGATGACAAAAACCTGTGAATTGTAGAAAAGAATAATTTATTCTGTTTTCCTTTAAAAATCCACTTTGTTGGCTGGTTATCATGGGAAAGCAATGCCTGAAAAAGGATTACAATTCTTAGAGTAAGCTTAATGAAAAATGCTATTCCATAACCGGAGGGGGTAATGACACAGCATATGTGATCTTTCTGTGTAAAACAGACTAAAAATATTGACCCATATGTTCTTCAAGAAAATAATTTTTCTATCAAAATAATTTATTATACTAGTTCTATATCAACAATTTTTTATGCTAAAATTTTGGTTTTCTAGGGTTGAAGTTCTTCATTACAATATGTTGAAGCAAAGCAGTCCATATGTTCCAAGGTGAAACAGACAAACGGAAATCTGTGATGTAACCTGTTAATGTTCCCACAGAACAAGCATTCTGCCTTGTGTAAAGATGTGCTGAAACTTTCTCAGCAGTTTTGAGCATGATTTTGAAGATATAACACAAAAAGGAAAGCTAATTTTATGGTAGAAAAAGGAGCAAAATGAATCTTGAGCAGGCATACAGGAGATTAATACTGGATAAGGAAAAGAGACTATTCTGTGGTAAAAAAAAAAATAGGTAAAACAAGTTTCTGCAACCTGGAAGAAACCAGCTGGAGCTGTGCTCCATCAGGATACACACCAAAACAATGTGGATAAAACTTGTCATTTGTTTTAAGACACAGGTTGATGAAGTTCACTAAGACCACAATCAGAGTTCAAAACATGAATGTTTTATTGTTAATAGATCTGTAATGTTACTTTTGGATTTCTTTGTCTTCTCTCTCTGTAATGAAGGGCAGGAAAATGTTACTCTTCCTACTATAATAATATTTTTAATTGGAAAGAAACCAGGCAAAAATAGAAAGCTGTTATGAAATCTATCTTATATACGGACTGTTCTTAATGTCCTTGTATCAACAGAAACATTTTTATTTACTTCTGTGAAGGCTAACTGAGATGAAAGGTGAATTTACAATAGCTGGAGGTTAAAGACAACCTTTTCAAACCAGAATGTCTAAATGCAAGCACCAAAGTACCTAACAGAAAGTTACAGCAGTGGCCAGCATTACTTCAATGACATTTAAGTTTGAATATTTTCCTCTATGTGACTTGTTCATACTGACACGACTGATCTGAAACATAGCTGAAAAATCTTGATTTTTTGTCATTTCATAGGAGCTGCATTGTCATTGCAAGTCAGATTCTGAAAGTTTTTATATACTTGTGAAAGTCTACACTTTTGTCACACCATTGAGAGCACAGCCACTGACATGGAAGTGAACCAAAAAACTCCACTGCATTAATAATAGGGGACAGTAACTGGGATTGCTGCTTCATTTTAACTATTGTAAACTGCTTGCATCTAGAAGGAAGTTAAAACAAAAATACAATCTTTGAGTTAGATTCACAGAAAGAATTGATCAACAACTGACAATGGAAAGTGCTCATCTTCTACTCAGTGGAAACTCCAAACCAAATGCCAATTATAATTGATTGTCTATGCAGTGTAAGCCACCTCTTAAAACAGAATGAGCTACTTTTTTTTGCCTACAGCTAAGAATCCAACATTCTGAAAATCCTTTATATACTTTCCCAAAAGAAAATTTGTAAGGTTTTACATTTGACAAGTGTTTTATGTTCTCACTTTCTCCTCAGTTTTATAACGAACAACTTATCTGAAGCGAACTGCTCATCATGAAAAGTGTTACTGTTTTATTGTGCTACAGAAAGAAGGTCACTGTTATTAAAGTGGTTGTGGCTACCTGGAAGAGAATTCAATCTAATTTTTATTAATGGGGAATAACACATCAACATAATTATCATGTAGATTATGGGAAATATTTCCTCAAACCTTCCTGCATCATTGTTTTCATATTCTTTCCTGCTTCATCATATCAGCAAACTTCAGCTTTGCACTCTAGAGAGCAATTTAAGTAATTGAACTCAATGATCTTGGAGGTCTTTTCCAGACTTAACTGTTCTATGATTCTATTAATTACTCTAAATGAAAAAAACCTTACATTTTCATTATACATAGAAATTAGTGAAAAAAATTCATATATATACATAATCTATCTCTATCTCTATCTCTATATATCTCTATATCTATCTATCTATCTATCTATCTATCTATGTATATCTATATCTAATCTATATCATCTATATTATCTATATCTATATCTATATCATCTATATCTATATCTATATCTGTCTATCTAATCTATATATCTATAGCTCTATATCTATGTACTTTTGACTTATTACATTCTGAGGTTCTATTGTAGCCTACCTGGTAACTGTGCATGAGAATTGACAGGAAAGCAGCTAGTATATCCTCAAACACTCCAATGTCAAAGAAAAGCATTGATTAAATTATTCTGCAAGCCAGATATTGACCTTAATTAAAATCTGAGCATAGTGTAATTATTGTTTATCCATTTTTTCAGAAATTTCTTTTGATTTCTTTGTAATAATTTAAAAATACAGTAGTGCTTTTCAGCTGGTATAAATTGGCATAGCTTTACTGATTTAAGTTGATTTGCACCTGATTTACATTTCCTCAAAACCCAGTCCACTTCCACTGCACCTGCTGTCACTGATCAATATGCATTCACTCTCCACAGGTGAGGAAAGCAAGACACCACACAAACATAATTTTCATTATATTCACTGTGTCATAGTGAGACAGAAAGAGAGAGGGAGAGGATATAATTTTTTTAATATTTAATTTGAAGAATGAAACAAATTAAAAACTGCCAATACTCTAAAGAGTTAATGAACATATGCTCCTCGTAGTCAGTTACGACAAAGAACAGCTAATTTCTTTCCACTGAGTTTAACTGGACTATAAAGGAAAGTAATGGGAAAGTTTTGAAATCTCTCACCAGTAGTCATATTTTTCCCGTCTGAAGCATTGTAAATCTGTTTAGTTTTTCTCCTACTACATGCTATGCTTTACAAAATAATAATGCACTCAGTAATTGGTTTCCATTTGTTAAAAATGGATGTGTATAAAATCTCACATGAATTATGTGTTAAAGAAGAATTGCTTTTCAATTCAATCATCTCAGACATTAGCTGCCGTAAAATACCAGCCTGAGGTAGAAACTGAATACAGTAATGAAGTCTTAGGCCTACTGATTTCAGAGCCTCAACTTTACCACCAAACTGAACATCCATTTTCCATCTAGACTGAGATCCTATGGAAGTTCCAGGCTCAGAATTTTATCATGTTAGAAAATGAAGGAATTAGCAACTTTTGTGTAAGTACGATAGATAAATGAACCTTCTTGTATCTGAATTGATCTCTCTGCAAATACGGGCTTTGTACTAAGAAAAAAAACTAAATTACTTATCTGTAAAGTGTGCCCACACACAAACACACAGATACATGCACAGAGCTCCTGAGTATAGACATAGCTGCACAAATATACTACATGAGGTGCCTTCAACCCCTACCCAACTAGAATTGCTCATTCTATTTCTGCAGACTAATTTTGACAAAATACACAATTTCTGCAAATTGTTTTACTTACTTGCTTACTTACCTCCCTCAAGGCCCTTAAAATTAATTTGTATATGCTTTAAACATTCATTGAGTCTATATTAGGTAATAATATATTTACCTTTGTTCTCTTATTATATAATAATAACAAAACAATTCAGTGTGACACATTGCCTAGTTTTACTCTGCCAACCAATCTAATAGTTTGAAATATTAAAAGTTCATTCTTCATTTACCTGTGATTATTAATTTAAATTATCATCATTAAAATTATTTTACCCCATTACAATAGTCTTTTATGTACTGTTCCTTAGAAATGTCAAAGTACAGATTTCTTTTGCAATTTTAGCATTGTTTTGCTCACCTTTCATAGAATGATAGAATGGTTTAGGTTGGAAGGAGCCTTAAAAGTCATCTAGTTCCAACTCCTGGCCATGGGCAGGAGAGCACCTTCCAGCTGCTCAGAGCTCCAACCAGCCAGGCCTTGAACACTTTCAGGGGTGGGACATTCACAGCTCCTCTGGACAACTTATCTCAGCATCTCATCACCCTCACAATAAGGAATTCCTTCCTAATACCTAATCTAGATCTGGTCTTGTTCAGTTTTAAACCATTACCTCTTGTCCAGTCACTCATTTGTCCCCAAACACGTGGCTCCAGGGGAACCACATAGGTGCACACAATATACACAGTGGAAATTTTCACGGATGTACAGAAACAGAACTGACATAACTTCTGTCCATAGCCAACAGGGAGACCTGGATGTGTTCTCCTGATTGGAAATCTGCTGCCTGTGCTAGTGCTAGGCTGCTTTTTGTCAGGCCTTATTATGTTTCAGCAGTGCACAATCTTTTCATGTCATACAAATATGAATAATTGAAACAAATGTGATGATTCTTCTCTCTCTTTATTTCTTGCTCAGTGTATATAATGACTTATTAATGATTTTTTTGTCATAAAAATACAATTTAGGTTGAACTATTTCTTGTTGAGACAACTGTTGTAGGCCGGTTCAGGACGACTGATTCATGAAGTAGATGCATGATATTCAAGATTTTGAACATCTTGTTGAAAGATAGTGTGAAATAGGCTGAGCAATGACACTGAGAACAGCAACAAAACCAGTATAGCTAATCTGTCAGCTAGTTCTGCAATAGTAATTGATACAACCACAAATCTGATGGAGGCACAAAATGTGCCGCATTGCCCTTCTCTGTCAGCATTGGAACAGAGCTCACCAGTGTTAATAGAACAGGCTGAGTCTTTCATAAACGTACCTCTAAGGTTAGCATTTGTCCAGCCTGCCTTTTCAAACTGCCCATAATTTTCAGATTTTTGATATTTTCATTATTCTTTAAAAAAAACAAAACAGAACCACAGCATTAATTTCTGGGAGAGAGAAAAAATGACATCAATAAACATTCAGTACTGGGAAAAAAGCCCTGAAGAGTCAATAAATTGAAAAAAACATGGGTAACATTTGAGAGAAGATGACTCTACTTCATGGCAGTGTAATTCTGTAGCTAGGTCACAGGAGCAGGTCTCCTGTTTTGCCTCTGACCTTCAAGTAAATCATATGCCTCTATTTTGTCTGTCACTGGATACCAATCTTCTGTTTGAAAAACAAATTGGTTTTATGCAGCATGTTTGCACTGTGCTGACCACAGTCAAGGTATGAGGTCAGCCCAGGCCTTTGAGCATTGCGTGAATAATAATAATAGGATCACATGTACAATTTGGAATATAGCTTCATCATTTGAGAATTATAGAAGTTCTTTTTGAAGACTAAAACAGATTTATACAAAATAATACCTATAATGCTCTATTATAAATTGCAGACGATGCAGAAACTATTGTGCACAGTTCTGTGTCCTGTGATGTTAGTACAAGTGATCAGAAATTTTTCTTCAGGCATTAAAATCAATGAATCAATGAATAGTAATGGGACAGGCTTTATTTCTTATGTTTCAAATTAAATTCAAATTGCTTTAGATTTTTTTAATATCATAAATGCAATCTTAATGCGATATTGCTCGCAATATGGCCAAACTAATGCCTGAGGAGAAATCTCTTTCTTTAAAAGCTCATTTCCCTTAGAGAGCTCCATTTTTCATGTTTAACATTAAATTAACTTGAGCTTTTGTGCCATTTTTTCTGTTCTTAAACCAATCAACATTAATCTGCATAAGCAGGCCCCTGAATAAATGTAATATCTAAGTTTTAATAGGGCATTCTTTGGTATATTGAGAATGCTTAAGCAATTCCAGCTGGGAAGTGAAATGGTTAAGTCAATGACATTGCAATTTCACCCAGACTTCTTTATCGGTACTGTGAGTCTTTGTAGAGCAATACATCTTCAGCTTCAATCTACTATCTCTTGGAATTTATTAAGAACATTCTGGTGAATAATTATTTTCCCCTTTCTTATTTTTTAAACTTCTTATCTAAAAGAATCAGAGTTTTCCCATAACTTCTATCCAGCATATAACTCCAACACTGTGTTTTTCTAGGTACATCTGCGTTTTTATTGTCATTCATCATGGCAGAGATATGTGGAAATAGCTCCATATTTCATTTTGTTGTATCAGTGCTGTAGTAATGGGAACATCTTTGACTCAATTCCCTAGTTTAATGGAATTGTGGAAACCCTCTATCTGAGGTTTCAAAACTCACTTCATGCTCACAATAACTCTCAGGCTTGATGATGCCTGCCAGTTTTTATTCCTCTATTCAGAATAAAATATAACTACAAATTCAAGTCTTTTAATGCTGTGCATATCACCTGTAGTCTGGTAATTTGGGCACTGGAGTTCTTTGTCATCTTTATGCATTTGAAATGCTCCTGTGTTGAAGCATCAAGGGAAATCTGTATTTTTAAGGCAAGTAATTTACTTAGAAGTATGTGAATTGCATATTGGGATTTGATAGTAATTTAGAAAGTATCGGAGTAATAGATTAAAATAGGAGTGCATATGAAAAAACAACCTAGAAGAGAAATTATCCAGAGTTAAAAATAGAAAGTTTTTTATAGTGTGAGGCAAGACAGCAGAAAAAAAAAAAGCCACTAAATTTGCTACAATTAGAAAACTGGTAAATGCTCTTGCAATAGCCATGTGGAAACTGTGGGAACATGCAGTAATTTTTAAATGCTGTTAAGCTGCTTTGGTCCTATGCTTTGAAAAGATACCACCACGTTGAAATGGATGGTTTATTTGATTTTTTCATGCCACATCAATTTTTCTTGGAATAAAGATGGTGTTGCTTATCTATCCATCTGCAATCCGTACTGAGTCCCTTTATTGAAAAGATTTTATCCCTCTATGGGGAGGACAGCAGACACCTCTAGGGCAACATTTTAGAAATTTGTCTCTGAGTAACAGTGCAACCGTCAGGGAAGCTGGTAAAACAGAAAAGTAGTGTAAAATTTCTTAAGCAGAAAGAAGGCACTTGCTGTAAAGGTCTTGCTTCTGGGTCATCTGAAATACTTGACAAATTGCAAGTGCTGTTGGTATCACCTGGCACTTGATCATCCCATGAATATTTCATCAGGCTTTAAATGGACATCTCTTAGTGTAGAAATGTTCCTAAATTAGCTGAAACCTAATCAGAAATCCATCTGGTACAAACTCACAATAAGTTACTAGGTGTGATTCATAAAAATCACATTATGTGTTTCTGCAGGGCATTATTAGTACTTTTCTTGTATGTTTTCTGAAATGAAACATGACTCATTTTTATGCCAAAGCACTGGGCTGGCCGCATTATACTAATAGTGATGCTGCTTCGATGACCCAGGAAAATGCATTCTTTTAGCAGCTCAGTATGTTCTATCAGACACCTGGCTGCACAATGAGGAAGGGAAATAGTGAAAAAAACCCTCCAAAACCCCAGACCCTTACACTGGAGTCTAACAATGTCTTATCGCATCAGTTGGAACCAGACATATCACCACTATCTGATCATCATAAGCCTTGTCAAGGTACTAATTAATTAATGCTTTACCAGGTAAAAAAATCTTAAAATATTAATACCTGGAATAACTATAGGCATGTTCAACATTCAGATTAAAATGCTTTTGTGAATACTTTTTTGTGTAAGTCCCTAACTTCTTGCAAGCCAATGAGAATATTCTCTTGAAGCAAAGTTTTAATAGACCTGTTGAACAATCTTAAAAAATAAAGAGAACATAAAGGCTGAGAGTGAGCCATGGGATCAGTCTAATATGGAGAGTGACTCAGTTGCCCAAACCTTGTTTCTTCTGCTCTCATTCATATGATTTTCTAGGGAAAGAGAAGCAAGAGTTATGAATACTTCTGTTAAAGTCCTGTAATACTGGGCATATTTCTAATTGCAAACCCTGTAAGAATCATAATGAAAAAATTACCTCTTCTTTCCTCTTCTTGGACAAAGGAGCTTGTAGAAATCCCTGATTTTCTTATTTTATGATATATTTGGAGAAACATAATTTCCCTTCTGGTTTCTAAGTCATGGTCTGAAGCTTTTTGTGGCAACACCTTTCAAAAGGAAAATCTGAGATTTCAAATAATTTTCATTTTGTCATTAATTGACACAGCTTCTCAAAATTAAAATTGTAACCAATTAGAGAAGTATTCAGTTGTGCAGTCACTGTTGTAGTAATAAGAAGAGAAAAAAAAAGTTTATTCTTGGTTAAATTTCTATGGACTTTTGATGTAAAAGACATTAGAGGACGGATTGTTAGGAAAACTTTACAGTTCTTCTCAAAGTAATTACAGTAATTTCACGACCAGAAGGTGCACCGGACTATAAGGCGCACTGTTTTCTTGCAGCGCGGCTCCACCCCCAGCTCCCTCCGCGTGGTTGCTGGACGAGGCCCTGCCTCAACCTGGCAGCCATTGGCCCCCGGGCCCACCTGTACCCGGCGGGGCCGGGGCATGCCCACCGCCCCTCCGTGCCTCCTCTCCGGGGCCGGGCTATGGCTGCCGCCCCTCCATGCCCCCTCCACGGGGCCGGAGTGTGCCTGTGGGGGGGCTGTCCTGCCTGCACCGGGCTGGGCTATGCCTCTGGAGGGGCCGTCCTGCCTGCACGGGGCCGGGACGTGCCTGTGAGGGGGTCGTTCCGCCTGCACAGGGCCGGGCTATGCCTGTGGAGGGGCCGTCCCGCCTGCATGGGGCCGGGGCGTGCCCGCTGCCACTCCGCCCCGCCTCCACCTGGCAACCACGGCCCTACCGGCTCCCCCCGCGGCTCGCAGCTCTAAACTTCTGGGTTGGCAAATTTCTGAACTTTGTGCATCAGATAAGGCACACCGGACTATAAGGCCACTTCTGGGTTTGGGGGAAAATTTTAGTCAAAAGGGTGCGCCTTACAGTCATGAAATTACTGTACCCTGAGTGGTCCTGTATGACTTCCTGAGGTAGGGGAGGGGTAGAGTGTTAACTAAAGGTCTCACCTGTGCAATCACATCCCCTCTAAGGATGGCAATGACTGCCTTTGAACCATGTGGAGCAAATGAATTGTTGGTTAAGCATGCAGTGATGAACAACTTCCTGTATGTGTTCTTCAGAGACAGGCTGGGGATGGAGGTGATTTTTGAGGGGTGGTTCTATACCACTGGGCCAGGTCTCTGCCAGGGGACACTGTGTTACTAAGGGTCCGCCTCTGCTTCCATGATCTCTTAATTTTTTGAGGATGTGGATAGGGTGGTATAAAACTGAGCTGTACATCTTTGAGGGATTCAATCACCTTATGTTAGATTTCAACAGCTTCAGTTGGCAAGTGCCCCTCTTCTCCCTTTTTTTTTTTTCCACATGATAACCAGTGCAATGACTTTTGATGGTAACATGTACTTCCTGGGGTTCCCAGGCATGTATATATATTTGTGCCATATATGGTAATGTACTTTTATTTTTTTTAAAACATAAAAGGTCTCCTGACCTCACATAGTGCTTATCTACTTAGCATAGGTTACTGGATCCTCAGTTCCTCACACCCTCATGGATTTGAAGAATCAGGTTCCACTCAAGCTATGCAGATGCATAAGCATCGTGAAAACCCAGACTGCTTCTTCCCAAGAGGGGAGAGAGTGAGGAGAGGATAGTGTAACAGTGTCACAGCTTAGAAGCAAACCAACCACTTCCAAAAGAATTCAGAGCTACGTACAGAAAGCCTGGGGACCTTTTTGCATATCTGTTCAAAACCATCACACAACATTTCTTGTGCAGAAAGTGTAACAGCTAGATTGTAGTGAGTTGGATTAGTATTCCCTCTCCTCAACTAATAATAATTAATACTTTAAAAATGTTTGATTGGGGGCTATTTTAGCCCAGTTGCTTCTCTTCCTTGTGAAATCATGATTGTCGATGTCCCTCGCGTTCTTTCCTCTGCCTTCAGAATGTCTTATTTCACATGAGCCAGTCATCAGGGAAGCAGGTCTACCATGCATGCATATTTTTAATAGCAACTCTTCTGGCAAAAGCTAAATGTCGAGATGTGCTGCAGTTGTATAGCCTGTTGTGTGACATTCTCACAGGTAGGAAATACAATGATAACTAATTCAGCTTTAAAGGATTTGAATCAGACCTTCAACTCATGAAAATCAATGCATTTCTACCACAACTGAAGGAACTATGACTATTTACCCTCTTTGCAGCCCCTAGATCTCTGTAATAGATTTGACATTTACGTTTTAAGCATCATAAATCCACAAAAGTGTCTTTAACTCTGCTAGAATGTTTCAGTATCATGCAGGGGTCACAATGCTCATGCCCTAAATCAGGGAAACAATTAACCACTAGACTTTTTGAGGTCATCCACGAGCAGGAAAGTAATTAGGTCTAGATCCTCACAGATAAAAAATTAGCTGCCAAAATGCACAGATGGAATTTTCAAATAATGCTTAATAAGGTGAGATGCCTAACTCGTATTGATTCCTTTGAAAATTTGACCTTTAGAGCTTAATTTTAAGCTTTCCCATTATGGTTTAAGAGGGTGTGAAAACTTAAGTATGTGCTTGAATGAGTATCTTTTAGGAAGACTCTTCCACAGACTAAACTCAAATACAGAGCAAGACATGGCAAAGGCAGCCTGAATCGAGAGGGATTCTGTTGGTGTGTTTTGTGTGGCAGCAGACTGAACAATGCCCTTTTCCAATTAAGATTAGTTCAGGGGGAGCAGGTTTCGAATGATTTATTTCAGACACATATACATGTAATTCCAAGAGAAAAATATCTACCCCGGCTGTGGTTTGTGAAGCAAGATGGATTGCTAGTCCCTCAATAAAGCTCTGGTATTCTCTTTAACTCACTTCCCTTCTTTGCTGTGATTATCTTCTGCTCTTATACCCTGTGACACCCTGCAGCGGAGGTGCTAAGTGCTCATGGTGATGGAAATGGAAGAGGAAGGTAGAGAGACAGAGTACACATTCTCAAAAATTAAGGATAAATTAACTTAAGTATGTGGGGAGAAGGAAATCCAGTTTAATGGACTGTTATCTTGGATGTTGTGGCCCAGAATCAAATGACATTGCTGCACTGTTCTTTAAATTAAAAACTGGGGGAAAAGACGGCTTCTTGCTGGTATAATAATCTTTTACTTTAAATGACCACCATACCTCTCTGAAATCACTCCTGGAGATCAGGAGATATTTAGGTTTTTTTGGGTTTTTTTATGCTGTGTATCTTTCAGTTTTCATTTTAGACAGACCACCGAGGAGTAGTAGTGCAGTACTGTGCAAGCACAGAAGAAAAGATTTTTTGATCGTAGAAATATGAATGAGACACTCTGCTTAGCATGTACTACCTCTTATACAAACAAATAGATCTAAAAATTTCTGGCCACTGTTTCTGAGAAATTATATAGAATGGAGAAATGCGACCATAATTTTCAGTAAAGAAAAGGAAAATAAAGTAATTTAGCTAGTGGAGGGGTTTTTTTGTGTTTATTTTTTGTTTGCTTGCTTTGATTTGAGGGTTTTTGGGGGGGTTAGCATCTGAGGTTCCAGGTCTATCTTCAGTTCAAGGATTCATTGCATTCACGTAAAGACCACATAATAATAATTTATATTTTTGTAATAAACTGAAGGCAGATGAAGAATAAAATGTATTAAAAGTGCTTTGCAATTTATTAGGAAAAAACCCTCAGTTTTAAGGAATAAGTAAATTTTCTCTAATTTTTTTCTCTGGAGGGATGTAAAGACTATATTTGTACATAGTGTCTATTATATTTAACAAAGAAAAATCTCTTCATCCCTAGATGTTGACAGTTTACCTGGAATATTGGTAAATCCACACGCTATTAAGTTTCCAAAAAGATGCATGAGAGAATTAGCTTCTAAATCCTGCCAAATTGGGGCTGATATTTGTTCAAGTTGATCCTTTAAACTGCAAACAAGATGGGAACCATACAGTACACAGTGTGGTTTTGTATTCAATTAGTTTTCTACATTTGTGTAAAGCGTAGAACTCTGTATTTTTTGCAAGCTTGTAAAGTAAGTGATTAAGACAATAAAAACTTTGCAAATGCCATACTGAAAGTGCTAAAATATCTTGGAAGTACATTTGCATCTTATTATTCACATTTCTGCTTTGTCTGCAAAGAGTGCAAAAGAATTTACTTTCAAAAAGTATAAACAATAGAAATGTCATTATATCTATTTCTGCTTTGTAAAACTTGGATAGAATTATTTTGACCTTACAACATGACTAAGAAGTTTGGAATGCTATGAATTTTCTGTCCAATAAAGCGTATGGGTTTTTATGGACTGAAAGATTTGTATTTTACTAGCCTAACTTGTTCCTTTGAAAAGAAACCATGTTCATTGATTTGACTATCTCTTGCATGTATTTGAAATACTTGCAGGATTGTAGATTACCTAGTGAAAGACCCTTTCACACATTACACATTACTTGTATTGTCACTGTGAATTGTGAGGAGAAACTGTATCAAAAATTCTTTCAAAAGAATGTGGACTGAAAGAGAAAGGAATTAGAAAGTAAGGTAGGCTCTGGTACTTTTACTGCCTATAGTGAAACACATACACATGGTAGTTTTGATAGAATTCTAATGCAGATTTATTACTGGAATCTGCACTTTGCTGTAAAATGCAGTCAAAAGAACAAATAAAGAGCAATGCATAGAAAGTAAAGATGTCAGATAGTAAAATGTCTCTTTTTAAAAGCTCATCTTTTTCACAAGCCTTTTTATGGACTTTTTATGAAGTTTCTGGAGCAGACCAAAATAATTAAGGAAAAATGACCTTGAGGTTTATGCTGTGTTCAGAACAGTGACTTGTCCAATCACTGCAGGAAAGGGTGGCAGATTGTGATTGATGTTTTCAGAAGAACTACAAAGTGAAGTGTATGAATGGTACCTTAGGTTTCTAACCATGTATGACAAATGCCGGCACTGTGAGAAGCTCTTTATCCCCAGATGCTGTGAAAGCACATAACAAATTTCATATGGATGAGCCTATGAGTAGACTATCTAAAGAGCTAATCTAAAATCTCATTTTCAGAATTGATTCTGGTGTTTCAGAAGAGAACATATCCCTGAATATAGATCTTATATCAGGAGGATTAGAACGTCAGTGATTAATATGAATTTCATTTTTAGACACGTTGTGGGATTTCTATGGCATATATAAAACACTGAACTTGTTGAACAGCACGTCCCATTTCAATTACAGTTTTAATGAAGAAATTACTTTTACAAGGTAAAACTCTCATGGGCTTAATATTTTAAAAACTCCTTCTTCCCCTATTCCCCTCCATCCCCTTTAAATCAGGTACATTGGGTTGTTCTTGATGAAACAATAACATATTCATTATCCTGCCAGGCTATGCCATATGTTATAATGAAGCAAACCATTTCTTGTCTCTTTTATGTTTATTTACCCCTTTGCAGCTCCACTAATGCCTTGGGAAAGAAAACAGTTTGAGTGAAGTCTAGTGGTAAGCTTTAAAAAAGTTGGTAGACAATTACCTAATTCCCATCCCAGGTCAAAGTTCTTTGAGTATCCTGTCAGCCTTTTAGCTGACATCTAATTTTAAAGGGATTTGTGTGTATGACAGTCACAGAATACACAGAACCACAGAAGAGGTAAGGAAGGGACCACTGGAGGTCATCTGGTCCAACCTTCCCGCGAAAGTAAAATCCCATTAAGAGTGCTCAGGATTTTGTTCAGGCAGTTTTTGAGTATCTTCCGTGAGGGAGACTTCACAAACTCTCGGGACAATCTGTTCCAGTGCACTGTCACCTGCACAGTAAAGAAGTTCTTCCTCATATGCTGGTAGAACATGCTGAGCATCATTTTCTGCCTGTTGCCTCTGTCCTATTGCTTGGCACCACTGATTAGAGGTATCTACCTCCATCCTCTTCTCTCAGTATTTTCCAGACTGAACAGAACAAGTTCCCTCAGATTTTCCTCATAAATGAAGTGCTTCAGTCTCCAATCATCTTTGTACATGTGTTAGAGAATCAAGATTCTCCATGTGTCTTTTACTAAGAAACACAGAACTGGACACAATACTCCAGGTGCAGAAGGAAATGTTCACATCCTCAACCTTCTGCACATGCTGCTCCTGATACATGTCAGGATACCACTGGCCTTCTTGGTCACATTGGGGTGAGTGAAAGGTTTGTACATTTCTTGAATGACAAGAAGAAAAACACACAGCACCAGTCCATTTGCCAGAATCACCACCAAGCCCCCTATTTTCTTCCAATGCTGTGCTATGATGCTTCAGCCCTAACAATTTTAAAAACTTCACTATTATTGGCTGAGATTTTCCAGAGCAGTATTAATTTGTTAATGCTCCTTATGCAGGTTACACATGGTCCCCAAAGGAAGGTGGTGGAACTTCTAGTCAAGGTTATGGACACTGACAAATAACTTCAGAACAAAAAAAAAATATTTCATCACGTTTACAGTAACCTCAATTCCAGTCATGTGTACTTTTTTCAAAAGTTGCCTTTTGTAAGGAAATTAGACCTCTCTTTGATTTATACCTATGAAACTTGAAGCCTGATTTCTAAATTAGTCTGGAAATTGTTTGGCTGAGAAAGGCATTACTGGACATAAAGCATTTTCCCTCACCTCTTACCTTTATGTGTGTAGTGTGAAGATTGATATGAAATATAAAACATAAATTCTCATTCTGTTGTTTCCAATCGTATTAATTCCATACATAAATACTCTTGCTTATTTAGTTGACCCATCCTTTGCTTAGCCCACCTGCGTTTGAATACTCAAGTTTTTCAATTAAGATGTAAGTGAAGATGGAGGATGCTTTCAGCTGTGGGAAATGTTATCACAAAGTCATAAGTTTTATCCCTGATGAAGTGTCCACTAAATTCTTTAAATATAGCATAATAAAGGTTTGAGATCAATTGATTGAATATTTTAAGCTTTGTGTCACTGTCTGAAATTTTGAACGCTCATCTTCCTTCAAAATCAGTATGAGCATGTTTGAGTGAAAAATCTCTTTGTGAAATATTAATGGTAAGGACATAGTGCACATTTATGAAAGTGATAAAGGCCAGGTTCCTGTGGTTAAAAAAGTATTGAAACTTACAGTCATCATTTCTTAAATGGTACCAGTGTTTGAATGTCATTCACCAGGGAGTTATGATTCACATCTCTTTTCAATACATTTTGCTCTGTTGGCAACATAAGAAACCTGTGGAACTGCTGGAGTTCTTTTTCACATGATGCACTAAAATTGCCTTTGAAAACACGTGCACGAAGTGCACACAGATGGTCTTTTATTTTGTGATTGTGGCTTAGATGAAATGTAGAATGGATGTGATATAAATTCTTAGAAAATAATATAAACATGTCCCTGATCTTCTTTTTAAATATCAAATTAAATAGTAATTTTAATATTTGATAATTAAATAATTAAAATAAAATAAAAAATAATAATATTTTATGTGATAATGAAAAAAAATACAAGAGATTAAAATCGTTTCAAAGTAACTACTTCTATTCTTTGACTATGTATGGATTTCTCTTGACAGAGATTTTCTGTCTTCCCTAGAAGAGGGAAGCTATTTGGATACATAGTTTTTATTTGGATAGAGGACATTTTTTTCTTCCAAAGCAGTTATGAAATTGTGTTTCCATTTAATCCTGTGGGCATGTTTTTCTTTCTGGATTACATGACCCAGCATCTGCTCCAATCTCTCCCTATGGATGCCCCCAGTATGTTGTGGGGACCTCAAAAACCCATTGCAGGACTACAGTGGGTTCTGTGGGCTGGAGACCCTTGACTCAGAAACCCCTGCTGGTGATTTCTTGTCCAGGTTCTGTTACTCATCTTTATTGGTCTCAGTATGGATTAAGAATGGATTATGGGCTCACAATAAATTATGGAGTTAAAACAGCAAATCGCTCTTTAGCCTTACTTCGGTTTGCCCAGCTCATTCATGAGATAAATCTACTTTTATAAATAGTATTTTATGTGGTCACGGTGTCTCTCAGATGTGTATTTAAAGAGTCCCAAAAGTTTTTTATTTGCTTCTTTCTCATTTTAAAATATTATCCAAAGCCTTTGAGCTTCTGGGTTTGACATAACTGTGTGCATTTCAGGTGCTTTTTCAGCAGTCTCTATGGTTCTGAAAATCTTTTCCATGCTGCTTTAACGGATGACATTTCTCTGTAAGGTTTCCTCGAGAAAACCCTGTAGAATATAATTGCTCCATCTTCGGTCTCACACAACTTCTGACAATGTGTAAATGTTCAGAAAGCAATTAGTAGTCAAGTTTGGCAGGAAGGAAGGGAATAGAGCTTACTGCTGACTACATAAACAGATAAAGTCAACTGTTTGAGTTTGCTGAAGCTTATGGAAGCATCTCGCCGCACAAATAGACATGCTTAGAGTTGCATTAGATGTTAACACAGACATCCATTGTTATTCCTTCCTGTAGGAACATTAAATCAGCCTTGAAAATTGCCAGAAAAATTTATTGACCCTAGCCTGAAGATTCAGGTTGGATGCTTTTGACTCTGGAAATATATTTCATATCAACATTTAATATGATATCTTTTTTATACATTTCTATTCATTGAGTTTCTGGAAAAAACACATTTCAAGTGCTGAAAAAAATAAGTAAAATAGATGGAATCTTAAGAATATTCTAACTAAAATAAGATAGTTTAATATGATGGTTTTAAAATAGGTCTTAAGACATTTGTGATGTGTTTCTTCAAATTTTGCCACTTATGTTGTCAACACCACACAGTCTACCTATTTTGTCTTCTGACCTGACTGCAGATGTTTTTCCTTACAATTTTAGCAGTTATACATATATAAAAATATGCACACTTTTTAAAGCAATCATATGCTGTTTTGACTTTGAAAAAGATGCTTGCTGAAAAATTTTAATGGCCAGCCTGAGTCAACATTGGTAAAAAATATAAAATGCAACACAATATATCAATTTTAATCTGGATTATCTGGATTTGATGAGTAATGTTTGAATGGAAGCTGTTGTCATATAAAAAATATGGTAATAATTGAGATAGAATAAAAACAGATGAAAATATTTTCTGTGAAGAACAGCTAGAGGAATGTTGTTGGAGATTTCAAAAGGACAAATGTTTGATGGCAAGATATCCTGGAGTCTTGCTGTGTTTCTTGGAATTAAAGAAAGAAGTTATTTGAACTCTGTAATAACATTTGAATCATGTATTTACTGGATGTGTTTGTGAAGCAAATAGTTTTATAGCATCTACATTTGATCAGCCATCAGGGTAGGTCAGCCTACCCTCTATAGCTATTATAACTTTTTGATTATTCCCTGTGCAGGTAGCCTCTGGTCTGCTTGACCATCTTCCTCAGACAATGTAGGACACAATTCCAATTAATTTTATAGTTTTGAATTTGAGTTCTAACAATTCTCAGAATTTCTTGGATTTTCTGGTCTGTCATCTTTTATTGGGTTTGGTGGGGTTTTTTGTTTGTTGGTTTTTTTGGTTTTGTTCTTGTTTTTTTTCCCCTGATATTAATAAATTAAACCTGTTTCCTTTTTTCCTAAAAGAAAGGGATATTGAACGTTTCTTAGCCAAACACATCTTCCTACTCTCAGGCATTACTTGTGTTCATTTTTATTTACTCTCTCTTTCCTACTCTATAATCCTAAGGACAGGAATGATTTGGGATAACGGGGATTTTTTTTTTCCAGCTCAATGCTCTGATCTTTTGGGAATCTTTTTTTTTTTTCCGTGTAAGAGATCTCCTAACATTTTCTTAACTATTTCAGTGCAGTACCTGATGAGTCTGAATATCGGGTACGTTTCATTTTTGCTTTCTTCATCCTTCTAATACACTTGAAAGACATTCTTCTCCTCCTCTTCCCTTCCCAATTTATTAGCTAGTGGAACTTTTACCTGATGTGTTTGGCTTTGGGGCAGAAGACATTCTTCTATTCAGAGTATCTTAAGTAGTGTGTTTGTCTGCTCTGCCAGTGCTAATTGTGGTTTTGACTACCATACTTTCCAGTGCACCTGTTTCTGACTTAATTAATAAATGTTCCATTTGTTTCCAGAGTTGTAGCCCATTCATCTTCAGCTGCAGTCCTTTCCACTTGTTCCATGAAAAATTTCTCTGTGCTAATCATGCTGTTATCAATCCTCTCTTCACACTGTGCACAGTTTTCTGGCACGTGACAATTCTCGCTCCTGTTTTACTTCTGATGGATTTTCTTGCAGCCTTTCACTTTTCTTTTAATTTTCCCAGAGGTCTGACACCTACTTGCCTTTTGAGAGTGGCCACAGCAGACCAACTTATGTGGTGTCACATTGGTTCACACTCAGAGCCCCACTCTCCTGGCCATTTTAGTCCCTTTCTGTTATTGGTTGCAACAATGGTATAACACAATTTCTTCTCTCCCTTAATCCTTCAGGCAGAAGACTGATTGTCTTTTTTTAAACAAGAAGCTGAAGAGCAACTATTATTTTTTAATCTTGTGTCTTTCCAGCAACCTGTGAGATGTAGCACAGGATGTCAAAGATTATGGGTGTCTTTGTGTGGTGTCCTTAATCTTTCAAGATTTTAAGACTGATTTTATAACTTTAAAGACTAAAAAATTTTTTGTTCAACAATAAACTTTCTACTCACTATAACAGCTTTTTATTCTGCTTATGACCACCATTGCATTTATTTTCTAACTATATATATATCATCAATACATAGTATTAATTTCTTTCATACTTATTTGCAATCTTTTTATATTTACCCTTTCTGCCAGAGTTGAATGAAAACTAATAAACCCACCATGCTCTTCAGAATAAAATATCCTGGGTAAATAAAGCATAGACAGCTCCCATATTCTTTTTTTTGTTTTTTCTTCTTTTAGTATGCCCTTCTTGCTGGCAGAAAATAAATTGGTTTTTTGTGGAATATTAAAGTAGATCCAATCAGACTTCAATCCCTCCAACCTTCTTCTATACAGCAAAGGCATCTGACAGAAGTCTTTGTTCTCAATCTGTTCATACTTCATTCTCACTGAGCTATTTCACAGTGGGGCATAAGTAACAAAATTTGCTCTACAGTTCAACTACAGTACTGGTAGAAGTACTTTCATATCTCCTGGCTTTATCTTGTCACACAGGAAAAATCTTGTCATCAGTGTCCTCTCCCATGCAAAGAATCATAGAATGGTTTGGGTTGAACAGAATATTTACAAACCATCCCACCATATTTACAGTTCCAATCCCACTGCCATGGGCAGAGACATCTTCTCCTAGTACAGATTTCTCAAAGCCCCATCCAGCCTTGCCTTGAACAATTCCAGGGACAGAGTATAATACTGGCAGTACCAAAGAATTCTACCTGAGAAACATCATAATGTTGCTTCTTTTAAAAGGACTCTTTATCTTCAGTCTTTTACCTTCCTTGGCCTTTACAGGTGACCTGATAATTTTTTTTATCTATTTAATGAGAGACCCTTACTGATACCTTTTTTTCTTTTTGGATCACTGCCATGCTCTAACTCTGGAAGATGAGCCTCTCTCTCATGGTTCCTGCCCCCTCCCTCTCTTTTTCTTTCCAGGTAGGGAAAGTTAATTAACTCAAGCCTTGTCAGCCAAATATCTCCTAGTCCTTCCAGTCTGCTTAAGCACCTCCTTTCTTGTCAATAAAGAAGAATGTATCTCATCCAATATATTCTACCCATAAGCTGACTCTAATCCTGCAAGGCGCAGCATGTCAGTAAATCGTGTCATCCTTAACAAGCCCGGATGATTCCAGAGGGGTTTACATTTCACAAATGTAAGCATCAGATTTCATGGGGCTTGGTGAAGACTTGTGCTTACCTAAGATGACATTGTCCCTCACATCATGCTGGGCTAAGAAATGGGATTTGGTTCATAGCACAAAACTGAGAAATTTGAAAGTAGGGGGGTTTTATTGTCTTGGTTTTTTTTTGGTTTTGTTTTGTTTTGTTTTGTGTTTTTTGGTTTTTGTTGGTTTTTTGGAGGTTTTTTTGGGTTTTTGGGGTTTTTTTGGTTGGTTGGTTGGCTTTTTTTCATTTTGACTAAAAATATATGCTTTGAGAAGAGATTCTTCTATGTACTGTCTGTGTATCTGGGTAGTCATTTAATCAGACAGAATCTATGGAGAAAGAACAAGAAGATAGCTTTGATTTCCCTCCTTGCACTCTTAGTGTCTGACCTGACAGCTGTCAAATTCTTTCATAAGACAGGAACACTTTTAAAATTTGATATTTAAGCAGAAGCTCCCAGGGATGAAACAATGTCTTTGCTAGCACACACTTGTTCTGTCATTCAATCCTATTTTAAAGTATACAAAGTTCAGACAAATCCATCAACCTTAAACAAGTGTGATGAGACAAAAGATCTGGCTTAGTAATGAAGCTTTAAATCCTACTAACAAAAGTGTAAGGCCAGAGAAGGTATGGAAAATTAGCAGAGATTTACTGTGCCTGTACTAAATTTTGCTTTATAAGTGTTGTATTAAACATCTAAAAGTATGCTTTCAAAAATACATGGGGCTTTCACAGCAAAATTTTCAGTGACACTAATGGGCATCACATGATTCATTTCCCACACACAGCTTTGAACATCCATTCTGTTCTGTCCTATGAATTTTCTTCTGCCAGAGCCATCATTACATCTCAGTACCTTCCAGTAGTTCTGCAAACTCTATGAGTAATAGTTTTCATAAGGGACTTCTTCTTTTACATATCCTCTTAATTTGGTATTTTTAATTTATAAATTAAGGGTTTTTATGCAGTTATACTTGCCTGAAAGTATCTCATTCCCTTCCTTCTTGAATATTATTGACCAATTTTCAGCAGAACCTGTATATTTTAAAACTTTCAGCCATCATTGGTCTGATATGCATGAACAATTCCTATAGCACAGACTGTCAATGTAGCATTGAGAGTGAGGTCCAGAACTATTAATAAGATTTTAATCTTTCATTGCCTGAGATGTTCAATGAAATTTTGCTTTTCTGTGAAGAAGCTGGCCAATTTATAGAATTGCATACTCCTGGAGATAAAAATAAAAGGGTACTCAGCACAACAAGATTGCACCTATACTTAGTCTAAGAAAGTCTAATTATTTACCTCCTTAGAGGGAAAGAACAGGAAGAATTTAGTATTCAATATAGATAATAGAGTAAAAAAAAAGATATACATATATCTTAGATGACACATTTTGTGAATTTGAAGAGAGGCTTTTCTGCCCAGCACCAGGCTGATAACTTCTTTCCCATCCTCAACACCACAATATCAACAACAATGAAATCCTGAGCTCTCAGCACCTCCAAAAAAAGGCTGGGGGAAAGTATACACTTAGAAATCCATCCTGGCATTTTAAGATGTGGAAATGAAGTATTTCTGGAATGGCAAAGGGAAAGATTTTTTCAACAATGTGATCACCTTTTAGTCACTCATAAGTTTTCCATCAAAGATAATAATGGTGACCAAAGCTGAAAAACAGGGAAAATTGCTTCCAACAGAAGTGTCAGGTCATGTGCATCAAACAGACCAAAAAGGTATTTTCTTTCTCTTTATTCAGGGGATGTAAATTGTGCTTTAGAAGCAAAGATTTCTCTGCGTGGTGCAGTAGAAAAGAATCCAGAACTTTTAAACCCAGGGAGTCTTTGAAAGCTATTTTTAAAATTGTTTTTTCCTGCAGGGTTCTACTGAGCTTAATGAACCTAGTGGGCTTGGCAGGCAGTCCTGCTGGCTCGTGAAGCCTGTGGGAAGTGAAGTTACTCTGGAGCTCATCCATCTCCACATCACATCTCAAAGTAGCAGCACTACCAGATGTGCTAATGGAACAGTTCTGCCAGCCCAGTTGATAAGCACTTACATTTTTAAATTCTTTGCCTGCTAAATTTAAATTACCCCGTACGCTTAAAGCTACACACAAACACACACACTTGTGCTAACAGGGAAGTCACCTACAAACCCAGCAAGCATAATATTGTGCAGATGAAGGCTGCTCAAGCTATTTGCACATTCCTGGAAAATCCAAGTTCAAACTAGGTATTTTATTAAATCTGTGTTGAAAATATCTCCTTCACAGAAAGAGTTCGTGTAACTATTTCTAACAGCATTGCTACTCCTGATGTTTGAATTCACAGGCTGATATGTAACAAGTTGATAGCTAATAAACAGGCTTACCTTGCTGCATTAAAGTGCGATATGGAAATAAAAAAAAATCTTTAAAAAACAATGAGATCCAAGGAGTTTATTAGATCCTATAAAAGCTGTTGAAAGTTTCTAATAACTTTACTCTGTAAGTAGTAAAGTCTCACCAAAACTAAATGAATCAGTAGAAATTAACATTAAATCGAGGTATTATGATGAAATATCTTTACTTTTAAAAGAAAATAGAGCATCGATTGCAAAGTTCACATCCAGGAAGGCAAAAAGGTGCCATCATCTGCCCCAGAGCTGAAAGTAGGAAGTATATCATAATTTGCTTGTAGAAATTATTGTGTTATTGGTGCAAAGTCATTTGAGCTCCTGCTGTAAGGTCATCAAGTCTGCTTGTCCTCTCAAGTTCCCTTGCTGCTAACTTGCCCTTTAATTAAATTTCTTTGGGACTTGAAGGAGAAACTGTGTATGAGCTTGACATTTCTCCAGTGGAATTAATATCAATATTTTTACTGATTTCATTGGAGAACAATCAGGCCCTTGACACACTAAAATTCCTAATCAGGAAATTTATAGAAACAGCTGTACAGTCAGTAGAGTTGTATAGATGCAGGGACAGTGCAATAATATTCTCAAAGGGGCTTACACCCCAGCCTGAAATTGCGGAGGTCTTCTTTCTCTGTGCTCCTTTCCCTTGATTGTGGGGGAGTTTTAAAGAAAGTTTAGCCTTGATATTGTAGGCTGAAAAGTTGGAAAAACACAGCTGTACAGGAGGCAATACTGACGTCTAAACTTGTGGCACCTATTGATTAACATTTTGAGTTTTTGAGTTTTTCTTAATACCACTTTATTGCCTGTTCCTACATTAATGCTTGACAAACACAGAGAAGAAACCTAATTTATGTGTTTCCAATAGATAGGCTTCAAAAGCATACAAATGTACACAAAGTGTTTCAGTAGGGCATTTTCAGAGTGTCACTCCTGTCACTGCAGATTAAAACTAAAACTACTGGAGAGGAGTGCAACCCAAGCCATTACCTGAGACCAGGACTGATTTCATAAACCTTTTCTCTAACTCCTGTTTTGGGTTCTGGCCTTTGCATTTTTTAGTTTAACATGGTTTCACTGGAGTATGAACCAAAGTGATTGCAGAGCTAGGAAACCTTTAAATAATGGGAAGAGGTGAACTGAAAAATTGGATTCCTTCAAGCTTCGTGGCCCAAGTGCTCAACCTAAACCTAAGTCGCCTTATTTATCTCCCCACCCAGCCTCCTTTCTTTATATTCGTTACTACAGATGGTCAAAACACTTTGTTAGACAGCAAACTTTTTCTGTCAAAACCCAACAAGCTGCAGGCTCTATAACTTTTGAGGAGTTAAAATTAGTCATTTTGACCTCACAGGCAAAGAGCTTTGAAGATTACATGACTTGAGTAGCAACAGTTCATAAAAATGGAAATGTCTGGCCTTCTATTTTAAACATCATAATAATTGGTTCACTGAAAACTCGAGACTTGGTGGGAGAGGAGGGCAGGGAAGGTTTTTGGGGATATTTTTGGCTTATTTTTAGTGATTTTCCAATATTTTAATTGTGTTGAAAATTCAGATCTGTGGGGAAAATACCTTGATATTTAGTGTTCTGACTTGCTGAAGGGAGTTCAGAGACTAATGAGTTCCACCATTTGTCACATCCACATGTTTTTGGAATACTTCCAGGGGTGGTGATTACAGCACTTCCCTGGGCAGTCTATTCCACTGCCTGACTACTCTTCCAATGAACAATTCTTTCCCTAATGTTTAATCTAGATCTTCCCTGGTTGAGGGGAGTTGAAAAAGGAATTTCAGATGCCTGATTGAAACAAGTCTGAGGAACTACATTTATGAAAAGACTATTGGCTTGTTGTCATTCAATGTGCTTAAAAAAAGACTTACATGTCTGTTTTCTCCTAAACATCTTTCCATCGTTATTAGTTTATAAAAATGCATTAGTTTTACTCAAGTCTCCTTAGTTTACTTTTGCTGACATCTTCTAGATAATTTTAATTGATGTTATTTCAGGAGGAAGTGGTATTTTTCAATATTGGGAAGTACACAAAGTATTAGAGAAAAGGGAAAAATTCACACACTGAGAAGTGCGACAAGTCTGTAGCTCTTCCTACAAAAAACATAGGAATATGGGAGATGGCAAGTATCTTGGACAGTCTATGAACTTGGAATAAAATGTATTTACAGGTTGGCCACAGTTTGGTCTCGGCTATTTCAACATCAGTTAAGATGACATAATTAAATTAATTATAGAAAAATCTCTTTTAAAATATTACCTGATAGAAACTGAAGATGCTTTCAAAAGTGCAGATGAAATAAAAAATTTTCCCAACAAGCAATAAGAGCCTTAATAGGAATAGGAATAGGAATACAAATTTGGACAGAAAGGTCTAAGAGGCAGCATGCAAAAATTATTTCTGCAGAGCAACTTTAAAACTGGAAGATTATATCATCCATTTGTACTTTTTAGTTAAAGGTAAATATCTTACAATATGGGAAGAGGATAAAGTTCCAATGAACAAATGTGTAAGTTTACATGTGCATCAGATCTAGACTATGGCAACATGGTTTTGACCAGTCTTTGTTTTGGGGTAGTAGATTAAAAGTAAAAAAAAAAAAAAAAAAAAAAGAAGATTCAAAACTCTGGGAAGGTTCATTCTGCTACCTCATGAATTGTCACATTAGCTTGTATTTTGTGTCATATGCATAATACATCAAAACATGATGTATAAGGTTTGTGGCATATTGGAAATTTGGGAAAAAAATAAAGAATTAAGAATTACTTCAGAAGAACAGTTCTGCCTGGGAGATAATGGACCACCTCCTTCTTCTTTCTAAATCACTCACTATGTTGCTAGCTTTTCAAATCACTGCAGAATTACAGCATATTGATAAAGTAATCATATTCAGAAAAACTCAGCTGGACATTACCCTCAATACAAAAAGCAAAGAAGCACATAGCTCTGCATCAATCTCACAACTCAACTCTGCACAAATACAATCACACACTTGAATGTTCCTGACATTACTGTTATGGATCAAAAGAAACATGTAACTGTCACAAAGATGCTCTGAGACAAATGCACTGGTCCAAGGAAAATGGCAGCATGTCACAACTGATTTGCTACAGGTGTTGGATAAAAACTTATAAAATAGTGTAGAAATAAGATCTCAATCAATTTCAAGGGGAAAAAGAAATGTTGGTGGGAGTAAAATATGTACCACAGATAAAACACTCATGACATTTAGAAATGCAATTTTTCCATTTCCTATTTTAGATCACCTCAGTATTTTAGAAGCTGTAATCTAAAGACCAGAAAGGCAAAGCAGATTCTAACTTTCTTTAAAAGAGTTCAAATGAGGCCTTAACTAAAACCCTAAAGATTTAAACAAAAATAAGTGAAACTGGGAATCTTTCTATTGATTTCAGAGGAAACTTGATTGAATGCATATTAGATTGTCTTTATACAGAATTCTTCACTGTAACAAACTGAACAGGACACAGGTTATTTAGATCAAAAGTTGCTTTTGAGGGTATTGTTGGTTTTGTATGTTTGCATTTTTTAAACCAGGTTTCAATTTGTTTCTACGACTTAAATACAATTTTTTTTATTTACTCTGTTTCATTTATATGTAAAATAGAACAGCTTTTCTCCTGTCTTTTGGCAATCAGGGTTTTTTCCACTCAAACAGCCTTGTATTTATTCTGTAAGAAACTATTCACTCATGTGAAAAAAATTCTAGCTCTTCCAATTTTCATTTAATTTGCTTTAGTACCTTGGAGTGACTCAGAGATTCAATTTTTCCAAATATATAATTTTTAGCTTTACTGCTTGAGTTGTAAGTAGCACAGGAGGCAAAGAGCTGCACCAGAATAACAAGGTGCACAAGTGATATTGTTTTGTTATCAAAATTAAGATCTGATAAAGTTCCTTAGTAAATCAAAATACAGATGTGCTATAATGGTGAAATGTGATATTTTTTTTATTGTACTACAAAGGTTTAAAGATTATTCTAATCTCCAAACCCAAACTTCCTAATGTACCCTATTTTCCATTTTCTATTCTTGTTATTCATTTAGAAAAGGAAAAATATTGTAACACATTTTGAGTGTATTTGAACAGTATTTCTATGCAGTTAACACATGCAATCAGTTTCTTATGGCTCTCTGGAGATATTTCAACACTGGACAGACAATTAGAACTAGTCTTGAAATAATTTTTAGAGATCTACCTACATGCGAGCAGCAGACCTATCAACACTGTCCTTTTGCATTTCACTATGACTGCAAAATCTGTGCTCATCCATGTGACACCCACTTCCTAGACTATCTGTTAAAAATATGATAATTCATAGCAAATTATGCCTTCAAAACATCACCATACCTGTTTTATTGTGGGCAATTTTTAAAACATAATCCATATGTAACTCAAAAGACAAAGAACACTTAACATAGAAAAGACCCATTAGAGAAAGACATATGATACCCATTTTATGCACATTTTTAGGATAACAATACTTTTTTGCCTTTTTCTTTCCTCACTTTCCCATCTTGTCTGCGTAAGTGCTTAAACAATTGACTTCAGATAGGTAAGTGAGAAGAATGTCTTCATAAAGTGTATTGAAAGAATGTTGGGAAAGAGACAAAGAAGTATGGATTGATAAGGCCAACAGTATGAGGTTCAACAAGGCCCAGGGCTGGGTCCTGCACTTGGGTCACAGCAACCCCATGCAGTCTACAGGCCAGGGGAGGAGCGACTGGGAAAATGCCCGGAGGAAAAGGGCCTGGGGGTGCTGGTCAATGACTGGCTGAACGTGAGTCAGATGCATGCCCAGCTGGAAAGAATGGCATCTGGCCTGTGTCAGGAGCAGTGTGGCCAGCAGGACCAGGGCAGTTAACCTCCTGCCCTTGTACTCAGCTCTGGTGAGGCTGCAGCTTGTGGGTTGTGTTTGCTTCTGGACTCATCACTTCAAAAGGATATTGAGGGGCTGAAGCATGCCCAAAGAAGCACAATGGAACTGGTGAAGGGCTTAGAGAGTAAATCCTGCAAGATGCAGTTGAGGGCACTAGAGTTGTTTAGCCTGGAGAAAAGGAGGCTCAGGAGGAACCTTATCACTCTCTACAACTCCCTGGAAGGAGGCTGTAGCCAGCTAGGGTCTCCTTCCCCAGGCAGCCAGTGATGCTGCATGAGGACATGGCCTCAACCTGCATGGGGGAAGGTTTAGTGGACATTAGAAAGAATTTCTTAGCTGGAAAGGTCACCGAGCATTAGAACAGACTGCCCAGGGAGATGGCAGAGTTGTCATCTGTGGAGATATTTAAGAAATGAGTGGATGTGGCATTTAGTGCTGTGGGCTTGTTGACAAGGTGGTCGTCAGTGAAAGGTTGAATTCAATGATCTTGGAGGTCTGTTTCAGCCCTAAAGATTCTGATTCTGTGGAAGGGAGACTTCATTCTACATCTTCAGGTGTAGCCATGATGTCCTAGCAATATAGAAACAGAAGCTGAGTATGTGACTTTGCAATGATTTGAGTAGTCTGAACAAAAAACCTCCAAGTGTACAAAATGCAGTTACAATATAAACATAGTGAATGGATAGGATGACAACAAATATTCCAGGATTTATCTCACTTTGGCTCTAAGATGGATATATAGCCTTCTCAAATCAAATTGTCTATGTCTACATGAGTCTGTTACCTTCTTGAAGCCTGCACCATGTACCTTTGTTTACCTTTTATGACACCATCATGTCCTTATTTTCTTTCCTCCCTAAACTGTTCTTCTGCAGTTCCTGAAGTTCTCTGGGGCTTCCTCTCTCTTCTCTATTAGTGGTGGCCTGGAGGAAAAAGGGTCTTACCTGTCTTCCTGCTGTAGAGGTGCAGTTTAGTGAGCCTATTATACGTCCATCACAAACATTCCCTTACTTCCTGTATGTGATTCTTACTTTTTACAGATACTTTTTTTTACAGACTATTTCTTAAATATATCTCTTAAAAAAATCTCCAGCTCTTTTTCAGATTGTTTCTTTGAGCTTATGTGGCCAAGGCAGAGAAAGGAAACATTAAGACTGTGATTTACAGCACTGTGCTGTCCAGTGGCAATCAACAAAGCTTCAGATTTTCTCTTTTCAGCACAAGCTCTCTGATGCCTGGGAAAATCTGCAGCTCAGGAAAGAACCGTAACATGCACCATGCTACACTTCTTCCCAATAAACAAACCAAAAAAGCTCCTCACAAACTATTCCTTGGTGTCCTGAATAAAATGCTGATGATATTAGCTCTTTCCATCCGTATTTATTAGTCTTTAATTCCCAAAACACATGCAAAAAAAGTTTCACAGTGTTTCTTCTAGCTGGGGAACTTCATGTCAGTAGAACAAGACAGGTGGTATGAAGGGCGAATCAGATTTGAGGCTACAGACTTTAATTTCTGACATTTTGCAAGGAAAGAAGTCCCTTCGGCTAAGTTTTCATGGCTTCATGTATGACATTTTGTCATTAAGTTTGACTTGAGATTGGGTGCTATTTCTACCAGAAAAAAAAGAGAGAAATATGTCAGAGAAGCATATGTGAGAGCAGCTCTCTTTCTAAGGGCTGTTTAAATGTTGTTTTTGTCAATGTAAAGACTGAAACCCACAGTTTCACAATAGACTACAGAGGTTACTATAATTTTAAAAATAAGCATTGCACCATACACTATTGGAAGACTTTTTTCTGTCTAACTCTAAATTTTACAGATAAAACATTCTATGAATGAAGATAACAGGAGACTAAAGAGAGTGTAAAATAAAAAGCGTAACATAGCGACATCTGTTCTTGAAAATAAATGTCTTTTCTTGTGGAAAGAAGTACATATTTGATAAAAATGCCTGATAAATGAATTTTGATGAACAGGAGACTAAATAATCAAGGTAAAAAGTAAAAGGCAGATCACTCAAAGAATTGCTAAGGAAGAACTAGACAAGAGTTTGGAACTCCCCTTGGATCACAAGGGTCAAAGAAATTAAAGTGCTGTGCTGTGCCTATTGTATTGATCTAAACCCTAGCTGGTTAAATATCAGGTCTTCTCACTTACCCTAAGAATAACTTAGTACCACAGAAATCTGGCAAAGTGCTTTTAAAGTGTTCACCCATGCAGTAAAGTAATTCTATGTTTTCCCTTTCCCAATAAGTAGGTAAATGTACACATTTTTCATAGGGTAAGTAGGCACATGAATGAGATCCTGGTGTGCTGAATAGAAATTTAGTTTTACCTCAAGGATTGTTCAATATGTACATACAGAAAAAAAAAGGCATTTTGCCAATGACTGGATGTTAGGAAATTCTAATTGTCAACTTGTACTTGTGAAAGACCAAGAGGCAGTCTCATTTTTCAGAATTGATTCTTTTTACAGTAGCCCTGTGGTCGATACACTCTGTGAGACTGTGTGAGATTCACACTCGTTCTCCTGGAGACATTTGGGTCCCTGTGGAAAAAAAAAACCAACCAAACAAACATTTACTTGACTGTTTTAGCCATGAGGCTGGATAGAAGGTGCGTTGGGATGACTGGATGAATGATGCTTGTGGTATGTTTTCATTTTTGCCTGGAGTAACAGCACACATCATCTTGCATGTATGGCTAATATACTCCCATTGGGAGCAAAATGATGAGCGGGATTCAGTCTTTGGAGGTTTATGCTTGCAGCTGAGGAGCTCATTGTAACCTGCATTTGATTCACTCTATGCTTGTGAGGTTTTGATAATAGGGATGGGCAATTATGGACAGAAAAAAAAGAAAAAAGTAATAAATAAGATAAATTTCTTCATAAATCCAGCAAACCTCTTTTTTTCTGTTCAATTGTCAAAACCCCAAAATTATATAAGTATTTAAAGTATATCATGAACACAAAACTAAAGAGATGTTAGAGTTTCTGTTATAAATGTATTAAATGTTCCAGTTTGCATTTAAGGCCTGAAGGCCTTGAAGCTATGCACAGTGCAAGAAAACTGCATAGATGTATAGACATCAAGTCTGTCCAACCTCGGAGAGTTGTTGTGATACGTTTAATTCATCACTCTCCATTTTATTTTTAATTATACATATATTTATTCAGGGACATTTAGTAACCAAGATAAGTCCTTGGACTAGAGGCATAGGGGAAAGTATCAGACGGAAGCAGTACCAATGCACAGATGGCTGTGTCACTTGGCCTTCAGATTTCAACCTAATAGGCCACCTGAGGGAAGATGACACACATCCTGTCATATCACATGGTTTGATAATGCAAGAAGCACTATCACAAAGAAACATGGATTTTTAGCATGAGCCAGTGATTATATACAGAACAACAATTTCCATGGGTTTGGCCAGTGCTTTTGAAAGGAGTTAGGTGTTACTAAGTCAGAGAGAAAAGATTGCCTTTTGGTTGGGGAGGTCTTTTGGAAAGAGAGTTTCAGTAATGAAATTCATAGTGAGTATATATAAATTTTATCCCTCACCAAGGCTCAGGTGTCAGCCGCTGTAAATTTAGATTTATGTTCCTTTTAACTGACTGTTAGCATAAGCACTTCATTTCACCAGACTCAGAAATCTTCTGGCATCAGTACATATATACCTTACATTTTAATTTTCTTTGCATCATGCAACTAAGAATAAAACCGTGTTATGAGTAAAAGAAAAAAATCCAGAATTCTTTTGATCTTTAGGAGAATAATTTTTGATTACCAAAGTATGAACAATGTATTATTTTTGTCAATCATTAAACAATCATTATGGACATTGATTTCTGTTAAATTTTATTGGAAATATACATGAAGAAATCCATTATTTTGTAGGCATGGACCTTTTGCCCTCAGTGTTTGATTTTGACTGTGACATTTGGAAATAAGAGCTAGTTGTCATTGAAAAATGTGTTTAATTTAAATGATTCCTAATGTGAAATTGATTTTTTTGATACAAAGTTCAACTAAGTTACAAACAGTATGCTATAAATAAAGTCCTTAAAAGATACAAGCTAAATTTTTTTTGCTGGCATCTTTTAGCAAAAGTCTAGGGTGAGGTTTTTTGTTTGTCTTTTAATTAAAATGGTGCCTATGGAGTCCACTCCACTATTTTTTACACTGATGAATTAGGAGGGCCATATTCTTATACTGAATCTATGCAAGTGATTACTTCATCTAGCCACACTCCAGAATTGCCAATAACATTTATGAATTAACTGCTAATGGTACAGCTTTCTGCTTTTCATTGCCACAGATGCTGCTAATCTTTTGAAGAATATTTAGATTTCAGTAAAGACCTAGAACTGAAATTCTCATATGTATTTCCATACAAGCTCTGAACATAATTATGTAGCCAAAACTGAAACGTTTGGGATTTGGAATTTGTCCTTCCATGGTGGGTTGACTCTGGTTAGACATCAGGTGCCCACCAAAGTCTCTCTATCACTCCCTTCCTCAGATGGGAATGGGAGAGAGGACTTAACAAAAGGCTAATGCATCCAGATAAGGGCAGGGGGAGATGTCTCACCAATTACTGTAATGGGTAAAAGAAACTAAAGAAAACCAATCAGAGCAGAGTAGAATAATAAAAAAACTGTCTTCAGAATTTTTCTACCAACCCCTCCCATGTTCCTGGTCTCAATTTCACTGTAGAATTTATCAACCTTCTCCCCTCCAGCAGCATGGGAAGGCGGGTAGGACTCCTCCCACCCCACCCCTGCTCCAACATGGGAGACAGCTCTCTGTGAACTTCCCCAACGTGAGTCCTTCCCAAAGGCTGCTGCTCTTGATGAGCTGCTACAACATGAGTCCGTTCCACAGAGTACAGTCCTTTAGGAATGGAATGCTTCAGTGTGGGTTCCCTCTGCTGCAGCATCTGGAGCACCTCACTCCCCTCCTTCATTGACTTTGGTGTCTGCAGGGTTGTTTCTTTTACATATTCTCACTCCTATCTCCATCTTCAATTTGCTTTTGTGCTGGACTGTTGTGGATTTTTTTGTTGTTGTTGCATTTTTTGATGTCCTTAGCTTTGTAAAGCCCTGGGGAGCTCCCACTGTTGTGGATGGTCTCGGTCATGGCCAGTGGTGTGTCCATTTTGGAGCCAGCTGCCATTGGTTCTGTCAGACAAAGGAGAAGCTTCTACCAGCTGCTCACAGAAATCACCCCTGTAGCCTCCCACTATGAAAGCCAGACTGTGGAAACCAAATACACCTTTCTAACTTCAAAATTTCTGATATCATCCCTACATTCTTGAAAAAACAGTTCTGATGGTTCACTGCCTAGTCAAAACTTGGGAGATTTGCCAATTTTTTCAGTGACAGTCTCTGAAACTTCAGAAGGTGTTATAAAAAGGGAGTACTGATTTGATAAGACATTAATAGATCAATAAGAATCCTCATATATCCAAAATGTCTTTTGCTTTAGGTAAGGAACAGCTTGAACCAATATGTGAACATGTCGAGGCTCTGTCTAAAACCTATCAAGATACTGATTTTTGTTTGATACAAACTGCAGGAAATATTCTAAAAACCTTTACTAAATATTAATTTGAAAGAGACAATAACCAAAGATGAAATATAAATATCTCTGAATTTATACCCTGAAACCTAGGTTTAAATCCTTATTTTATACAATTTTACAAAGATTCCCCAAATACAAATATGAAAACATTTAGATTTTCACAGCTAAGATTTCTGTCATATTCACCAGGGGAGTGACACCAGTCAAATATTATTTTTTTGACATTTGGATATTAGAGGCGTGATAGGCATATAAATCAGAGAAGTATTTCTGGAATAACAGTTAAGAAGTTCTGTAGAAAAAACCCTGCAGTGCAAGTTTCTGTTCTTTTATCTACTGCATATTCCTGTGTTTGTTTCAATCTAAAAGGTACATTAGCCCTGTAACCACTCTGGTAGGATTCCCAGAGACAAAAAAGAAAAATAGAAAATATAAACAAAACTATGCTGAAGGTAGGCAGGAGAAGTTTGCCTGCTCATAAGATATGAAGGTCTTTGTATTACAGAGCACCCTTAAAAAAATGTAGTAAAATGCTGGCCTCACTGAAACCACTGAAATGGTGCCTCTCGACTGGTGTTTCAGGACTTGTCAAATGAATTTTAGATCTTCTAGTGAAAAAGACACCTCCATTTTAAGGGAATAACTGATGATGGGCCAGGATCACATGCATTGCGTTGATGAAACTGTATGTAGTTTTTAGAAGTTCTTACACAGAATTGAATAATATCGTACAATACTGATTTCAGTGATAATAAAATTTATTAAAATCTGATGAGAAAAATGTTCATTTTCAGTAAGCAGAAAAAAGTAAAGTGATCTTTTTTCTCCAAATTAATCTAATGGTATCAATGGCTATGTCTTGTCAAACAAGATGTTATGACCATACAAGAACATTAGATACTCAGCCAAAGAAAGTTGAGTGATATGTCAAAATGACAAGAGCTGATTTTGTCTGACTGCCTTAGAGACACTTACTGAGTGCGTCTAGATGTGCCATCTGCTTAAGTAGGAAAATATAATATATTTCTGTCAATAAACTCTGATTCCTTTACTTATAAAAACGTCTTCAGTGTAGAGGTAGTTTGAATACTGACATGACAAAGGACTGTTTGGAGCCAGACTGCTACAGATTAATATTATAGATGTTTAAGCATGCAACATATAGTAAATCCAACTGGAAAAGTGAAATCTACAAAAGATTACTGAAGAGCAGTTTGACTTCAGTAAAATTGGCAGGTCACATTTATTCTTGTAAGAAATCTGCTACGTTTAGTACCGTTTCAGGCACACTTTGGCACATTCTCCTCTGCAAAAGCTATTTTTAAAGATACAATAATTCTCACAAAGACCAATAGCCATTATTGCACTAGCGAGCAAACATATATGAAAATGTTCTTCAATTTCATAATTTTACTTCCTAAAAGAACCTGGTTCACTTGAAGCTCTTCTAGTGTTATGACATATGAGCAGTCCATGACAAAAGCATTCAGAAGTCTTTGTATGTCAAACATGATGCTGTCCCTGCCTTTTGCCTTAGAGGTGTGAGGAGAGAAGGCAGGAAGCATAGAGGCCCTCTGGGTGTGGCACATCAGCTCTCTGGCCTTGAGAAGGGTAACCTAGTCAGGGAGCTGGTTTGGGGAGCTGGGGTAATCGCTGACAGAGCAGTGTTCTCACCCACATGGGATGAAGTCCCAAGGTTTCCCAGCAAGGAGAGCTCAGGAGGTTCAGCTGTGTCAGTATCAGGCACAGCTCAGATCTCCATACGAACCCAGGACAAGTCAGCAAGGATAATTCAGGCAGACAAAAAAGGCAAGGACCTGACCAGTTCCCACAACAGGTGGGGAGGCACCAGAAGAGCTTCTGACAGCTCCTCACAATGTAGCTGTTTCCTCAGCAACCTGCTCCAGGGACTCAGGTGGACAGTAGCAGAGCTGACTTTGCACACTGTTGACTGCACACAGACTTTGCACACACTCGCCAGTCCCCAGGGAAGTGGTGAGGCTGCAGAACCTGCTGATGCCATCATCACCTGGACACAATCTGGGACACCTGGACATGTGTACGGTTTGGGTATAGGTCATGGGAAAATAATGAGCTTTACAGTAACAGGAGGGCAGCTGGCGATGTGAGAAGTAGAACTTGAGCCAAGGATGTGGTCTTGTCACAAACCAGGCCAATGTATTTGTACACTGGCCTACATTAAACAAAGTATTGCCCAACATATGGTCAAGGGGAGTGATCCTTCCCATCTGCTCAGCACTGGTGAAGCCACACATGGAGTACTATGCCCAGTTCTGGGCTTCTTTATGGGAGAGACATGGACATACTGGAGAATTCAGTGAAGGGCCACAAAGATGATGAGACACTGGAGTACTTATAGAGGATAGGCTTAGACTTGTGCGACTGTTCAGCCGGAAGAAGAGAAGGCTCAGGGGGAAACTTATTATTAGATGGTGAGTAGATAAATGATAGATAGATAGATAGATAGATAGATAGATAGATAGATAGATAGATAGACAGATAGATAAATAGTATGTCACATATAGCAGAAAAATAATAATAAGTGTCTAAATACCAGAAGGCAGAATACAAAAAGAACAGAACCAGGCTCTTTTCAGTGGTAACCAGTGACAGGGCAAAAAGAAATGGGCGTGAACTGAAACATAGGCTCTTCCCTATAAACATCAGGAAAACATTTGTTCCTGTGAGAATGATAAAGAAATGTCAGAGGCTACCTAGAGAGGTTGTAGAGATATTCAAAACCTGCTAGACATGGTCCTGGGTTCTTCTCAACAGGTGGCCCGGTTGAGCAGGGATGGTGGACCAGATAACCCTAAGAAGGTTTTTCCAACTTCAAGCACTCTGATTCTGGGATTCCTCCAAGATAAGGAGATTCAGCTGGATTGGCTGAAGCAACATTGCCTTATTTGCATAAGCCCCCTTCACCCTCTGCTCACCTTATTCCTCTGGGAGGACAGGAGCACCTTGTTTGCATCCTGCCTAGGAACTGTTGTCTTCCTCTCTCTGAAGCACAGGACAGTGTGACTGACACCTTAATGAGACAAAAAGAAATGAGAAAAGTGGGGAGTGCCATATTCCAACTAAGTTAAACACCCTTCTGAGAAGTGTTATATTCAATATTTTGGGATTGGGTCAGGCTCCTATTCATGAGACTTTGCTTACTAAGCTACAGTGGTGAGTTACTTTAATATGCAAAAATGTGGGGAAGGAAGGAAGGAAGGAAGGAAGGAAGGAAGGAAGGAAGGAAGGAAGGAAGGAAGGAAGGAAGGAAGGAAGGTTGGTTCCTCTTTTTCACCTCCAATGGTGATATAAACTAAAATGAGAGGTGTCGCTTATAGAGTTTTGGGTATGTTCTTGAATACCAGTCCTTCAAGGACCTACTTTTGGTGATTCTGATTGAACTCACCTGTGTTCAAACTGGGGCACTTGCGCTGAAGGCACTTAGGGAGTGAAAACATTAACTGCTGCTCATATAGAAATGGGATTCTTTGCTAAATTAGCTGATTTCATTGGTGACTTTAGATTTATATACCCTGCCTACTATTTATTTAGATTCTTAAGCTGCTTTATTTTTTGAACTTGAATTAATCATCACAGTTCTATATTTTAGAATTGTTACTTTCTTATTTTTATATTTTTTTAATATTTCTTCAACATTTATCTCCAGTCTGCTGCCTGCAGTTAACAGCATCATTTTGTGACTAAGTGTCTAAGTGAGTGAAAATTTGGAATGTAGCTCAGTTCATTAAGAAGGTGCCATATTGGAGTGGTGCTATATTTAGGTTTAATTTGGGTGATTGGTGAAAGTAGATGATTTAGACATCATCTGTTGTTGATGGTCATTTGCATTATCATTATGCTGTTCCCTGTGACACCATAATGAAAGTCATCAAGAATGTACTGAAGAGATTAGGATTCTAAACATCAGATTTTGAATACAGAGCTACCCTGGAGTAGGTATAGATCACACTTCTCATTATCTTACTTTGTTTCTTTCTGACATGGGTTTGCATAGGTGGGTTTCTGATTTTATTTAAACTGTTGGCTCTAGAAGGCAGATGAGATGCATTTCTTTTAAAATCTCACCTGCCAGAGTAAGCATTTTTCCAAATTAATTTTCTTCCCTCAGTGTAAGGCAGTGATTTATTTATTTATTGACTCTTTATCTACAGAGAAAAAAAATAAAAGGTGAGTACCTGTATTTCAAGGGCTGCTAGGCACTGGTTCTGTCTCCATATTGAAGATGCTTTAGAGAATGGACCCATGTAAGGGTAGGAGCTGCAAGTGATTTGTAGCAGAGGAGGGTGCAACAAAGGAAGTACAGTTGCTAAAGCAAGAGTGACCACAGCCAAAGAGCTTCACTGATAGTTATTTACTGTACCTTTCTCCTTCATTGAAAGAATTTCTGCTGCAATCAACCATATGTCTCATTTTCCTCAAAAAGATCAAAGAGTCAGAGGGGAGATGATCAGTTATATTGAATTTTTTCAGAAGGAAACCGTAGAAATGAAAATGAAGAGCAATAACCTTAATACAGCACTCAGCTCTGAAGATTTCATATAGGTATAGCACTAAATGGCCAGTACTGAACACCGTAGTGAGGCCTTCTTGTAACATAGAAGTCTGTAAGTTTTATTAGTTTAATTATTAATCACCCTATCATATGTGAGTATATGCATACTCAACAGAAATAACCAAACTTGCCACTCCAAGTCTGATGTTATATCTTGCATATTTTGGGAGACTTATTAACTGCAGCAAGCCCAGTTACCAAAAAAAATCACATCCTATGTTGGTTTGGCACAGACTGTCTATTTGGTGGTGGGGGTGGGAGGGGAGGGCACCGGGATAGCTTCTGTGAGAGGAAGATAGAAGCTTCCACCATGTCCAACAGAGCCAATCTCTGATGGCTCTGAAGATGGACATGCTGCTGGCCCAATTAAAAAGGTTGCCAATGCCTCTGTGAAGACATATTTAAGAAGAAAATCAAAAAAGCGTGCACACAGTTTTTTTTCCAGGAGTGGCAAAGTACCAATGCTGGGGGCCATTTCATTGTGGACTGTGGCCAGCTTTGCCTGCCTGGCTGCCCCTAACCAGCTGCACTGCAGGCAAAGAAGGCAGGGGCAGAGGTGACAACTCCCTCTTCCCAGTGCCCCTCATGATGAGAGGCATTAAACGGCACCAGCACTGCGGCGGCCACCACTGCCCCTGCAGTGACAGCAGGGCTGCCTGCCAGCAGCGGAAACAGGACAACCAATTCCCTGATGTGGAACACAGACTGTGGGATCTTTGCACTGTGGGATCTTGCAAGAATCTTTGAATTAGTGAAACTTGTTGACAGAGGTACCTACGAGCAGCAATTTTTCTTCTGGCCAGAGAAGAGGAGGAAGTGAGAACATGTGAGGGAAAACAACATAGTGGCACCAAGGTCAAGTGGACAAAAAGGAGGTGCAGGAGGTGCGTCAAGTGGGAGAGCTGAGAGTCCTCTGCAAACTGTGGTGAATACTATGGTAAAAAAAACCTGTCGCTTTGTAATGCATGAAGTCCACAGGGGATGCAGAGATCCACTCGCAGCCTGTGGGAGCAGGTGGATGCCAGAGAAAATTGTGGTCTAGTGGGAAACACAAAGAGAGAGAGAGAGAGAGAGAGAGAGAGGGCGAGAGGGCCCCAGCTTCCAGAGATACGCTCCTTTCTTCCAAACTGAAGTGGCCTATCTTTTGAGGACTGTACCCTGTGGACGAGTGACCCAGAACAGAACAGTTTTGGGAAGATTGTTTGCCCATGGGAAGGACCCCATGACATACCAGAAAAAAGACTCCTCTCCCTGAGCGAACACAAAAAGATCTCAAGTGATGAACTGACCAAACCTCCCATGTCCTGTCTCCCTGCACTGCTGATGGGAAAGAGAGACTGGGGGGAAAAAAAGGTCTTTTAAGGTGTTGCTTACTATGCTTCTCATTATCTTCCTCTGACTATATTAATAATAAGTCTACTTTATACCTTTAAACCTGTTTTGCCCTTAAAGTGTTTTTCTTGCAGTCCTTATCTCAACTCATGAACCTTTATATAATTTTTTTTCCTTCACCTCTGCCCAACTATAGCAGAGGACGGTAAGCAAATGAGTGCCTGGCATTTGACCAACGTCAAACCACAATACATCCATAGGAGGGTATATTATGTCTATTATGTTAAAAACCAATGAACAAATACAATCTGTAATTCCCCCAATACTCTGCTTTTTGAAAGTCTATAAGATAATATGAAAAGACATATAGATAGTTCATATTAGATTATTCAACATCTGTGAAGAAAATTAAAAAATAAATTCTTGCACAGACAAAACAGACTTCGTCTAAACACGCCCTTGGTTCTGTTCATTTCTTTATTTCGTTTTCTTCCCAAATAAAGGGGACATAAGCTCAGATGTGCAATGCACAGTAATAACAACTGCTTGCCTGAAATGAGAGAAAACAGGTGATGATCTCGACTGGGATTAGGGGGAAAAACTCACAGAACTACTCCTTTCTACACAAAGTAATAAGACCAAGCAAAGGAAATTTTCTCTACCATCTGCACATGTGAAGAATGACTTTCAAACATTTTCCATCCACATTTCAATCACTCCCTGTTGTCTTTTCTAACCTTGTTTTTTCACGATGAAGGAGCAAAAGCACAAATGCCTTGAGATTTACAAGTGCTTTCTTTCTAACCTCTTGCTCCCACATGAAGACTAAGCTAACCAGCTCTGATGTTTTCTCTGTTTACTGTGAACTGTGCAGTGAGTTTATGAATCAAGACCTCACTGCAGAGGATTATGCCTAGAGCATAACCTTTCTTATGTTCAGATAAAGCAGTAACTCACACTGGGGTTGAAATTTAATGACATTGTGTTCCCTGCTGTGCTCTGTATAAAGTGTTGCAGAAAAAAGACTTTGGTACACATAAACTGTAATACATTTAACATGTAAATAATTTAATCAAATTATTTGATAACAGCAAGGAAAATGAATAAACACACCTCCACTGGTCTTTTTTTGCTGAGAGATCTGAAATTAGTTAACCAATTTATTACATTAAAATGGTTCAGTTTATGCTACAGTATTATTTAAATGCCCTAGCCTGAGTCAGAATGAAATGTGAAAGCAAATTGTACTTTATAGTTCCAGCCTCAGTCCCAAAGAGCTTGCAGTGTAAACTGACAACATAAATGAGTAAATAAAGGCACATTCAATGACTAATATCAGAACAACAATATTAGAAATCAGTGAGTTAGTGATGAATTTTCCTTCTGTTTTAACAGTAGAGGCCTTAAACACTTTAAAAAAAAAAAAGTCCTTCAACAATTCTCTTTTTCCACACTTTTCAATAACAAAATATTTGTTGTAGAACTATTTTTTATATAAATTATTTTGGCTGAGCTTTCCTGTGCCCTTTAAAGTGAAAACATCCTGAAATTATCAGTAAAATGATGACTATCTTTTAAGTCTGAAATTTTTAATTTTAGTCAAAATTATTTAAAACTTCATTTTTTAATGAATCCTATTTTTAAAATAAATAATGAGTCATTGCTACAATGTTTCTTGAAGACACAGAGATATGCTGTGCTGTAGCTAATTTATCATTCGCATTTCACAGGGATATTTTTCCTCACAGAGCAATTTCTTAAGTGTCTCTTGAACTCCTTATAATGAAGTTGAAAAGACACAAGCCTTATAAACAGAGATTTGTCAAATTAAGTCATATGAATTAATAGACATTACTGTCTTTGAGTGAGTAATAGAAATTTGCATGATTTTTGTGTTAACATATGTGAGTGTGCACTGAAAATTAATCTTTGACCATACTGCTTTAACTATGCAGTAGGAGGAGAATTTGCTTTACAATCACTATCACTGCCTTTAAAAAACAGTTTGAAAAAGAAGACATTTTAGCCACATATTTAGCAGGTTCAAGGTGATAATGATAAATCCAGAAGCAAATTAGGGCAATTGTTCAAATACACAAAGATTTGAGACCAAGCCCACTGCCTTAAAATATGAAGTTTTTCGGTATTAATTGTCACAAATGCTTTGGCTGTGTGGTTTGTCATTAATGGGTGGGCAGAGTGGTGTTGTCTCTATTATGCTCTTATATTGTAGCTAATTGGATAGGATAAAAAGAAGAAAGCTTCATGCTCTGAAAAAAGAATCTTCATGAAGAAAAATGTTGTCCTAATTCTATACTAAGGCTGGTAAAGAAAATAGCAACTCCTCCTGGCACAAGAAAGGGCATTCATAGTAATCAAAGATTAAATTTACCTCCTTAGGTTCATTTTCTATTATGAGAGAACAGAGACCTCTTCCTCCCAGGAGCTGATGCTGAACATCTACCGTGGGCGTGCTGAAATGCTTCTGAAAGAAAACCTTTTCATACAGTGACATGTCTTTATACAGATTAATCTGGAGATTTTTGAAAAAGCCACCTGAGTTACACAGCACACACACTGCCAACGTGCCTCTCCACCGTGTCTGTTTTGTGGATTTAGTAAATTATTGCACTAAATCTATTCAGTATAGGTAGCTGTGGGAAATCAACTTCATGAAAGAGGATTCTTGATGCTCTTCACTACTCCTTTGTATTAATTGCATGGGAGGAATGAGAGGAGGGAGGGGAGGAAGGGAGGAATGAGAGGTGAGAAGGGAGGCAAGGGAGTAAAGAAGGGAGGAAAGAAGGGAGGAAAGAAGGGAGGAAGGAAGGGAGGAAGGGAGGAAGGGAGGAAGGGAGGAAGGGAGGAAGGAAGGAAGGAAGGAAGGAAGGAAGGAAGGAAGGAAGGAAGGAAGGAAGGAAGGAAGGAAGGAAGGAAGGAAGGAAGGAAGGAAGGAAGGAAGGAAGGAAGGAAGGAAGGAAGGAAGGAAGGAAGGAAGGAAGGAAGGAAGGAAGGAAGGAAGGAAGGAAGGAAGGAATTCTCACAGCATGTCTACACTTTGCTTGGAAGATTTTCTCTTGGCACTTCAACATGGATCTGGGGAGCAGAGAAAAAAGGATTTCTGTGAGCAACCCCATACTTCCTAAACTATAGATAGTGACTGAGGGATACAGATATGCATGTGCATAACAATATATATTCATGAATGGCAGCAGAACAAATTACAAAATGCCAGATAAAATTGTTTCAACCTTCTCTTTATCCTCTGCAACTTCACCTCATATTGTAGCATTTCAGTAAATAACATCCTCTAGTTCTTACACTAATATACTTTTTTTCCTTTTAAATAGTAATTTTAATTAATTCATCCTTTCTGACATTTGCATTTGTCTTTAAATGCCACTAGATAACAGGGCTTTAATCATTCCAAATAGCTTTTTAATTATAGACCTAATTACTTTTGCAGAAGGTTAAGCTGCACAAACAGGAATAAAACTGTTTGCTTGTGCTCTGTGTTAAGAATGATGTAGTGTTTTCTCATTAGGTATTCTGTAAACTTACTCGGTCAGTTTTATGTGACATTTGAATTTTAAAAAAAGGCTCCAAAATGTGTATCAGAAGGCTGGAATTAGATTCTAGGACAGCTTAATACCCAGCTGTGTGGAACAGTCATTGATCTTTTAATTAATTATGAAATCAAAATTAAACATTCTTTTCCATTGCCATGGTCATTTTGGGCTGACATATTTGAAAATGTAAAGGTGCAGGGGAACATATAGTATTACAGAATCACAGACTCTCAGAATTGTTGGTGTTGGAAGGGACCTCTGGACATCATCCAGAACAACCCCCCTGCCGATGCAGGGTCACCTAGAGCAGGTGACACAGGAATGCTTCCAGATGGGTTCTGGATATCTGCAGAGGGAGAGCTCCTACAGCATCCCTGGACACCTGTTCCAGTGCTCTGCCAACCTCAATGGAAAGAGGTTATGGGGTGAAATTTCTTGTGCTGGATAAAAGTTTCTTCTCTGCAAACAATTCTTAATATATATTTTTTTCTCAGAATATTTTCCACTACTCATGATAACCTGATGGGTCAATAGAAAATGATTTCTTAGTTTTTATGGTTCTATGGCTCTACTGGAGGATAACCAGTCTGTGAAAGTAAAACCAAGAGTAAATTTACACACCACTTTTCTGTATTATTCTTCAATTATAGTTCTTACTTTCTGGGAAATGAAGGCCTGAATAAGACCTGTGTGGGCAGGATCTCTTCCATTCCTGCTTAGAAACATGCCATGTATGTTTATATTTTATGGTATTTCTATTATACCAGAATAGGTGTCTAATTGCATAGCTAATTTGTACATTACTGGCTATTTTCTTCAAAAATCATTAAACTATATTTAGCTCAGAAATTAAAAAAAATATATATATAAATTTTCCTGTTCCTCTAGTCCAAATGGGCTAATTAGAACTGTAAAGCCAAAATGTATTCTACACCTATGGACTTGACTCTCACTTGATAGCCTGTATTTCACTATGGTTAAACAAGATAATAACATATATCATGTTATTATGACATATATCACACGATATGTCAGAGTTTACTCCACCCCTTTGCCCACTGATGATTTAGTCATGTTAATATTTATATTGAATCTATGCTTTTCTAATTTTCTTAGTTTTATTCTGTTCCAAGGAAGATTACTGTTAAGTTGTGCTATAACTAAATTGCTTTAGTGAAGGATAACCTTCTTTCAAAGGAGCTAAAAATAAAATTAAGCCCAGGCACAAAGTTTACAGAAAAAAAAAAAAAGGATTTAACGCTTTTTACCAAACAATCACAAAATCATAGAATCCTTTTGACTGGAAAAGAACTGTAAGATCATCAAGTCCAAGCACCGACCCAGCACTGCCAACTCCACCACTAAACCATGTCCCTAGACACCACACCCACACATCTTTTATTTTCAGGTAGGTTTAGAGAGTGGTAAGTTCAGCCCTAAGCCTTCTCTTCTGCAGACTAGAGATCTCCAGCTCCCTGAGCCACTCCTCAAAACCTTGTCCTCCAGACCCTCCACCAGGTTCATTGCCCTTCTCTGAACACATTCCAGCACCACAATGTCTTTCAGGACCTGATCTCATTAATGAGATCTTATCATGGGACCTGATAAGATGCCTTCCAGAGACATGAGGAGATTATCAGTTGCTAAACAACTCTCCATCATATTTGAAAAGTCATGCCAGTCAGGTAAAGTCCCCAGTTACCAAAGAAAATGTTTATGAAGAAAACCCTGGAAATTATCCACCAGTCAGCCTCTCCTCCATTTCTGCTAAGATTGTGGAACAGATCCTCATGAAAGATATGTCAAAACATCTGGAAGACAGAGCCGGTTTTAGAGACAGACAACATGGCTTCACTAGGGGCAGATCCACCTGACTCATCTACTTGCCTTCTTCAGTGGAGTGACTCCACCAGTAGAGAAGGGAAGAACTATGGATCTGCTTGGACTCCTGTAAGGTCTTTGACACAAGATCTTTAGTTCTTGCTACTAAATTGATGAGATGTGGGTTTGGTGGATGCACTATTAGACGGATTAGGAATTGACTGGATATCTATGTCCAAAATGCTGCAGACAATCACACGATGTCTTAATGGAAACCAATAACTCATGGTGGCACTTAAGGACCTGTAGTAGCACAAATATTTTTCAGTATCTTAATTAGTGACATATTGTGTTTGAGTGGAACCTCAGCAAGCCTGCAGAAAACATGTCGGTTTGCTTGAGGGAAGGGATGTCATCCAGAAGGACTTTGACAGGCCTGAGGAGTGAGTCCATGTGAATTTCATTGAATAAGGCCAAACAGAACAAGGTCCTGCACCTGGTTTGGGGAAGACCTCAGTATCAGGTAACCCAGAGAAGTTGAGGATTCCTTATCATTGGAAATGTCCCTGCCAATGGCAGGAAAATTGGAACTAGGTGGTTTTAGAGGCAGCTTTCATTCTATGAGTCTCTGCAGGTGTGTTTTCTGTGGGATTTTTCCAGGCTGATCCTTGAGCAGTCTGTTCTCCTGTAATCCAGAGTTATTATCCTGATTTTAACTCCCTGTTGTCATTTTTCTGAACTTCAATATCCCATGAACAATGTTAGCCAAGGGTGACATCAACTTTCACATTCCTGACCAGTTCTTCCCTGCTTATAACTTGAAGCGATATCTGAATTTTCAGCATGTCAATTGACTTTTCAGTTTGAGAATTCTTGGATTCCCTAAATGTTAATTTACCTGTATTTAGTTTTTGTTCTTCCAGTTGATCAGTGGTATCGTGCAAAGACAGAACCATGGGTATGGTAGTAGCTTGATGACATCTCTACCACAGGAAGAGGTATTTTTAAGATATTTTTATAAGGTATTATTATAAGATGTTTTTAGAATAGTGGTGTTATGTTCCTTAGTTTTTTTTTCCCCCTCTCTTTGTGATCCTGGGACTCAGCTTCTGTGAAAGCTAAGATCTCTAAGATGAATGAGGTCAAAGAAGCAAATTCTCCTAAAGTAGCTGATGGACTGGACTCGTTTATGCCTATCAAATATAGTGCTTTTTACATTTCAAATGTTAGACTTTATGACAAGGTTCTGAACTCATAAAGGGAGTCACTTTCTTGAGTGTAGAAATATGAACAGAATTGCTTATGATTAGATACTCATTTTCTAAGCTAGTTTTGGTATACTAAAGGAAATTTGAAGTAGCTTTACAGTGCAGGAAGAAAGCACCTTGAGTCATAACAGCATTGCAGCTACAAAATACTGCCCTGAAAAGTCCACTTAGACACAGATTTTGGATTTCCTATATTTTCTCCTCTTAACTGAACCTATAACAGAACTTTACAAAAACACCATTCTCACATCACAATTCTTAATGTGTTTAATAGATTAATAGATTATCTGGGCTGTTAAGTTATGAAAAGATGGGTGGGCCAGATGTAATAAAAACATCTTGGGGCTTTTGGTGTGTCTCTGCACTAAAACCATAAAATTAGCTGTTTGATATCTCTCTGGTCCTGCCCTTATTGCTCCTACTCAAGGTTAATTTGGTAACCAGTAACTGAAGTCTCATTAATGCAAGATCAGGTTCTCCTATGCTGTCCAATGCTTATAATTTTCTTTTGTGTACTTACAACATTATGCTCAGGCTGTTCAACAAAAGATAAAACAAAATGTCTCAGAGCTATATTGATGACTCAGAAACAAAAAATAAGAAATGGCCATAAGATTAGTGCATATAGTTCCGTACATACATGTTCCTATCGTCCTTTTTTTTTGCCAAAGGAAGACTGATTAAGTTTAATTATTCAAAGCAATTTGAGCAAGAAATTGCTTTATAGCAGCATGAGGTAGATGCCAAGCCAAATATTCATATGGTGTTGAATAGAAAAAGTGAGTAAAAAAGGAATAATGAGTTCAGAATTGTGAGCAATATGGTTTTATTGTCTTATTAGCTTTCTTGGAGAGTTACAGCTCAATAATTTTTCTTCTTGATTAAGTTATTTACACACAGACTTCCACTGCCATTAGAGATGCATTAGATGTACTTATGATCCATCTCCAGCTGGCACTCCAGAGAGTAATGGGTTGAATGTGCCATTATATCTACCAGACTGACACATTTCTCAGATACCCCACATCATATCAAGTAGCACTGGATGCCTAAGTGCAGTGAAATGACAAGTCTTTGGTCAGGAAAGCTAGGGGGACTCTAGAGTTATTTAACTGGCCCCATAGTGGTGTCTTTGTGTTGAGCAACTCTTTAACAGACACAGACTCCACTGGCCGTAGCATCTTGTTCATGGCTGAAATCCCACACCATATCAGGAGGCCAGGTTGGGTGCTCCTGATGTGAGTGAAGACAACTTACTCTTTCTCTCATTTTCGCTCATGGAATAGGATTAAGATGCCCAAGACCTGGGCATCTTGTGTCATGCTTTTGATGCTGGGCAGTATTGCATTTTTTTTTCAGCGCCTGCCGCAGTGGCATGTAGTCATGCATCATACCTGTTGTCTAACTGTGTGTTAACCTGAAGTTGAATGCTACAAAAATCCATTCATGAACAAATTTGGTTTAACTATTTTATTTATACAGATGAATGAAATGAATAGCACTGATCTCTGAAATTCTGTTCATTATACTGAACTACATATTGCATTAAAAGGAATGAAAGCTCATGTCCAGTTTAATATTCATAAATAAGCTAAAAATTCTTGAGTGTTCTTGACCTCATTTTATTTTAAGAACAGAAAAAAGCCCCAGCTATTTTAGTGGTAGGTGAAAAATTCCAGGTCACATTGACAGATATTATGTGGGTGCTAAGTAATGCAGAAACTTTGTGATGTCTTTATTTTGTAGTCAGGTCTAAATGTATTCACAGTAATACTGTACAAAGATATCTTTTTTTTTTTTTTCTTTACTGGTGGCAACACTAACAGCTGTTATTTCTTCCTATGAAAAATTCTGTGCTTATAAACTCCTTGCTTATAATATTTTAAGAAGGTGTGATCATTCCTGTGAATTCATACTATACAGAAAATTTATTATGCAGCATGCTCGTCTTAATTTGTGCTCATTTGGATTTCAGTTAGGAAGAGTAAAAGGGGAAAAGGTGAATGAAATGAGAGCCTGTCTCACACTGTGGCATGTGAATGTGGGAACATTGGTGTTTTATAGAAATTGCAGGTAACTTTCATTCATTGCAACATGGCTATTTCCATTTCTGTTGATACTCCCTTATCTCTCTGCACCTCTCCTAAATGTAAACGTCACTGATACTACAGGGGTTGATATCATCATTCTTCAAACACTGGCAACATAGCTATAAAATTATAATTGATTCACGTGTTGCTGACACAGTAAAATATTGCCTAGTCTGGACTGAATTATGCTGAGGTATTGAACTTCAGCCACATGGGAGACAAAATTTAAGTTACACTAAAAAAATCCAACCAAACAAACATAAACAGTTCCATACAGAAATAATCAAATGTTTTCCTCATATCTTTTATGAGAATGAAAAACCTTTTTGGCATTTTTCTTTCTTAGGGTGATAGTCCCTTCAAATTAATGTCACTTAGAGTATGGAGACCCCAGAATCCTTCTTGAATTATCTAGTAGAGACTCATCTGCTGACATGTGTAAAGAGGATGAGGGCCAAACAGCTAAAATTTTCCAAGAGTACCCTATTGAAATGCTTCTAAGTACATCTTTGAAGATTATTCAGCTTTTTAGTTAAAGAGTAAAGCCATCAAATCTGTGCAAAGTAAGGCCAACCCCAACTTGCTTATTATGTGTTTGAACTTCTGGGTCACTGATCGTGAGTTCTGAAAGGAAAATGTCAGAAGCGAAAGCAAGTTCTTGTAGAAAAATGTTTATTTGAAACAAATTTCAAAGTTTGCCATGAAATCTAATAAGGTGGTCAAAGAATTTCTTTAACTTGATTTATTAATATATAAGTGCATTTTCTGTGTATCAGTCACAAGACATTTAAATTGAACTGAATACAGCAAAAATTACATGTCTGAGATCAGGAAATGAGTGAAATGTGCTTAATTGACAGAGCCAATACAAAGAAGGGCTCTAGCTTAGGGGACACACAGACCATGTCTAATTATGTTAAAAGTCACTCACAATTTAATTGGGGACAGAATATAAAAACATATTATTAAATAGCATCATAGCAGTAAAAGATGTTTTCAAAGTGAATTTTATTTTTACAACTGCCATTTATTGTTGGATTTTGTAGGATCCAAGCAGTGAGCCCATGCCTCCCATATCAGAAGCAAGTTGAGTGGGAGAACAAGAAGAATGTGGCTGCTCTCTTTGGAAATGAGGGGCAACAGTAGACATTTCTAGCAACAACTGGCTCTTCTGACCCCTTTTTAATGCTCCGCAGCATCAATAAGCCTTAATGCTAGTTTGTAGTTCATCAGCAACTGTTGACCATCCTTTCCCAAATGCTTTCCCATCACACACAGATTTTGACAGAAACAACGTAGGAGACACCATATAGCATTAAATGACGTGGGATCGGTTGTACAAGAGAAGTTAGAGGAAAGAGGTTCTGATGGACTTACCATTCTCCAGGTAAGTTTGGAAAGCCAAGAATGAGAGAAAGAAATAGCTGGAATCAAATATTGTGTTTGGTACATGATGACCCAGTTTAACATCTATGTGCTATATTTGAAATCACTGTATTGCTTTAATTTTCAAAAAATACATCCTTTTGATTTCTTGAAATAAATCTTCCTTGAAAGTATGGAGCATCATTATGAAAGATCTCTGCTTACACAATTGATGCTGGCATGGAAGAGAGAAAACATGTAATTAGTCAAGGTAAGTACTGTAGCTGGAGTCAGTAATCCCAAACAGGCAAAGCTAATTAGGTATCTGGTGCCGGGAGGTCATATGAGCACCTTGTTTCCAGAACAGACTAATGCATATGACATATTTCTGCAGTTAATACCACGCCACTGTTTTGCTTCCCAGTGAATTGAAGTGACATGGTGCATGTTAAAAAGAAAAAGTTTGCTTATATAGTTCTAAGAAATTAACAAATTATATTCTGTTGTTTTAAAGTGAAACCGTTGTTGCCACTTAGCAAAACATGTAATTTCAATTTCACCATGTTCCACCAGGAAATCAAGCTGTTGGCAGATTTCCCATTTCCCTTCAAGAACATCCCAGGATAAACCAGCTAACAGATGAAACTGGTGGAGAAAGGACAAAAAAAATGTGGTAAGTGCAGAGCATTGTAATGTTGAGCAGATCTAATAGCTACAAGGTAAGAATTTATAATGATAATTAATGCATAACTGAGCAAGGAATGTCATCAGAGAAATGAAGTTTTCCTACTGACGCATTTTTGTACACAAGATTAAATGAAATTATAGGTCTATTTCACAAAGTGTCTCTTGTGGAAGCCTTTCTTTTTTCACTGAAGTTCTGAGCACAAAAATTTTCCAGAATACTATGTCTTTTCAGATAGATTCTTCCATCTTTATAGATATAGAATATTTTACTTGCTCTACGTTCTCAAGTGTGAGCATAAAATTTCTTAAAACGGGATGCTTTTAACCAGAAGCTATTATTCTTTTTTGCAGTAAAGTTTCAATGAGAAATCTTCTTAGGCCTGTCATAAGTAGTCCCTATGGATTGTTTGGCTTCCAAAGGCATATAATTCCTTGTTGTAGTTGTCTGAATCTCTTTATAACTGGGCAAAAGTGTGGCTATTTTGTCATTTCCATACAATCTTGATAGGCTCTTACACCACTGTTAAAAGCAGACAGCAAACTTTTGAAGTGGATAGTTGTATAACTGTCTCATTTTCTGTTTTGCATTGACTTATATTATTTACTGACATTTTTATATATAAAAAAGAAACAAATAGCAAAAGCTTTTAAAAATATATAAATCATATAATCTGTGATTGCAACAAAGTAAAAAAAGTTTACTTATCTAAAATAATTATACTGATTAGAGAAAAGTTGGGATTTTAGTTTCATTTAGAAAGTATAAATTCAGGAAGATTCTAATGATTTTGAGATAAATATAAACCTTCTATGAAGAGAAAGAGCTCTGAATTTGGCCCATAGACCTTTTCATAGCCCTTAACTGAGAAATGACAGCAGCTGATATGTTGACTGATTATTTAATGTCTTTTGAAAACCAAATGTTGTAGTGTTTACTAAAAAATAGAGGGAATTGCATATTTGCTAGATGTACATGAATAATTCATAACAAATCATTTATTCAGTGATTTCACCTCTTCCTCAAATTGAGTAGATTGCAATTTTCTTTAATATATGTTCATTAATTGAAGAGCTTCAGTGAATAACTCTGTCATTCTCTCAACAGGAGTATGACACAGAGTATTCAGGAAAAAAATCAGCTTGGTTTTAACCAACAAAAATAGATTTTTTTTTTCTAATATGGTATATTCTTGATAAAAAAATATTTATATGAAAATTTACTATTGAAATTCAACTGAACAAAATAATTTCTGACACTGGCTACCAACTTTTCCTGCAAGTTCTTTCCTTCTGTGAACATGATTGTACTTGTTACTACTTCTAGAATTATAGCTGCTCTGAATATGAATTACATTTCTCTTTCCATGTAAGTTTTTCATATTGAATTCAAGTTTCTTGGTACCAAAATAAGGTTTTAATCTTCTGGAAGACAAAATATTAAAGTTATTATGCAACAATGCTTTTGTAACAACTTTGATTATATAGTTGGTGGTTTTCTTTCTATAGAGGCACACTGGATTTTTTTTTTCTTATCTATCTTTCTCTTGTCTTTTGGGACACAGTATTAATTCATTCAGCCTGATTTCATTTTCACCTCCACATTTTTCCTTTTACAGGCCATCACATAAACCTTAATATATAGCTTTAGTGGACTAGGTCAAAATTAGGGGATGTTTTGATAGCATTTCCCTTATGCCTACCTAATTGCTGGTGCATGAAGCAAGCATCTTATAATATATGTACCAAAATTTCATCCTTCACTGTCTGTGAGCTTTTCCAAAAGTTCCAAAATGGAAAGAAAATATATGGTCTTGGTATTTATTACTTGGTAGTTTCCAGGGGACAAAAACTAGAGGATGATTTCATTCTTTTCCTGAACATGTCTTGAATTGACGATTGCTTTTAATCCAAAGCCATTAGGCAGTCCAAATAGAGTAGACATCCGCTAGAAATCTGAGCTTTCTACTTAAAAACAGTTCCTGTGAAAGCTAAATGAATAATTGATTTTTTTTGTTCCCCCGTTTGGTTACTGACATGAACCCTAATATCTGTTCAAATTGAATTTAATTTATTTTCTAGTTTTTCTGTACTGGGAAAAGAAATAAAACAAAACCAAGAAACATACTACACTGTGTTGTGTCAAACTGCAATTTCATTCTGTAGGAAATGTTTCATTCTCAAATGAAAAAAAAAATAAAATCAATGCAGAACAAAGTAGATAAACACAGCAAGTGAGGGCCATCCTTTAAGAAATGCTTGGATATCTCCAAGAGGATGAAAAAGATCTTGTGCCCCTTCTTTTAAATAGGCCAACAAAGTATGACATAAGAAAAGTGGCAAACAGTGTAGCCACTAAGAATTCCAACATGGGAACTGGTATGGAAACAACAGAAATGCATGCTCTGAGTTAGGAGGGAGACTGCATGGTCAAGTTTATAGAAAGAAAAAGTTTCTAATAAAGTGAGTATCTGTGTTCTTCTTTCTATTGCAGTGACATTTAAAGAGTCACAAAAATGGAAATATATATGAGTGGTAAACATGGATGGATATGATGGACATGTTAATGTGTGCCCGTATTCCCTGCCACCTTTGATATGATGTTGCAGCTACCCTTTCTGTGAGGAAAAAATGTTATGGAAAACTCCTTCCCCCATATCTTTGGTAAAAATTATAACATCACAATCCACAGTCATAGCAGAAAGGCCAAAGGTGTTGATGGTTTGGAGACTGATACTGCCTCAAGTACACAGTTCCTTCACTCAGGAATATTAGCAGTGCAGTACAGTTCCAAATATTCCATGAACATTTGAGAAATAGTCACTATGTTACTTTGAGGCAGAAACAAATCCTTTCCCTTCAACATTTCTCTCCCTCTGTAAATCTTTAGAGTCCTTAATTTTGAAATACATAACAGCAGTTGGACTTGATGACCTTAAAGGTCTTTTCTAACCTAAATGATTTTATGATTCCATAACCAAAATAAAAATCTACTACCTTTGATGGGGCTGAAGCCATTGATTTGGCCTTGTTTTATGTTGTTTTGTAACATTCATTGAATGCAGTGCTAATATTCATTAGCTAAACTACAGCAGGTAGCCTAGAGCACTTATGTCCTACCAGTTTCTCCTGGATTTCACTGGTTTTTGTCTACTGAGTAGACACATTTGAGTACAAAGTGAGGTATCCATTATTAATCAAGAAAAGGCTTTTCTTCTCCCCAGCCTTCTAGAGTTTCCTCTCTTCCTTCTAGAAGGAGAAAGAGAACATCATATTAATCCCCTTGAACTAAAATTCAAACTACGATATCTGATCTGCATCCACCACTGTATAACACTTAGCATCAATCCTGGGGTGCAACAAGAAGCTATAAACAAAGGAAATATTTTTATATTACTTGACTATTTTCAGAACAAAGCTGTAACAAAAAAACTGAGTGCAAAATAAGGGGGGACTTACACCAAAGAAGCACAAAGACTTGCAAGTTTAGCCTTCTCTGGGCCAGTAAACAGCCAAAGGGTCCAGGATGCAACAGTTCAAACCTGCCCTTGAATCCCAGAAACTAAAAACTGGAGCAACTGAGCAGGAACAGATTTTTTTTCTTTCCCTTTTTTTGCAACATAAAGTGTGGTCCTTGCAGAGGAACACACACTGTAACCTGCCCAGATATCAGACATCATTAGGGAAAGTCATGTAATAGATCATCGTATTTCCATTGCATATCCACAAATTATTAGTAGTCATAATAAAAAACCTTATTGGGTAAAAGTGTTATCAGCCTATGAAGTTTAAATCCCAAAGCATATGTGTTTTGTTGTCATTTAGATCTAGCAGGTTAGATCCTAAACATTATTTTTCTGTTCATCTTAGGTATTTTCAGAGCACAGAAGTGCCCTCTAAACCTCTCTGTGTGACTGAGGAGATATTGTTGTAGTCAGCTTTGGAAAAACACATTTTTATTGGTAGTTTTATGTTTTAAGAGAAAGTTTCATTTCATTTAGGGACATCAGTAAGTGTATGCTGCTCACTTAAATGATTTTGAAGTAATTTATTGCCCTTGTAACATGAAATATAACAAAAGAGAAACTTAAAAAAAAATCTGGAAAAATTTTGTACTACCAGGATACATTTACTGCATGTCATGAATATGGAAGTGGGCTTGTAGTATTTTCAAATTTTAAGCTTCTGTGAAATGAAAAATTGATTGAAAAAAGGAAATTGCATTTTAAATTCTAAGCTCATGCAGATGCTTGTGAGATCTTTGCTTAATCTCTTGTTTACTTATCAAAACCATAATTTGACATGGTTAACATAAACTAAATGTATTTCTGAAATAAAAGAGGAAGAAAGGTTTATGACTGACAGAAGAAGAATGAAGCAGCAGTGGGAGAACAGCTGCTTCCTCCAAGTATTTTTCTTTTATGATTTTTACCTTAAGATGTCACCTTCTATTTCATCATTGGGTATGGGCTGTCACAAAAGCTTTATGTAACCAAAATTTGCACTGTATGTATGCCCTCTTCATGCACAGCCGTGGCACTGAGGGTGACACCTCTCTGCTTCTTGGCTCTGAAGAGAGACCTCTGTCTTCCTAAAGTCTCTGGACATCAGTGGGGTATGCCCACGTGTCTTCAAACTCTACTGGGAAAATTATTTTAGGAAGGGATAATTTCTTCTTCTTCCTTGTGGTTGAGCAGAAAGGACAAAGGATGCCCTTGTTTGTGCTATGAGTGCCAGTTATAAAAAAGAGAGTTTTGTTATCCTTTAAAAAAAAAGAGATTGATTACATTTTGCGTAGCAGATGGTCTCTTGGTATGGAACTACCTGTTGAACTGTATGCAATTGAACACAGAGCTAAGGGACATAAATATTTTAATACTTTAAAGAACAAGGCTTACTTTTTCCTTTTTTTTTTTTAATCTGACTATGATCTGACTACCTTAATATATTTCACACATATAACTATGTTGTTCAATACCAAAGTGTACACTAATTGTATGCCTTTTTTGCTCTGAATATATTATAGTAGCTATTTAGAGCCCAACCATCAGGTTTTAGTGAATCCTGTCTACCCTTCCAAGCATAAGTTGCATTCCTGGCCTGCTTCCTTAAACAGTCTCTGAGGGGAGACAGCAGGCTGTGCCCATATGCTGCTCCCGCCATAGATGGTTAGATGGCCTCAGTGACTCTGCCTCCGTGACTAGTCTGGAACACACCTGAATTTATTTGCTCAGATTTCTCCCACAACTTCTGCAACAGTGACAGGACTTTTTTGGTGCATTGCGGTTAAAAATATCCAGGTCTACAAAAGTTTGTGTTTCCAATTAACCAATTGTCCATGATAGCTGCCTATTAAATGCAGATAGAGTCTAGTTTTCTTCCTTGAAGAAACAAAAAAGAGAGACATATTCACTATCAGGAAAGGAATATAGAGCTGGAGGAGAAGACTGAGAAATTTTTTATTTCATCAGCTTTATCCTGTCTTCCAACATGTCTACCAATCAGTGCTGGTATGAATTTCTTCTGTTATAAACTAGCAACAAGGAGGCAAGTACATCTCAGAGACTTGAACCTGGAGGCATGCATCTCTCAGGATGGTTCATCATATGCACTGTTCCTCACTCAGGGCTGTGCTCACAGGCACAGTTTAGCTCACAGGTATTTGAGTTACCTGCTGAGTTGTCTCATCCTCTCCTAGGCCAACAGGAGAGGGCTCCCTTTATGTATTCTGAAATGCTTTGTCCATTTCCTTTTTGAACTTGACAGCATAAATTACTTTCTCAATTTTACACACAATTCTAGTCATAGTAATGAACATTTCACTTTTCAGTCAGTCCTCATTTAGATGCAAACTCTGCTCTCAAGATGTGCATGGCTGATCTTGATTAAGATATTCTTCTCTTTTTACAAACACAGTCCTTTGAAGTTCTATGCATATGGGGAAAGAATAATATTGGAGTGGAGATCTGCCTCGCAGATCTGAGAGGAAAATTCCAACCTTTTGCTTAGGATCATCCTTTTTGAATATGACATAAGCAATTCAGTAGCCTATATTGCATCTTCTACAATAAGGGAGACATTTTTCAGGCATTCTTATGGGAATGACCGGATTCTTTAATGCATTTAATGCATAGATTACCCAAACCCTACTTACTCAATTAAGAAATACTGTTTATAAAGTAAATAATTTCATAAGACAAAATATAACATGAACTGACTTAGATGATGAGGTCACAAACAAAAAAAAATTAATATGATTCACTTGAGGGTTGATTTCAGTGTATGCATATATATACAGTAATTTCACAATCATCAGCCGCACCATTTTGACTAAAATTTTGGTCTGAACCTGAAGTGCAACTCATAATCAGGTGCGGCTTATATATGGACAAAGAATGCAAAGTTGCTGTTTTAGTTTGGAGGACAGGTGTCTGCTGAGAAAGGCAGGAACTTCTCTTTGAAATGGAGAATGTAAATCCCCTCCCTCCAAATTATTATAATTCTGAAATCAACAGGCTTTCAGGCAAAGATATGGGAATTAGGAGTAACAGTTCTTTGCTAGGGAAATTAAAATAGAAATACAGTACTACAAAGAAACAAACTCCAAACCCTGACAAAGTCAGAGTACAACCTGACACCCCGTCAGGCAGGGTGTTGGTAGCAGTCCCATTAAATGGTGGCTGCATCCTCCTGCAGTGACAGATGTGGTTCAGTTGAAGCAGTGCTCCTGTAGAAGGTGCAGTTTCCCTCCAGAGGTCCAGTGGTGATGTGGAGAAATCCAGTTTTCCTCTGGAGTCCAGTGGATAAAGGGGCTCCCTTAGTGTCCCAAAACCTCTGTTTTTATTTTGGTAAGAAATGTTGGGCTCTTCCCCCTGACTGGAGCAACTTCCAATGGGATGAAGTAATTTTATCAGTCACACAGTGGGACTCAATGGACCATTAGCAGAAAATGACTCCCTGGAGGAAGGATGGATTGTGAAAAGATAAAGAACAATGCCCTGCCTGGTTTCAGTGGATGGCCCATTAGCAGAATATCTGCCGTTGAGATAAGGATCAGTGGCCCCACCCTCAAGAGATGGTGATAGAATAGATACCTTTTATCACACTCTGTATTGTAAAGTGCGACTTATAATCAGGTGCGGCTTATAATCATGAAATTATATATATATGTGTGTGTGTGTATGTGTGAGAGAGAGAGAGAGAGAGAGAGAGAGAGAGAGACACAGACAGAAACAAAGAGGGGCCTGTGGAAGTGGTATGGATATTTAATCCATTAAGAAAATGTGATTTATCAGCTCAATAAGTGTATTTGGCTTGAATTTCCTGAACCCCTCTAGCCAAGGTGGATTATCTACAATATTCTATTGAAAATTCCAGATAGAGTACTGGTCATCAAAGAAGTTACCTCAGTGTGCCTCCTACATTGAGCATTCCAGAAGTTCAGCGTAGCTGTAACCAAAAATGCCTCCTAGTGCCTAAGAATGAAAAATAATCATACCACAATTTTTAGAAAGTGTTGAAAACAGATTATTAGCAATTCCAATGCTTGTTAACCACATTTAATAATAGCATATTCATTATTGTGACTACTTAATATTAAAAAACAACAACCCTGATTTACTCATTCCAATATTAAAACTTTAAAGTAACCACTGCTAGACTCCATACAATTATATAATTTAACTTTGTAACACAGTGCAGTGTCACAGCAGAAATGCCATCGGTCCTTTTACATCTCCATATAATTCAAACATGTCTCTCCATATATCCATAATCTTGCCAGAGCTTCTCAGGATTCAGAAAAAATTATTACACAGTCTCATAAAGTGCAATTTCTCTGCAAAGGTGAGAAATTCAAGGATTCCAGAGAATCCTGGGGGATGTTTTCCCACCGCTTCCATGGGCATAATTAGGAAATTAAATTCTGCAAGAAGTCCAATAACAAAAGTTAATCAGTGGGACCTTTTATAATGGTCCTTTTTCAAAATAAAGTCAGAAAGAGTAATAATGCAAAAGTATAAAAAATAAATCCAGAAGAAATTAAATATTTTATCTTAGGTTTCATGTGTGGCTTAGTCCTTATGTATCTCTGGTAAAGATCTTTCAATACCATACTTCCAATATTTGCCTGTAAAATGTATAATAAAAAAGAGCCAGGTGATGTATTGCTTTTGGGAAGAAAAAGGATTTCACTTTTCCTTCAGCTGGGAAAAAAAAATCACTAAAATCTTCAAGAACAACTCATAAATCCTGTATGGGGGGGTTTATGTGTGGTTATATTCAACCTTTTCCACTGCATTTTTTAACTATACGTGGATAAATAAAATAGCAGTGATTCTCTCTATGTAGGGCATCAGAATGAAATTTGAATATGTTTCTAATTTTCTTGCTCATCATTGTTTTGCAGCTGAAATCACTGGAATAAACTGGCTGTTTTCCAGCTATTAGTAAAATCCCTCCAGATACACCACTTCATACAGCCCTTGAAAATAACTTCAGTACATGTTCTGAGATACAAATCTATTGTTATATAAGGATAGATGCAGGAGTTATTTCACAATCTTGAATGTTAATGTCCACTACAATTAAAAATGCACAGCAGTCCTGTCCCCCTCAAGCAGACACAAGACTTATTTGTGAATCACAGTCACTAGTTTCATAGCAAGCCAGTATGCAAATAAAGCAAAAATGCATTATTTATCTTTTGTTTGCCAAGGCAGGTAGGGAAATGTAATTTGCAGGATGAAAACCCAGATACAGATGCTTTTAACTGTCATTCACAATTAAATTATATTATTCTCCTCATTTAAGTAGCCAGAAATGTTTCATTTTTCATGTTTCAAAATGGCTGAAATATGTATGTTCTTTTTTTCCTTTTGTGTAAAATAAAACAGGGTAAAAAATAATGTTTCTCAAAAAAATTTTTAGAGGTAATAATTTGATTATATACGTGTGCTACATTAGTGTAGGAGGAACGTTCCTTTGTCATTGTTCTGCCTGAAAAGCTTTCCTACACTAGCTCTCAGAGAGGAAGAAAGGCGGAAGACAGCTGCTGGATTTCTCTATGCTATCCTTTTACTTGGTGCATTAAATTCTGAAAGAAAAAGCCCAACACTTTAATTTCTTGATTCCATTAGTACTCATCACATTTTATTGACTTAGGTGTGATTGTTAGGGAGTGATAGAAACAGTGTGTTCTGGCATGATAATTTATATATGTCTTTGGTATCTGGTGGCTATGGTTCACTATGGTGAACAAAAGTTTCTCCTCTGAAGACCTAGTCCTCAAAACAGACTTTGTGTCACACTTTGCTAACCAAAATGAAACAACAACCTCTTCAATTTGGCCTTCACAGAAGAAGGTGATGTTTTAAAGACTGGACTAACAGCATTATTTTCAATCAGGCCATAGAGTTTGCCAGCTGAGCTGAAAGAATATTCTTTGCTGAGGTATCCTGTTTTGTTTCTGTCATCTTATTCTGTTGTGTTTTCCTCCTATTGTGAGCTGTGCCATGTACAGGACATTCAGCTATGGCAACATAACAGTATCTGCTATGTTGAAGAAACTCATCAGTTTCATCTTTTTATTAAATTATTTATTTTTATGGGTTTCTGGGGAAGATTACAAACTGAAACTGTTTATATAGCTCAGTAATTGGAGGGGCGGGGTGGGGGTTCGTAGCTCAAATGTCACCTTTATAAAGTCGGAATACAAAGTGTCCATATTATCAAAAAGCACTTATCTTTGAATATATATCCTTGTATGCTTCAGCTAAGGTGCCCATAAGGAAAAAGAAGCTGCTTCTTAAACATGACCAGCTAATTGTTTTGACTTTTCCTGCCTGACCACAGTACAGGGCTTGATGTAAACAAGAAGTTAAGCACATATTGATTTTCAGTCTGGTAACCACAGAATAACCTTTTCATACAGACTGCTCGCCCACTTTCCTCAAATGAGTACTCAAATAGATAAGATTTGAAAAAACATGTAGGATTACTTTTATGATTCTAATGAATTCTATTTCATTTAATGTTGGTTTTATTTTTCTTTGATGACAGTTGCTGCTTTTAGCTGTGGTCTTTGGAGTGGCTCTGCTTTGTGACTTGAAGCACTGCTGATTGCAAGAGCAGGAAGGAGCAAAATGTGCAAAACCAGATGGCTTGACAAAGCAGGATGAATTAGATCAAGGTAATTTTAAGTACTGACCTTTGATCTCAACTCATTCAACAGATATGTTCATATTATAGTTTCTTAGTGGAAGAACCATCCAGACAAGAATGGTGCCATCTGTTAAAGTAAGAAATCACAATTTTATTCTTTTGTCTCTCCCCAAAATATCAAATTATTTTGGTTGTTTCTTTGCAACTCAGAAAAAGGATTAGGACTGCTCGGTGTCATCTCCTCTCATAGAGAAATTCAAGTCAAATCTACTCAATAATTGCTTTTGAAAACCCAGATAAGGTGTTTTTCTGCATTAAAAAAATATTATTACTTTTATGAAAAAAATCCCTTTCAAGACAGGAAGAGTTTCACAGACTAAAAGCAGAAAAGTTTGAAGTTCATTTAATTACCTTTAATTTTTGATTTTTTGGTTTTAAAAAGGAACAGAGGAAAGAAAAAAATCCCTCATTACTTTCTGATTGACATTTTTTGCAAAGTTCTGTTGTAAAAACATGGGCACCTTAAAACAGCTGTACAAGTTAAAGAACTGTTTGGAAACCCTGTAATTGGAAGTGTCTGTAAGTTTCAGAATATGCTGCTCAGTTATCACTGAGGTTTGCTGCTTTCATTATACTTTAGTCTGCCAGTTGTATCTGATCCAAAAGTACAGAAACAGACTTGTTTAAATTCAGCCATTGTGTAGTGTTTGTGATGTGTGCATAATGAATTCTGAATGCAAATATATGCTGTAAAGTGAAATACTGAAAACCTGTATGACAAGCAGTAGGGCTGCATAACACAAAATATGGCTTTATAACTTAAATATTCACTTGTGTCAAAAATATAGGAGCTGTTCAAAACAGCATTCTAATTATGCACAGTTTGTTCCTCACTCAGTTTCAGCTACTTGAACTCTTTCTTTTGAAGTGTTTGACCTTCACTACAAGAACAAAACAGAAAAAGTAAATATCTGACTCATAAGATTCCCCCACACACACACGATTCTGCAGCAGCAGAGTATTTGCCACTTAATTTTGATATAGTTATTTCCCCTGAAAGCATTTGAAGACAATAGTGAGATTGTATTTGTTTGGGGTTTTTTGGGGTTTATTTTTAATCTGAAACAAATAAAAATGCCACTCCCTGAATATAAAAAAATATTTTATATCTGTAGGAAAAAGGATGGCTTTTATCTCAGGCTGATTGATAATGTAAGCTAAGCATTGGTACAGGGAATGGCACAGGTGAGACACATAAGGCTCTGTCTTTTAAGAGCAACTTTAGAAGTTAATACAAAGGAGACTGAACTTTACTAGAACCTCAGATAACTCTTTCCCCTCTCTTGAGTTGGTGGTCCCACTGTTTGTACACTGATGCTCTTTTGGCATTCCTCTGAATTGCTGAGTTGCACCACTTGTGTCTACAGTTGTTTGTAGCTTCAGATCCAGAGCTTCAAATTAGTGCCCTAAGGATATTTTATGACATTTTATTTTAAAAACAAACAAAGAAAAAATATAAAACAAAGCAAAAAAGAAACAAATAAGGCAGAAGCTAAGAAAAAAATTAAACCGAAGGAGAAAAAATCAAACAGACTGCTTAGTTGAGCTGAACTTAAATCAGTTGTAGCAACTCATGTAATCTTATTTACATTTGGATTATTGATGGTCTTGTCTTTAGTTTAAGCAGCTGAAGACACATAGTTCTTAAAGAGAAGGAAATGGACAATGATATTTCAGATCCTGACTGAAATGAAACCTGCAGAATATCCCACAGATAATATAAAAATCAAAAGAAGAAAGTCAGACAGCAGCGTTAGTCTGCAGAATTTCTTGTCAACTGCTTGGAAATTTACCAAATGCATTCAGTTTAAGCACCATGAACAACCTCAGTTTCTTATCTCTCTTTGCAATAAACAAATTCAACCAGAAAGGAAAGGAAACAAAACCTGCCTATTTGTTAAAAGACAGACAGACACACGTGCACACTTCAGCAAATGTTTGGAATCAGTGGCAGACTGAAGACACAAGGACCAGATCATGCAATCAATCACAGAATCAGAATATCCAGAGTTGGAAGGACTCCACAAGACAGAAGTCCAACTCCTGGTCCCTCTACAGAACAACCCTGAGAGCATTGTCCAAATTCTTCCTGGAATCGAGAATTCTGTCAGGTTTTCAAATAGCTTCAGGTACGCAGATGGCTTCAGTGTTGGGCTGCATTGTTGCAAGGTGTAACAGTAGCTGCTCCTGCATTTTGTTCAATGACTCCTATAGGACAAGTGCTTGCCCACAGGAACACAAACAATTCTCTCAGCTTCTTGCAACCTTAGGGCTGCAGAAATAAATGGGGGGGTGGGGCGGGAACTGCACACTATGAAAATGGTTCTCACATTTTATTTAATAGGAGCAAACCACCTCAAGGCATTTAAACCCTTCGCCCTTGGCCTCCCTTATATTTCTAAATATTGGCAAAGTTTACAGTTTTTCAATGTTGTGCCTAATTTTCTGGGTAGTTAAATGAAAAGCAAATTTTAGGTACAGTCAACACATCCAAGAACAGAAGTTCATTTTAAGTGAGTTGGAAAGCATAAACATCAAAACACGTAAACTCCCTCTCTGAGATATTGGTCCAGATACATGTTCTTAGATAAATGGTATTTAAAATTCAATCTGGGGCTATAACTTACTGGAAACTATCTGGTTTCATGTGCACTAGAATGCACACGAAGAAAGCATCCTATCTTTCATCACACTTTCATAAACACTGAAAAATGTTTTGCAAATTACAGTAAATTCACGAATACAAGCCGCACTGCTTATGCCGCATCTCTGGGTGTTGGCAAATATTTCGTTTTTTGTCCATAAATAAGCCGCACCTGAGTATAAGCCGCTCTGTCGTTCGCAGTGAGGACCCGCGTGCAACAAAGTTGCCAAATAGTAACAGAACGGCGGCAGGGCGGGGTTTACTGGCTCGGCTCTGGCTGTGCAGGCTCGGCCTGCTCGGGGCTGCCGACGGGGCCAGGTGGCCCAGCCCGGCGCTGCCGCTCAGCGGGGCCACTGGGGGCCAGCTGCCGCTGCCACTGGGCTCGGTCACCATGGCCCAGCGCTGCCCTGTGGTGGCAGGCAAGGACGGAGCCCCCTGCCGCCTCCCCGAGCCGTGGCAGTGGTGGCCCAGGTCCCCCGCTGCCTCCCAGAGCCACGGCAGTGGCGGCCCGGGTCCCCCCCCTCCTCCCAGAGCCGCGGCAATGGCGACCTGGTTCACCCCCCTCCTCCCCGGGCCGCGGCAATGGCGGCACGGGGACCCCCGTCTCTCCCCCGGGCTGCGGCAGAGGAGGGAAGGAAAGAACTCTCCCTCCTCTCTCCCCGCCCCCCGTGCTGCCTGCAGGCAGCCGGGCTCCACCCGCGGTGCAACAGAGTAATGATTTGTAACAATCGCAAAATGCCGACTTTGCAGCAGCTCGGCTCGGCACTCTGCCTGGCACTTCTGAGGTTGTAAATGTCAGAAAATTATTCACATATTAGCCGCTCCTGAGTATTAGCCGCATTTCCGGTTTAGGAGCAAAATCTTAGTCAAATTGGTGCGGCTTGTATTTGTGAAATTACTGTAAGACTGTTCTGTATGTATTGAAGATCAGGGAACAATCTTCAACCAATCATTTGAAGACGACACTATGATACACAAAACATTCTGAGAAAACAATTTATTTCCTCTCTTCAGCAAACGTGGATATGACATTACAGATTGTAGGTTCCTGCAGGACACGCACTTAAGTCCTCAAAGCTGTCAGCCTGACTATTTTCCCAATAATTAAATTCTATGAAAAAATGCAATAACTTAAAAAAAAAAAAAAAGCCAACTGAACATTAATTTACTGCTGCACTTTATGCTTCTCTCCCCCTCTTAAGGGGCTGAAGTTACAGAAAAACCAAGCTGCAGAAAACATTCAGGAATTGTTTATGTGGATAATCTGTGTACAGGCAGGATTTTACTCTAAGTTAAGTCTATTCATGGTACGTAAGAACTACAGAACAAGAGTCTGGGTGTGAGGCTATTTTCTCAATTCATTCAGTAGTGTAATGATTTTGCACTATCAAATGATTTTGCACTGTTCTTTGGAAATGCTCAATTTTCAGAGGTTAATTTTTAAATACAGAGTTACTATTACATTAAAAACTAAAATTATTCATTTTCCTAGCAATTTATCACCAATTTTACTTTTATTCTTTTTCTTTCCAGGTTACTCTTTATTTTAGACTTGATTTAACATGTGAGGATGTATGAAACCTTGTCTTGATATTGAGAGGACTCTAGACAGAGAATGGGACTTTAGATGTTTGTTTTAAATTTTGTCTTAATGTGTTAGCTCCTTTCCTTTTTAAAAAATTATTTATATATCTGCAGTACTTGGCATCATCCTGAATACAATATTTTTCCACTTTCTTCTCTAGAGAATTTATCAGTTTCTGACTTTTTTCTTTACACTGCATCTGCATTCCCTGGAAGAGACACCAATTATTTCCCAGCAATATCAAATTGTTTTGCTTAATCTTCCTTTCATTTTATCTGCAGAGGCTTACCATATTTATTGACATGCCAGCGTACACCCATGCAAATCTTTACCAGACTTTACATTTTGCATTTTTTTTTATTTACTTCTATTTACTTTTTTATTATCATTATTTTAAGTAATTCTAACATGAGCATACATATATTGCATGTTTTTTTGTGGACAACTGACTTTCATTATCAGTACTTTTCATCTTGTCTCTCCATTATAATGGTCATAGAAATTATATTTGTATTTCCTCCAAGAATTTCCACTGGGCTTCCATCTACTAGGCCATCTAGGTCATGTACTTTCTATCCCTCCTTTTTTCTCTGATGAAAAATAACTATTTCAGTTGGAGTTCTGCAATAGAAATGAACTGGTTATTGGAACAAAATTGCTTCTAATTTGTTTTGAGTGGAATAACTACTCCTGCTGCTAAATTCACTCTTTATGTTCATCAATCATTCCAGGTTTTTTTATGAAATTGGCAATGATGTTAGTCACTATTTTCATCAGTGTAATGGAGATTGGACTTTATCCTTAAATCTTAAGAGTACATTGCATTTTCCTCTCCTACACTCAGTGCACTTTCCCCAAGACATCACTAACTCTCTTTTCTCTTTTACTTATTCTATCCTATTTATTTTACTTCTGTGTTATACTTCACTGAGCGTATGCCTTTGGATTTTCATTATTTGTAAGACTCTCTTTAAAAATTCCTTTTCTCAACCTTGTGTTCCATGAAAGAAAGTGATTAGGCTTTACATAAATATGTACAGGCCAGTTTTCAATTATTTCTATAGAAACTTGATGGCACTGACCGTGACTATTTTTCAGAATCTTCATCTTTTAAATATTTTAATCAGACCTGTGGGTTAGATTATATAACAAGAATCCTACTGCAGTCAACCATATCTTAGAAAATTCCCTGTGATTCCAACATTTTATCCAGAAAAAAAAAAAAGTTGTGTCAGAAAATAAAATACAGTATCTTATTTATTTATAAAGCAAATACAAGCAGATATTCTTGCACTGTAGAGCTCAAACAGAAAATTCAATCTGCCTAACTCATATCTATGGACAGACGGGGGAGAGTGCTAGAGGGCAACATGAAGGACATCACAAAATAATCCCTGCATCACTTGGTCTAGACATTCCCGTAGGATAAAGAAGAGTGAACAATAAAAATTTGAATTATCCACAACAATGCAATTGGAGTATGAGTCTCGATGCATGGAATACAAAACAGGTAATGATGAATTGTGGGACAATATTTCCATTGGGGGGATCCTAGTGAAGGTGTGAACTGCACAGGTAAAAGCATTCTTTTCAATATTCTTATCTATTTTTTGTCTTACATAATTCATAGTTCCAGTAACATCCAAGCTACAGCACATTTGCATTTGCATTTTCTTCTGTTTGACTAGAGGACAGGGCAAATACATGCAAATAAATGTTCTTTTTCGGGTTTATCTCTCTTCTCTTGCTCTTCATTTGTCATGAAATCAAATAGCTTGACATTTTGACAGGTAGTAATATATTCTTATGGGTAAAAGTCAACTGATTAAAAAAACCCCTTACCTAAATTTCACTATCTTTCAACTAAGACTGCTTCTAGAATAAAGAAATTCATGAAAACAGATTCTTGAAATTTCTACAAATTAATTTACTTCCATATTATTCAGGTACTCTGTGATGTCATTCCTGTAAAAAACAGTTTTTGCTGATCCTTTTTGTGCTATGATTCTTGATTTTTTTGTTATATATTTGGCTGTCTCCTTATTGTTTCACAAAGTTTGCCTGGAGATGATTTGCAAATTCAAGTTGATTTTCCTAATTATCTCTGATTAAAAAGTTTGGAAGGTGAAAGAATTTACAAAATTGATATGTGCTATAACGTTACATAGATTAAAAAATCTGGATACTCTAAGGTGGGGATACTTTCTGCCTCATGTAAGGACTTGCTGAGTCAGAGAGAACAACTGTGATTAGGATGCTGCAGGGCATGTCTGAGAGGATACAAATTCTCAGGTGCTTCACTCTGAGGCACATCTTATATAGTCATAGAATGCAGTCACTCGATATAAAAAGAACACGTTTAGGAAAAAACCAGAACATCTTGTTTGCTTACAGGTTCAGATTTTTTCTTCTCTTGAGAAATTAATTTTTTCAGTTTAAACTAATTCTTCCCTCTCTAATTTTCAAGTTCATAGCTCAAAACTGGTAAGTCACAGAGAATTAGGTGAAAATCTTAGACATAAGGCAGCTTGGACTTGACTGACTGCCACTGTACCTTAGTCCTTCCTCTTGGCCTTTGTAACTAACCCATTGTAATTTCTCTCGTCCTAATCGCTTCTTTCTTCTTTCGCTTCTGATGCTTCATTCTTTTGCCTTGAGACTGACTCACTTTCCTTCATTTAATTTCTTATATAATACATGCAACCACTTCTACAGCTTTTATGTCACTGTAGTATCTCAGTATCTTCTTCCTTCCAGCTTTGTGCATTCGATTTTTTCCTAATGTCTTTTCTCTCTTCTTTTTCTCATTTTGGTTTCCTTTTCTTCTTCTGTTTTCCCCCTACTTTATCTCTTATTTATTTTCCTTCTCCTGCTGCTCTTCATCCTCTGTGGTTGCCCATTTTCTCATCACTCCTATCATGCTACTGATTTCTTTTACCTCATCCTCCATCTCAATCTTTCTGTTTTTTCCCAGCTCTTTTCTCTGAAACCTCCTGGCACACACTATAGCTCCTCTGCTTGAAATTCTTTTCCTCTGTTGTCTACTTTGTGATCTTAAACCCTTGAATCCTTTCTAAGGGAGGGCATTTTTGAACATGCTATTTCTTTTTATATTCCCTATTACATAGAACTGACTTTTCAAAATTAGTATTTTGAGGGAGAAAAAAGAACTGAATATAAAGCAAACTTTCACAGCATAGAAAAATTACCCCAAATCTCTACCTCTTCAACTCAGAGAAAACAAATGTCTGTGGTCATTACAATTTTAAAAATAAAATAATTACTTTTAAATTTATTTTTTCTTTAATTCTCAACTGAAATTTTGTTGTAATGGACAATATAGGCTTATTTGAAACCGGTTATTTTCTTTGTATTATTAGTACAGCCAAAAGCAAATTTTGTGGTTTTGGGACTGATATGAACAATTACATATGGAGATGATTCTGTTCATTCCAGGTCATTCCAATACAGATATTGATTGTCCTAGTCATTGCAACATAGGGCTATTCATTACAATTGCTAACCTTTATCACTGTTTGTATCGCAATAACTGAATTTAAAAATTTAAATATAAAATAATAGTGGTGTAAACAGAGTGCGAGCAGTATCAATACCACATTCAAGTACTGCTCAGCAGCACATGGAATATCAGAAAAATGGAAAGTTGAACTTGTTAAATCAATAAATTAATCAAAAATAAAACAGGAAATATTTAAAAGGGATAATTTTCTCTGTCTCTCCTGCCTTACCCTGCAATACCTTCTGTCCTCTGACTTACCCATTAAAAGTTATTTTTTTTAGGCTTTAAAGTAAGCAAAGAATCCATCCTCACTCATTGGTATAATATAATTTACTCCTCATATAATTTACTCCATCTGGCATTGCATTTTGTACAGAGCATAATATGTGTCTGCAGTCATAGCAAATGACTTTTGTCAAAATCCTGAATCTGACTGTTTGTGAGAATTTCTACTCTAAAAACTACATCTCTTTCATACACTATTCCTTAATTCTTGATAGGTATCATCAATAAAAGTTTTAAAAATAGTCGTGGTAGAAAACAAAGAGAAATATTTATGAAACAAGTACCAGATACTTGAAGCAGGGTAAAATGGCTCTTAACTAAAATAAAACACATTCAAATGCCCTGGACTTCCCCATGGTAACCTCTAGGTCATAAAGCAGAAGAATTCTGAACTTATTCTTTTGTTTTGACTAGGTGTGACCCTTCTCCTCAAAACAAAAGCTTATTACTCCTATGTAGAATTCAAGTTTCTGATAGACAATAAGAAAATCTGAAAACCAGCCCAATCTGACTGTAGAAGCAGTAAAAATATGTTAAATATGAAAATTTCTACACTAGCCTTAGTCACTGATGCAAAATTTAGTTTGTTTTTGAAATAGGTTATAAAGTTATTGCTGTGTAATGGTATTAGATATGAGAAATGGTCAAGGAGAGGATGTGGGGGCTTTTTATTAAAGCAATCAACCACACACGGTGATATAAATGGACTTCTGCATAATTTGATGGTGAGGAGGCTTATCCTTGGCATGGGAGATTTGAGTTGTAGAACCATTTTGGGACTCTATCTCTTTAAGCAATATGTCTACTGTGTTATGCTAGAAAGGGGTTTCTCTTCTTGTTGTTGCCATCACTCTCTCCTCTGGTAAGAAACTGTACTGAATTAATTAGAAAGGCTGAAGGACTCTGCCCTTTTTCCACTCCTCTGTTCAATTTCCTTTTCCTTCTGTGACTAACACAGAATAAGGTGTAAAATTTCCTTTTTCTCAACATCTTCTCCATCCTGACCATTCCACATAAAATGATACCATAGCTGGCTCCAGCATTATTTGTTCTAAAAAAGTGGCAGCTGTCTTCTTTCATTTCAGGAGAGACCTAGGTAGAGTAAATCTTAAGGGAAGAAATATATCTAATAGTCTAATATCATGTAATCTAATATAATATTTCTTTACCTTCAAGAGATCTCTTTACTTCAAAAGAGAGGAGTAATCTTCAAAGGATTGTTTCAGAATAATTTTCTGGATATCTCAATCTCTGATAACTTCTCTGATAACTGAGGTCACTATCTTGTCTCTCTCCTACTTTCAGAATAGATTTAGTCCAAACGATGGTTTCTATGTTTTTGCTATACCACATATAAAATGTCTATTTTAAAAAATTGTTCTTAAAATAGTAATGCCAGAGAATTAAATGTCTTGTACTTAAGACATGAGGACATTTGGATTTTTGTCCCAGATTTCCAGAATCAATATAAATTGATCAGTATTTGTTCTGAGTGGTTAATAAAGTAACAAACAAACCAGACTCTTTTAAAGTCTTTTTAATAACTGATAGGAGGACAACTTAGTACAAAGATACATATTTTGTATTTTTTTAATAATTGTGGTGACATCTGAAATAAACTGTTCAGACTTTCCAGCTTTAAATATACTTCCAAATCTAAAATATAGATCAGTGTTTACCTTTACTTTTATTTAAAATTAGAGGCCATGACACTTGAATTTCAGTGGTATTAGAGCCACTGGAAAAGATCCACACTCTAGGTACTCAAGTTAGCTCTCTCAGAAATTAGAATACCAAGGACTTTATAGGTAATTTAATTATTTCATGATCACAATTAGCTCATGTAACTTACAGAAAAAAACCACAGGCTCCTGTTATTGAAAACTACCAGATTTGGCTGCTAAAATTACTAAGGAGTTGTTCCCTGTTAATTAAAATAAATGAAGACCACATCATATTATTAATATGAACAATACGTTATTGAAATGCAGTATCTTTTACATTACAAACATTATTGCTTTTTGAATTACATAGTAACATTAGTAAAATACAAAAAGGAACACAAGACTTGGAGTTATTGTAGGTTTCCAGCTTTTGAGTTTCTGCACATTTTATAATTGTATCAAGGTCATCAGCTCTCAGAAAATGTAGCTAAAATTGATTTCTGAATAGCCTCCTGCTGTGCTTGATGCCATTTTCTGTCCTTATAAAAGACAAAAAACTCCATGAAGAAGGTAAAAATTCTTGTTTTTCACAAGATATTTTCTTTTTATGTCCTACTGTTGCCATTCCTTTACTTACAGATTTATTTATCTGATGATCAGTCCAGAAGAAAAGTTAACTATTCCTGAGTTTAGTATTCCTTTCTAGAAACCTTACATAAATAGATCTGACAATTCCTTTATGAATTAATGGTTTTGTTTACCGAATATAAAACTTTTCACAACCTTTTTGAGTCTTTAATTTTATTAAGCTGTTTTTGTGAAACTATCTATTTATGGTTTGATTTTTTCATAAACGCCAAAAAATCTCTGTGGTAAAAAGAGCCTGGTCCCCAAAGGAATCAGTCAAGAAACCAAAAAAAAAACATTGCATAAGATAAGCAATTTTAAAAGAATTTTAGTTATATTTTTAAAAATAGTAAGTGAAAGCTCATACAGATACTGCCTTTCTTTTTTCCTCTTCCTTCTGCATAAAATAAAATTTGACTTAAGCTCTTTCATTGTATTAATTGTGGCAGCACCTTACTGCTAATAACCTTCCACATACTCTCATGCAGAGAGATGGAAACACAAAGTCAGAACACACAACAAGCCCAGTTTAAGGCAACATCTGGAGAATGTTTATTTCACAAGTTGTTTCTGCTGCTAATTAAACAAGTTAAAGTAAAACCAGAAGCTTCCAGAATATCAGGAATGTACTGATGAGTCCTGGGGAAGGGCAACAAAACCATGTTTGTGACATTAAGTAAATGTAAGATAGTAAGGGACTGTCAAGATAATTGAAGCTGCAAAAGGAAGTAATGGAAGAGTCTTTAATGTAATACAGGGGGCCATTGAAGAGAAGAAAAAAATAATCTGAATTTTGGAGGAAACTGAAAGAGAAGACTAATGACTACTTGAAGAAAAAGGAGGGAGAGAAATTGTTTGGAGTGAGGTTCAGGAAAATAAATTTAGCAGGTAAATTTTCTTTGCACAATCAATATTTGCATGTCACCAATTCTAAAGTTAAGGACAATGTATGTAATATTGAAAATAACAAAAAATACTCCCCAAAACAGCTCTGACAAAATATGTCAAAACTAATAGAGTCAAGTTTCAGAGGGGGATTTTGTTTGAAAAATGTCAACCCTGTATATATGATGCTAAAAGCTTCTGGATATCAGTGTTGTGATCCTCATAACTGATGTAAAAAAACTGGAGTAACAAGGCAAAATTTTGGTACAAGCCTAACATGACACATCAGAAGCAATGGCACCGTTTTTTTTCGTATCTCTATCTGTTTACTTGTTTGAAACAAATACCATTGCATCAACAGAATCTCATTCTCCTTGGAAAAGTAAAATATTTATTGGCCTAGTAATTTGGGGAAAGTAAGAAAAAACAATCATCTAATATAAATCTATGATAGAGCAAGACACTTTGTGTTTTAGTCAATAAGGGAAATATTTTTAAACACAGAGGCAAGCACATACCCAAGCTACACATCTGGATTATCATATACAAAATCTTTTAAAATTTTGACAGATAATAGAAACACGTCAGAGCATCTTATAGTTTTTCATTGAGAAAGTGGTAGTTCTTTTTTATAATTTTTTTTAGTCAGTCATGAAAATTTTGTTCTTTTACTTCTTTCTACAAAGGAGGTTTAGTTGTGTGAGAACTGCATTTATTTCATTGAAATCTTGATTTCATAATTCTGAAAATAATGTGTCCAAAACACCAGCATCATTCAGTCCTTGTATGAGTTACATTTTAGAAAATAACAAAAAAGTCTCTACTGTGCTTTTCCACAACAGACTCAAATAGACTGGTATCTCAGGAGGAAAGTAGTCTGTCTCCATGACACCTTGAAATATCCAGTTACCATAGCACCCACGATTTTAAAAGGTTGGTCATTCCAAACAGTTCAGTAGGTGCATGAAGGAACTAATCCAGAGTGTGTTTAAATGCCTCAGTATCCCATTGTTCCAGGTAATAGGAAGCTTTTACAAGATAGCTAAGGCTTTGTTTAAATGCTTGGTCTGTTACTGTTTCAATTGTAGCATCTTGCATGGAAAAAAAAAAAAAACAAAAAAAAACCCAAAACACAAAAAAACTACAAGATGAAAAAGACAAGCAATAATTTATTTTGGAGGCTATTTATAAGTACAATTCTTAAAGCACATGAGGCCAGAAGGCCAAAATAATTCTTCTTTGTTTTTCTGTTAAATTCTGCCAAAATATTTCAAAGGTTCTGTCTGAGTAATCTTTCACAGATAGCTCTAAGCAAACTAAGTGCATCTCTCAGACAATTAGGGGCTATATATATTTTCAAAGCTTCCTATCTTATTTGGAGCTATTAATTTTCAAATCCAATAAGAAGTATTTACTTAATTCATTGTTATCTGCTTTATACTTTTTTACTTCTATCCCTAGAGTAATATCTTGCAAAAGGACAAACCATTTGATGAAGAAGATTATGGGATATCCTTCAGAGAGGTGATTATAAGTAGAGAACTGGATGATTTTACAAAGTAGAATCCTGCAGACTTGCAGAAAAAGGGCAATGAATATGAAGAAAGATCCAATAAAATATTCTGAATTGTTAAAAGTGTTACTGAAAGTAGTGAAGTAGTAGTTTAGCATCCATACTTTAGAAGCATGATGAAAGATTAAAATCATTGATAGCACACTGGCTTAAAGAAAATCTTTACAGTTAAAGCTATAGAAAAATCTGATATGCCTATATTATCAAAGGAAAAGTAAAATAAAGTCTCAAATATTTTAAATTAGTAACTTCACAGATTTCTCAACAATGACTAAAGAAATTTAAGAGATGTTGGTTGGAGAAAATTAAACCTAGTTGGTAGAAATTAAACTGAGACATTCAAATTTTATTGAAAGATACATATTTTTGATCATGCAGGCTGGTAATTGTTGCAAGATATGCCAAGGGAAGTTTCAAATTCTTTACCTTTTGATAGCTTCAAGTTAACGGGGGATGTAATATTTCAGCATTGAATTTTACCTCAACAGAAGTAGCTGGGCTCAGTTTCTATAATATCTGAGGAATGACATGTGAAGGTGCCATTAAACTTTCTATTTCTGTTAAAAATTAAAGACCTTGAATTAAATTGTGGAGTCTCATCTTATACCCCCTTTGTCTTACAAAAACCTACACAATTCCTCTATTTAATACATTTTAAAATTAATTAATATACTCACAGTGTAGCAGAGATTAAGAGCTACTGATGGAATGCCCCAAGTAATGGTTATATGAACTGATGGCCAATTCACTTTTCTTAGTTTAGTAATAGGAAAGTAAGGCTGGATTATTCAGCCTAGTGATCTCTGGAAAGAGGAAAGAGCTGGTGCTGCACTGTAAGGTTAGATGCAAATATTTGTTGAACTAATCCGATAAGAGTGAAATTGAGTCAAGCTTTTCTGAGAGTTTAGATGAGAGTTCATCTCCAGGTACCACAGAATATCTAAGATATCTGACCCCTATCTCAGTTAACATGTACAGGAAAAGTGAATGCCAACATCTTCTGATGCTACCTTGCAAAAAACATACAAACCCTATTTTTATTATTATTTTTTTTAATTCTGCCAAAATATCTGTCAAGTTAGGAGAAAAATTGGTTTTGCTACACAAGTAAAAATTTCACTTAAGTGTTTAACTCCAGTGTTTCAGTCTAATTTAACCTACAGATATATGTATAACTTGTGTTTAAAAGACAAGAAAATATTCAATTCCAACAACAGAGAGCAGAAAAGGGCCATTATTTAGCATGGAGTGTTGGCTTAAGTATGATAGGGATGATAAAGGGCTTTTTCACTAGAGGCTGGGATGCTGAGCTCTGCAACTAAGTCTTTAACTTCTGCTTGGATAGATTGAAGGGCACATTAACAAAGGAAATTTGTACTGGGAAGTGTAAGTTTAATTTGATTCTAGTTTAAAGCAAAATAATTATATATAAGCTCATAGTATTATACCATCCATGCATAAAAATTAGAGAACTAGTTATGCAGAAAGTTCAATTCCTATTTTAGAACTGTTGAACTGTCTAACTTAAACTGTGTTTATTACATGCAGCACAGTCCTGATCAACCATGTACAAATGTATCAGTATGCTTCTTAAGCAGGAGAAATATAAAATGTGTTCATTTTACTATAAATTATTGAAAACTTAATTCAAATATTACACAGGAAATAAAACAGACTTTCTCTTTTGCAATTGCTGGGTATGAAAAGCAGAGACAAGTGACCACAAAATTATTTTAGTTGACCTCAAGTTATCAAAATCATAAACATAATTGAAATAGAAAATCCTGGTCTGTAATCAAGGCACACATTCTGAATTTCAGAGTACCTGTAGGCGAGACAGGTCTGTATCTGGCTTTTAGGATAAATGAAACAAATCTATGGGCTTCCTCATGTTTTGCCAAGTTACAATAGCTCCTTAAGGGATGTTCTCTCAAACTGGAATTTCAGCAACATAGGAACTCTTAAAGACACAAATCGACTCCTGACAAAAATTCATGCTAAGCCTGTTCTTACTGACTAAGACAAATTGTCAGGTGTACTGCTGGCCTGTGAAGGTTTCCTCATGCATTGGGAGTACCAAGTTGTCTGTTCTGGGAAGAAAATATAACAAGCATGCACAGCAAGAGTCAGGAACTCAAGTCAGTTCTTAAAGCATCTAATATGTTTAAAGGCCTTGAAATTATAGCAATCTTAGAACCCCTTTTTCCTCATACTATGAAACACAAAAAAACCCCCTGACCATTATTCCAGGACCCTAAATTGAATAGATTCCAGTATCTCTTTATGAGCGTTTTTCAAACCTCATAATTTCACAAACATCAGCAAGTTTGACTGATGGCTACCTGAAAGAGGAATGAGTGACTAGTGGTATTAGCTGGATAGCAGCTAGGGAGGACTGGCAGATGGCAGCTGAGCACAGGACTGGCAGTGGAAAACCACAGAGCAGACAGCAGTGCTTACAGTGATGACAGATTGCCTGACTGGAAAAAAAGCTTGAACTCTCTTGTGCTGTTTTCCCTGGTGTTTTAATGGTGGACACAGAAGTTCAAATTTAGTTTTACATCCATCTTTTGGAAAGATAATCTAAATTGAACACTAAACATAGAGTATCTTTATATATCCTTTTCTGTCATCACAAAGTAGCCCCTTTTACCTATGACTGTGATTATAAACAGAAGTCTACAATATCTCAAGGAGTATGAGTCCACTGTGGTACTTCTAAAAATAATTAACCAATTAAATACCAAAAAGAAAGTAGTACATAAACTTACATATTCTCCGAAATTCATTAAAAAAAGTATTTTTTTTTTCACCAGCAGACCTCATTTGACTGCTTAATGCAGATAAACTTAAATGGGACCTGAACTCCATCCTCTGCAGTTCTTTGAAATGTACGTTTATACCCAGTGTCATTGAATAGACTAAAAAAAAGACTTCAAAGTTTCTCATAGTTAGGTCACCTTTGTCCAGTGGACTTTACTAGCATTACAGCACTTTTCAGTGTTTCCCATTTGAATACGAAAATGTTAGTTGCACTGCTAATGATCCTTCTATTTCTTTTAAGAGAAATCAATTCATGCTCTCTTCAATCTTATTTATTCTTGATGAAAGTCTCAAAATGATCTTTGCTATTTCCAAAATCAAGTGAAAAATAGCAAGCAGCTAGGATAATTCAATGAATATTGGATTAAGAGTCTTACACTGCCATCACATTTGATTTGCCTTTATCAGAATTCAGGGGCTATCAGGAAGTCTTTAACACTCCTCTCATAAAATAATTTTGCATTCCATATACAGGTCCATTTTCACTCTCCAAAATCTGAAATATTAAATATCTTATTATCTTATCTTATCTTATCTTATCTTATCTATCTTATCTTATCTTATCTTATCTTATCTTATCTTATCTTATCTTATCTTATCTTATCATCTTATTTTTTAATCTTAATATTCTTGCCAATCTTGTACATAGCATGAGTCATGATTGCTGCTTTAACTTGTTATGCTCTCTCCTTCCTATAATGCATTACTTTCTCAGTGATGCTGTTAAGTTTTGTATCACTTTGATGCTAAAGATCCTTGAATTAGAAGACAAATGTGTCATTTGTGTCTCTTTGACTTTCCTAAATACCTTGCCAGTTGGAAACAGATTTTCACTAATTATATTGCCCTAGTAGATGCTACTGCCATCAATATTGCAAACCTTTGCTGTCCATTCTGCTCATTTATGCCACTTTATGCAATGCTATGTCTTTCCTAAATGTACATATCCTTCCCTATAAAATGCAATAAAATAAAATGTTCAAAGTTTCAAGAAAGAAAAAAATTGAATTATTTTTCTAGTACTATCCAGACTGGAAAATATAAGTGACCCTGAAATATCTTTAAAATGCATTTTGCTAGGCAAAAAAGCCCATATTCATGAAATCACTTCTTATGAGCAAATGCCAATTCTGTGTTGCAGAACAACCACATAAGTGCAAACTCTCAATTTCTTTGGTCTGAATTTTTATTTGTATCTCTTATTTGAACACCAAGTTACATAAGTAAGACACACTCCTGTCCTACTTGTATGCTTGCATCTAAGTCATGCCAGGAGGTTTTGTAGGCACACAAATTGATCTGGTATGTCTATAAAATCTATAGACATCTAGTGTTTCATGTAGATGACGCCTTTCATCTTTGTTTTTATGTCTGTTAAAAATCCTATCTTTAAGGAAAGGCTTTAGAACATTCAAACAATTTATCACTGAAAGAAAAAGTATATTTAAGTCAATGTTTACTCCAAAACCACATCATGTCTTTGACAACTCTCATGCCTGAAAAATAAATAATTAGTTCGACAAATTATTTGTTTTGTGTAAAAAAACAAAACATTCTGCAAGTGGGGAATTTCTCTACCTCCAATTTCCACTGGATTTTGTCGCAAAAGAAAGATATCTTGTAGCCATATGCCTAAAATGAAATGCTTTTCCTTCATTAAAAACAGAAAAGTACAGAATGATGAAGCACAACCCTAATGTCATTAAAACTTTGTATTACAGACTGTGTATCGGGCACATTGTACAAATTTTTACTCTGAATATTTACTGAAATACTGCTTGTCACATTTACAAGAACATATGGATTAATTAGGAGGGAAATTAATAGAGTATGAACAATCCTAAAAACTGCAGTCACTGGAAAAAGATGAAATATGGATCATGCTGTGAAAGGCAGAGACATAACATTTACCTTCAGGCTGATGAGTAGAGACTCCAAGGCCGTGGAGTGCAGAAAGATCTACTTGTTGACTACAGCAAGAAAGAGATACCCTTCCTCAGTCCAAATTTGGGTTGTTTTAAGACTTTTCTCTTCATACCAACTTTTCTGTAACTCCCAAGTAATTCAAACTTAAAATTAAACCATTCATTGTAACCTATGGGGAAGTGTCAGGTATATGTGCCAGTCTGATTCTTCAGCTCTGTGAAGGAGCTAAAAACTGGTACATAACATTTTCATTAGATGACAAATTGAACTTTTGGAGGTTTGTTGTCTTCCCTATTCTTCATTTTTACACTTCAATATTATCTTTTTCCACACTACTTCAAGTTTTCTTTTGGTAGAGAATGTGACTTTGTTACTTTAGGAGTCTTTTTTCTACTTTTTAATCCCTTGCTGGACAAGTGTTTGACTTTCAGGAAATAAAGGGGCACAGGAGCATCAAATTTTAATAAAAGTTACAGATTAACAATGCCAAAATAATGGAATATTAACAAACAGATTGATAGAGCAGACAGAAGTTGAACTCCTATTATGTGTTTCTCTTCCTACTGCAATTTTTTCCTCTTGTTTTCTTCTCCCAAGATACTGACACATAATGTTTCCCTCCATTCACTTTACTGCATTCATTTCCAGTTCCTAAATTAAAGATGCAGCTGTGTGGTGTAACTTACACCCAGAGGGTTTTATATAACTATCTTCATTGACTGAAGATTGGCATAAGATGATAGGGAAGTCTGGGGAAATGCTGTAATATTTTTTTGCCCTGCTATGCTTTAAAAAGCCCATCTCTGGCCAGGGGCTGGTTGAGCAGACAAACTTTGTGTTCCTCTAGACTCTTTGTGTGTTCCTGTGTTTTGTCCTGAAATTTGCCTCCTACCCAAAAGTATACATCAACATTGCCCTACATTTTGTTATTGTGGAGGCATAAAATTTATGCTGACATGTTATCTTTCTTTTGGAAAAGTGTACAAATAGATTTTCAAAATATTTGAATGGAGTGAGCTATTTTAGATATCCCCTCCTTTCTTATCTGTAAACTTGGAACCACAGTTGTTTTGAGCTTCTGTACCTTGTTTCAATTACCAAAGAAAAAGTGTACCAAGTTTTTACCCCTTCATATAAACTGTGAAATCTTCTGAAAGGTTATTGGATTTATAGGTACTTGTGAAGAATAACTGATGAGAGAGATAGAGTGGAGGTCATCAGAGAAGTCAGTTTAAGTCATGCTTAAGAGTCACAGAAGATAAGCTGAATGTCACTGCAGTCCTCTGGAAACATGGTACCAAAGGGATTTTTTCTTGAATCTTGTTATATCATTTTGGAAAAGGATATTTAAATTATTTTAATAATAAATAGCTAAACTTTTGCAGTTACTCTTCTTTTGACCAATATGAGAATAGCTTATCACTCACCCCATCCCTACATACTTATGAAGAAATGACAGCCCTTCAATGCATGTGTTCAGTATAAATTTTATTGCAAAGTGGAGACCAGACAGTTTTCATAAACAGAAAACATATTTCTTGTGGAATACCTAATGCTGCTTCCATCATTGTTCTGCATTGAACATGATCTCTCATTTAATTAATATTCCTTTTTCATACTGGCCACTCTCATGTAAGAGCAGCACAACCTTCACTACAGGGAAATCACTGAATTTCCAGAGGAAACTTGCTGGGTTTTTAACTCTATAAATATGCATAAATTTTCAACACAAACTTTGCTCAGCTCCTAAAAGTAAATGAGCAAACCAGTTGTTCCTGTCTTACAGACAGGTTTCTACATACCCATTTTCTCTGAGCATTCCATAATTTTGAAGCAAGGCACATCAAGATTTAGCTGCAAAAATGTTTCATTCTTAAGAATAATAATGCAACACAGTCAACAGAAACTGCATTGTCTGGTTTATAAAGATAAAAAATTGAATTATAAAGATTACCTAAACAACACCTGAAGTTTATAACTATATTGAAAGTATAAATGAGGAAAAAAAACCACCAACAACAAAAAATATGTGCGTGTATGTGTATGGATAATTATATTTATGCATATGCACACACTGATTAAGAAAGAAGAAGCAGTAGATTGGAGGGAACTCAGAAAAGGGCGTTATTAGGGAGAGGCTTACTTGCCTGTACGTTTATTCATCTCCAGCATGGTGGATTCTTAATGTCTGAATAATTATATACTGACATGCAAAATCCACTATAAAATGCACAAAAATACAGTGTCAGGAAGATAGACTGACCATACAACTTGATAAGTCTTTCTCTACATATTTATTTATATGACTATCACAGTCAATTGGAATTTCACTGGAAAATCTAAGAATGACTACACATAAGGAAATTATTAAATTGATGCCTGATATTCATATTTTCAGGTTCCTTATGTAATATTAGGATTAAAAAAAAATCTGTATCTCTTATTCAAATTCCTTCCATTTAAGAGACAAATATTGCTCTTGCATAAGATATACAGGAGAAAAAAATGATATTAAATAATTCAAGGTTTTCCACTAGAATCAGAGGCATTCCAAATAAAGAGTCCAGAATTGTCATGTACATGATAAAACCCTGAGGAATTTTGCTGTTCCCTCAACATCAAGTCAGAAATAGAGATAAATATGGAAAAAATATCAGGAAGGAGCAGATATTCTGAATTTTCCAAACAAAAGAATGTTTGTCAGTTTTGTGGCAGCTCCTCTGTGGTGGGTCTGCTAATGCCAGTGTCATTCATAGCACACTGGTGGCAGCTTTAGAGCAAGCCATGGATTTACCAGCAGACTGCACTTGGCACCCTGTATGGACCATTGGGGTACAAGGAGAAAGTTGGTGATGTTGTGCAGTGATCAAGAATGACAAATCATGGGATATTCTTGAGAAAATGAGAGGCTAAGAGAAGATAACAGGGTGTGTACACAAAAGCTCCCCAGCATGTGAAGCAATGCAGTAATCAACAGTAAGTAAGTGGTTGAACACTCCAGCGCTCTTAAAAAGTGATACAGCTATCACTTGTAGTTTATGAGTGATGATAAAATTTATGGACTAAAATAAGAAGCTGTAAAAATTATAAAGATATTACCTGGCTGTTTGCCAGTTTTGATGAAGTAGCTGTTACTGCTGTTGAAAAGGTGGGGGCCTAGTGAAATATTTGTAGAAACAAAGAATAAACTCTGATTTTCCATGTAGTGGCACCAGAGACACTTTAGAACATGGATTGTGTGTAGATTTCATTTTATCTCAATGCTTAATAAGTCTATGTTAAGAGATTTACTTTTGATGGGACAATGGCAGGCATGATATTTTATTTTCAGGTTTTTGCACATGGATTTATACTGAGAAAAGAGATATACAATGATGAGTTTGGACAACACCTTTAACATTGAACATGACAACATTCTTGCTGTTGTGTTTTCTTGGCATGCACTCCAGTTACATATGTATTATTATGTCTTCCAATATATATCCGAAGAATGAAAAGTAACATAATTTTTGCTACTTCTCAGAACTGTTCAATTTCCATCTCAAATACTGAACATTTGTTTCAAAAATACATTTGGATGTAATTTTCATTTTAATAAGACGATGTTGAAAGGTTTTCTAATATATGTTATTTTGCCCTTCTATCAGTATTTTTCTCCATGGAGGGAATGCTTTGTTACTAGAAAATTACGAACAAAAGTATTGACATAAATTCAAAACAAGATCAGTCTTTTTATATCAATGTAAAATAGACACTTCCCAGAAGCCTAAAACCTAGAAAATTCATTGGGCTTTCTTAGTATCAACTGGAAGTAAGTACATAAATATCTTTTGGTAAGTTTTACTGCTGTTTTACACTATGTATGTCTACCTACAAGGCGAGACATGTTGTCCCACTCACAGTGGGAGAGGACACTTTCCATATGAGTGAACATCCGAAAATTCGCCATACTAAACTTTAGCTTGTCAGTCGTTCTGACTTTAAAGGACATATATTACAGCCCTTAAGGATGATCAAAACTCATTAACAGTAAAAGCTGGGTCAAACCCAACTTCAGGGGTTTGGAATGTTGTATTCCAAAACAGAGAGAAAATGACTGTTCCTAGTTAGGGACTGTACCTAGTTAGGGTAAGTAACACCTTTTCAAGAGGTCCTTTCCAACACTGGTTTCTAACCTTTCTATTGTTTCTGCACAGAAGAAGAAGTGGTCCTTCATATTTTTATTCCTTGTCCCAAGTGTATTTAGGAACTGCATTGTGGAGGCACAGCTGGGAAAGGATCTGATCTGAGAACAATTCTTTGAGGCATGTGAATGGAGAAATAGGAAGTGGCAGTATTGACTGACTGAAGCAATGAGTTTCATTTTGAAAAAAGAGTGGAAGATTCCCTATCACTTCATGTTTGTAATTCAAAATGTATTTCCTTCTTGAAAGTTATGATTTTCTTTTGGTAAAGTTTTTTTGTCTCTTTTTCAGACTTTATTTTCTTAAATTGCAGATTTTTGGTGTTCTTTTAAGAAGTCACAGCTAATAAGAGATAAATACTTTCAGTTCTAAGGGATAGTGAGTAGTAAATTCTGTACAATCTCTTAGAGAGATCTGAAATGTAAAAGAAATTAAATCCATCAGGCTCACATAAGCAATATCGATATAAGGAGTTACAGCGAAGTCAAGAAACATCAAGGAATTGATACAAAGAAAACTAAGATAAACAGGAAACTTCCCAATCATTTAGTATGCCAGGTACTGGCAGAAAAAAGTTATGTAAGGCCATCTTATATGTATGGATACCTGTAGTCAGAGTTGAATAAAATAGATGGCAATGACTGAGGTGGGTTGCTCTTATACAGCTTTCTCACCCTTTTTCCATGTCTCAGTAGAGGCAATGATGGAAACAGCATCTAGGTTTGAAAATAAGAGCAGTGAGGTCACCATTTGGTTGCAGACAGCCTTGATCAGTGTCCATTTACGTAATAAGTATGTAAAATTTCTTATGCAGAAATTTTGTGCCAGAAAGTCTTCCCAGGCCAGGTATCATAGGCAGGAATAACCCAGGTACTTCCATGTATCTTCCATTTATTGTTCTGTTTCCAGCCAGCGGCAGGATTGTCGTCAGGTAACAAGGGGGGGAACTCTGCTATACCTTGAGATCCAATATCAGTATCCAAATCACTGGAATCTGTTGCCACCCTGGAAGAACCAGAAGAGTTCTGTAGTGTTTTTCCAACCTGCAGTGGGAGAAAAAAATAAAAAAGAAAAAATAAAAAAGAAAAAGAAAAGAAAAGAAAAAGAAAAAAAAGTGATGAAATCAAAAGCAATTGAATTACAAGTTAGTGCTTCATAACTGCAAAGTCCCTGCTGACAATCTGCAATCTGTCAGCTTGTCCCACTCATCAACAAACAAGATTTCAGTTTAATTACCTTCATGCTTCTAGCTTATGTACTGTCATGTTCCTTGCTCATTTACTACAGCTCTAAGTTGAAATTCTAGCCATGGATCTTATACCTTTGTAACTACCTTGTAAATAAATATGAAAATTTATTCTGATATTGTTTTACTCCCCCAAACCAATTTTTTTTTGCTTTTAGCACAGAAATATCCATATAACCATAATATCCATAAAACCAATAACCATATAGCCTCATAATACAGTATTCCCATTGCTATTTACAGGCCATAGTTTTGCTCTGAATTTGCAAGTCCTTGGGACTGAAGTTGGTCATACTTGTTCCTCTTGAACTTCTCCTATGCTACCTGTAATTTCTTTTTACTCAGTTTGGTTGTGACAGCAATTTCTTTAATTGACCTGTGGTTAATTTGTTTTCCTTTTGTTTATCTTTGTGTGGTCCCTGCAATGTTTTGTGTAGATTGCAGTAAAATAGTTATTCTATGTAGGATGAAATATTTATAACTCTATCTTACAATGCAGTCTGGAGAAATACAGGTTTTGCACTAGAGAAGAGACACAGGATACAGGGTAGAAAAGTGTAGACATTGAAAGGGGCACAAGCTTGACACTGGAGACTCCACAGCTACAAACAGTTCAATAATTAATCAAAGAAATGCAGACCTGGAGCAGAGCACAGCTAGTTTTAGGGATAAAGAGGAATAACATCTCCTATACTTAACAGGCATCGTGTATATGAAATTTAGATGTAGTGTGGAGCTGCAGATCAATGAAGAATGAGTAAAGGTGTGAAAACATATTAGCAAACGTTTAAAAATAATTACATGTGGATTCTATAGGGAGCAGGATGAGAGTGGTCATAGAACCAGGAAAAGTGAAGGAAACTAAGCCTGCAATCCGCATTATTACTTTCTTTTTCCTCAGCAATGAAATCTGCACTAATAATGATTAAAATCTTCAGATTTCATTTATACAAACAGCAAGTTCGTGGCTTTACTTGTCTGTAAAGTATGCTTCTACTTTGCCTGTAAACAAGATTTTGAGCGTAATGCTGTCTTTCCTCAAGGTAACTCAAATGAGTCACCGATCGTAGATCTTAATCATGTTATGCAGAAGTAAAGAAACCAGTCATTCCAAATTACTTTCTTGTATGACTCCGCAATCTGTTGCCTATTATAATCCAGTTTAGTTTTGGGAAGTTGCTTGTCAATGCAGTATTTTTTCTCCCAGAGATGCTGTATATCCACAGGATGACAAAACACTCTGGCAAGATTGCAGGAGGAATGAAAGAAATACCAAGGGAGAGCAACAAGGAGGTTAGGCTATTTTTCTCAGGATTTCTGGAGAATTAGGACTTAGGGAATAGTCATAACAAATATGATGTTGGGAGAATAGAATAGGGTTTTGGCAAATATACTCTATTGACAGGGGGAAAAAAGGGTGAAAAACAGAAAAGGATGTCTGAAAACAAAAGCTTTTAGTGTAAAGTTGGGCAAAGCTTTATGCCTGCCAGGAAAAATTCGGGGAAGATAAGATATGTATGGAGTGGTGAACTATGTGTCTAGAATGTTCTACTGGTTTATCCTATTTAACTACTTGATCAATCCCTCACACTTAAGCCTGGGCAGATTAGCATTCTCACAAATAAGGTACAGCTCAGGGAACAGCAAGGAAAAAACACAATTCCAAGGGGGTGGAATGGATGATTTCAACCTGCCTGGATGAAAGTGGGAGAGAAAAGAAGGGCTGAGGCATATGACGACACTGTGACACTGTCCTTGGACAAAAAGCAACTTAGACACTTTTTCTGTATTAGTATAGATGTAGGTTGGTGTGCCAACTGGGACTCCTGAGATGGAAAAAAGAGATTTTGTATTGCTTTGTGTTCCTCAGAAGGGCAGGTGCTGTAATGGGACGCATGGAATCAAGAGTATTTAAGAGTTCCTGGGAAGTCTGGTGTAGAGCTGTGACTTACAGAAAGTTAAATCTGATAAAAGTCACAAAGTACTAATTGTACACAGCACTTGCAGAAGATACTGTTTGTTCTGTGATGTGAAACTTGTTTGTATGTCCAGAGCAAGTCAGTTACCACAGATGGCCTTTTTAAGAAAAAAGAGATCACATAATACAGGCACAATTGGTTTGCAGCTGTGTAACTTGGAACTGTCTGTACCAAACCCCTGATTTTATTCTTTCTGTGAATGATTTTCACAGAGCATAATATTCATGTACTCTGAAAACCACAATGCAGCTTCAAGAGAATTATATGCCAGTTTAGTACGCTGTAACAGGGTGTAACAGCACCGTGAAAATCTGTCAGGACTTTTCTATATCAGCGATCACTTGTTACAACAGATGAAGAAGCATAAAGAAATACCTAAGCAACTATTTTTGGTTGGAGTATTTTTTTTTCCAAAATGATAAATGTAAAAAAAAAACAAAAACAAAAACAAAAAGGTTAAAAGAAAGAGTGTTGAGTCTATAAACAAAACCCCATCATTTGATTGGCATTTATTTTTCTTTAGAAACTGTATTGCTTTGGCAGTGCCCATTTTATTTTTTCAAACACAGCCTTTTTTAGGAAGTCTCAAATATGTAAGATTAATTTTTATTTGTAAAATATTTTTAGCATATTATCTTAAAAGAAAACAAACAAAACAAAAATGCCCTGAAGGATAGCTTTGCATGTATGTTATGAGTGGCTATGGTGCTTTTTATCTTGGTTCTATCACTAGTTATGGCATCCCACAAACTCCTTTTTAAGTCACAGAATAAAAGATAGAACCTAATGCTGCAACAGGTGAGGAAACATGGATTTTTGTTTTTAAGAGTTACTATATGTCTTGGAGTTCCAGGCAGGGATAAAATCTGTCAGTTTTCATGCACAGAAAATACTGCTCATCTATCTTCTTTTTTCAACCAAGATAAAACTTTCAAGCTACAAGAAAACATGAAAAGTTTTTTCTTAGTACAAATTTGTTTGCATTTGATTTGGAATTCAAGTATCAAAACAAAGAACAGTATGGATTTTTAAATTTTTCTCGCCACAAGATACAATTCTAATTGCACGATTAGAGATTTGAAAATATCAAAAATACAGTCATCAGCTAAAACTGATGCAAAATAATCTATGTAACAAAAATACACCAAGCTAATTTTAGCTTATTGTTGAGATTCAATTTATCTCTAAATATTAAAAAAAACTTTCAAAATCACCTGTCTCAATAATATCTACTTTCCCATTGTAAACTAGAATGTTATTTTTAATTTTCATATATTTTAAATAAAAATACATTCAAAATGTTTACTCATTGATGGTGACAATCTAGTGAAAGCAAGTTTGTGTTGTGTGGGCCAGTCTCACCATGCATAGCTTCAAACACAGATTAAAAAGCAGCTCAGTACGACAGAGAGCTCTATCACTTGTTTAGTTTTCCCACAGAACCAAGGCAGCAGTAGAATAAAAAGCCTGGATGAAACTGTCCTCTGTGACACCAGCCCTGTAAGTGTCAAGCAGAGCAGGCATGCATGAAGTCAGGAGTGGTGGAAAGCAGAGGGAGACTGGCTGCCAGGGGACCTGGCATGAGTGCTCAGGTACAAGCTCTGAAGGTCTAATGATGCTTATTCAGTGGCCTGCAGGTCTTCCCAGATTAGGGAACATTAGCACTCAGACCATGCTGCTCTGCTTTTTGGTTCCAGAGTTATTTCTGCCTCCCTTAGAGTGGCAATGGTTTCCTAGAGTTCCATGACAGTGGGGTAAGGAATGGTCTGCTGGGCAATTGTCATCTTGAGTAATTTACAGCAAATCCAAGACCTCGGGTCAGATTTAGAATCAAGAAATTACAAATTACTGTAAAAGAGCTTCATCCTTTGATCCCTTGTTTTTATTATTGCCTTTTATTTTATATTACTCTTCAAAATATTTTGAAAGCATGATTTCATTTATATGAGCAACAGTGCTCTGAGAAAACAATATCTTGGTATAAAAGTATATTTAAAGATTTTTAGCTATAGGCTTAGATTTGCAACTTGGTTTAGCTTGCCATGCATAATATAGAATAATTTAATCTAGTACTCTACAAAATCCATTATTCTATTAGTGATATTTATTCCAGAAATATTTTCCACATCAGAGGGTACGAAAAATATGTTTTGACATCAGAGACAAAATTAAAATGAAGGTAATGCATTAAGGTTAAGGTAATGCATAAAACTGGGGAGGTGGGGATTGCTAATTTAACTCTTTAGTTGCTAATTTAACTCCTCCAGCTTAATGAAAAATGCAATATTTCCTAGTTTAAAACAATTGTTCAATTTCTGCTTGCGATACTGAAAATATAAGTGTTGGTAAAGACATAACTCACAGAATTAATGCAAGAATTCCAGGCATTTAAATCAGATACCTTTTTGTATTAGCAATTGAAACAGCTGTGTTCATCATTTCACTGGTCTGAATTTTAGTACATTTGATGGCCAGGTTGTCATATTAGAAATTTTATTCTAATAAATAATGGGATAATTTGTATTGCAATGTTTTAAAGGACATCGCTGTAGATGAACAGTATAGGAATAAAAAAAAATGAACCACCAAAAAATGAGTCCAAATATGCTCCTAGAATATAGATCTGAAACCTTAACTAAGGCAAATTGAAAGATCTCCCTTCACACTGGAACCAAATTCCAGATTATTTTGTTGAGTTCAAAACACAAACAATAAAATCAAAAACTCTTTCCCCATTTAGGAAGGAAGAATACTCTGACATAGAGATTTTTAGCACCATATTTCCATTACAAAAGCCTGATTTCAAAACTTAACTGTTCAGTTTTGCATACCTGTACATTATACACATCATTCCTACAGGCTAAAGGGGATGCCACATTTCAAAAAACTGGCTTTCCCTCATATACACTTGATTCAAACGCAATGCCAAAACATTCTTGTTATTTTGTTTCCTTACAGGAGATGTCTGAAGTATCCCGGACATTTCATAGAAACATCAGCCTAATGCTTGATTCATATCAATATACAAATGGAATAATCCATAAACTGTCATTGATAAATTGCCTTTCCTAAACGGCATTTTTTAGGTTGAAACATTGCCCCATTTACTATTTCATCATCATTGGCAGCAACTTTTTATGAGAAGTGGGAAGCTGAAAGGAAATTAATGGTCTCTTCTTTGCTAAGCAGGCTTAAAGGAAATTAATAAAATTTGAAAATATATGATGACAACAATTCAAGTAATTTGAATCAATGATGTCCAGGAAAACAAAATAGAATATTCAGTATTTGCATTAGATGGCAGTTTGGAGGATAAATAATAAGAAATGATATTGAAATAATAGGAACGACACCTGAAATGAGAAGTCAGACATCCCAGGCATCAGTGTAGTTAATTATTCTTTTGTTCCTAAAGAACAAAAGAATACTGTGTTGTCAGATAATACAGTGCTTGTTTGATGCACCTTTCTTATGGAAGTTGGAAATATAGATTCAAGTCTGACATTTGCAATCATGATCAATTTAAAAAAAATGCAAAGAAAAACAAATTAAACAAGTATTGATTCACACCAAAAGATGCAACCATTTTTTTTATTTCATTTGGACAAAAATCTGTAAAATTGGATTCAGAATTTTTAAATATTTTATTACTACTATTTTTCTTTCAGGTCATCATTATTTCAAACCTTTCTTAAACAAAAGTTTTTCTCATATGAGTTCTCAGATTTTGATTGTTACTGATATATTAATAAAATTTTGCTTCAGATTTTTATACATATTTTACTAAAATTGAATTAATTAATTTATTATTTGAGGACATACTTTACTTTCTTCTCCTTTTCTTTTTTTTCCATTAGTTGCCCAGCTAAAGTTTCTTGTAGAACTAGATGAGAAAATGTTGATTTTAAGTTTCCCTTGTTAGAGAATCCTGTGATTTGTGTATAAATTTTGTAGTATCATTAAATTGTAAACCACACAGATACATGTTTTAATTCTCAAACTAACTAAAAGGAGGTTGACTTTAATGGCACTTGAGCAGCTTAATCCCCTAATCAGCTTTGGAAATCTAAATGCAAAAGTCATGCTGACAAAATAAATTAAGGAACAACCTATGCATCCTTTTCATTCCCTAAACACAGAGAAAACCATGATAAAAGGAAAAAATTAAATTGAAGGTTGATTCTATACATGAAGTTTTGCAGAGTCCATTCCGAGAAACCCTCTGCTGGGGGCTGAAACATACCCTTGGACCACAAAAGCAGCAAACTTGAGCTGTCTGATCAAAATGACGAAAAGTAACTGGAGTCTAACTGGGACCTTCTTCTTGTTTTCCTACATATTTACACCAGAAATGCAAATCAGATGAAGTCTGATAGTTTGGCTTTAAGAAAACATATATACATATATAGAAAAAGATATAACTTAAAAGTCTGTCATCTGCTACAAATGATCTCTGCTCCCACTACCAATCTGTCCTTAGCTTTCTTAGGCTGTTTGGATGTCTAGTAAGCTTTCAAAGCCTCAGAGTTAAGATGAATAGGAAGAGACATCAATGTGTCCTTAATTATACGCAGGCCTGAGTCACTGAAATTTTACAGCACGTTGCCTAGAACTGTAAAGTCTGCTTGTTCAGTTTTGTCAGAAACTTCTTAGATGTCATTTGTATCACTGCCTATCACGCCTGTCATTCAAGTTTAGAGTCAGAGACTATTTCCACCCTTACTGAGTAATATTTTTTAATCACGTTAATTATCTATGACTAACAATCTTGACATCTAAGATGTATGTCTGTAGATTAATCTTCTGATGCTATTGCATGTGATGTGATCAAATATTAGCTGCAGCCAAGATGTAGAGGAATAATTTAAAACCATTTGTCTTCATAATTTTTGCTTTCCTACATTTTATATTTGTTGTTCCTGTTTCATACAATCAGTGAGACAGAAATGGTTCTGTGAAGAACCATTCAATCATAAAAGTTTGTTTATTCTAACATTGTTAGAACAGAAAAACCTTTGCTTGCAGAGTCTAGAAAGTTGCTTAGTCAACACCTTTTCCTTGTCGTCAGGGCACCAAAAGCAAATCCTTGAATTCTGGAAAATACTCTCCTGAGTAACCTTTTGTATTGAATGTATTTGTTTCTCTGAAACACAGCATAATCAGAATATAGTCAGCTGTGCTGAACTTAATTTTAAAGTAATAGGTAATGAAATTAGAAATTATAAACCTGTTCTGCTTCATTCATTCAGTGGATTTACATGTGGTCTCAACAAAGCAGGTTTGTTAGCATCATGCCATGATCTAAATATATTTACATTTATTCATTCAATCATGAACATCACATCCTAAGGAAAACAAACAAACAAACAAACAAAAAAAACCCCAAACAAACTCTTCAGAAAGTGACACTGACTCTTCTCTAGAACTACTTCACTTGTCTTCAGATAGCTCTTCAGTAGGATAGAAAATAGATCACATATGGCATGCATGTAAGTATAAGAGAAACATAAATGTTCAAAATACAGGGGTTTTGTATAACATTCTGCTGATTTAAATCCTTGTAATTGGTGATGAAGTCTAAATAGTTGCTCATCCATATCCATTGAACTTCATGATACTGCAAAAGCATCACTGAAACTACTCTGTATATACTACATAAACATACGTAGAGAAATGCAGTAGAGAAATGTCTTGATGTGTAACAAAGTGACTTGTCACCTAAATTATAGACCCCTTGCATGTATTACTGAAATGCACACAAGAAATATAAAGGTTTCCTAATTTGCTTAGCTTACCCTGCAATTTAAATAAATAAGGAAGGATATATAAATGAGATAAAGAACAAATGTTTCAAGAGGTTTCAGATAAATAATAGATGTCACCATACTGTTTGCTGGGTGACCACCCTCAGCAATGAGGCAGATCTTTTCATTCTTTACGAAATATATTCATCAAAATCTGTCACTTAATGATTCTTCACCTTTTTCAGTAAAAAAAATATCAAGCTTATTGTCTTCACCTTAGAAATGCTTCATAGCTATTCCACTAGGAAAATTCATCATTTTCTTACTGCTGTTTGTTGCTGTATTTTTTTTCATTAACACTTCATTAACACCTGCTTTTGGAGCATTCTTTTACTCCTTTTCATATCTGTTTCTTAATAAGTAAGACTGAGCTCCTGTATGTCACAGAAAGCTACCTATCAAACAGCTGCCACTTTATTATGCCTAGTCAGTTGTCCTTGACAAGTTTATCTCCCCCCACTCATTTTCATTGAAAACCCTCTTTAAGACCACCTCAATTCAGTTGCATAGCTCTCATTTCCAGCCGAACTCCAATAAAACTATTTATGTTAGTGGTAGGAAGGGATGTGAAGGCTAAAAACTGGACTGCACCTTTTTATCTGTGCTGCTGAACACCAGCAATCATGAGATGCTGAATGAAAGGACAGCTTCTTCCCATGTCAGGTATTGCACAGCATGAACACATACCTTCACTAAGGCATCTTAGTTTCAATATCACAAAAGCATATAGAGTAGACAAATTTTCCTTTCTCATGGCTATTAAATCTTTGGGCTCTGATTGGAAGATCATGTGGAGTAAGACTCGTGATAACTTCTCTGTCAGATGCTGCCTAATTTTTAAAAATTAGCAATATTTAAAAAAAAAAAAGCTAACCTAAATCAAAGACGGTAAATTTGTTTACAAATCTGACATTTAGAAGTAAATTACAAATATAGGGAAATCTGTTCTTGACATTAATTCAAGCTAAGGAGTTTGTTTAATGTTTCTTAGTTTTTATATACCACATATACCTCTGTCCCATGCCTTTTTATAATTTTTTTTCCTTGAAACTTTCTTTTTTTGTTAAAAAATTGCTCCTGAAGAATTTGGTCAATAAAACAGCAAATCCATTTAGAGCCCTCCAATCTCATAGACTCTTTCAAACACAGCTGTAACTGTAGTTTGATAAAGATAAATTACCCCTCTTTCCTCAGACTTCAGATTACTTACTGTGTGTGCATTAGGCAATTCATAGGAGTACCTATTAACTGTGTGGCAGCAGAACCCCTAGCACATATTCAGTTGAATTAGACACAAAAGTTACTGATTTTAATAGTATACTTTTTTACTCAAATTCTATTTCTTTACTGGACAGTACTTAACACACTATTATCCCAGACACTGAAAAGCAAAATACACAAATGCCTTGGTGCAAGATCAAAAATACCATTCCATCAGATATCAAAACATAGCTACTCAAAAATATTTTATCTGATTTTATCTATGAAATCAGAACGTGTTAACAGAGGATACAACATATTTTTGAAGATGGATAGGTCAGTAGTTCCCATCAGTCAAAATAATTTATTTTCTTATCACAACAGAGATATGACATGCTCACATATAAGGTATTTTAGGGTCAGAGATTTTATTTTTCTGGTCTCTTTGCACAGAGCAGTAGAAAGCCTAATGAAGAGTTTATCAGCATACATGTGACTCTTGTATACATTTATTGTGCACATTAAGGTAGGTTAATTACACCTTCCTAATTACACTTCTGAAGATTTAATGAAGTTTTTCAACCCTTATTAATCTCCAAAATATGAAAAAAGTTGTTTCAAATTGTTTACACTTCATCTGTAAAAAAGTTTTTTATTAGATAAGAGAAAAAACATATTCTCTATAATTCTCACCATAAAAATGCGACCAATAATGACAGAAATATTCAAATACATAATACAAACATAAACTAAAAAGCAAGGAAAAAAAATTGCTTTAAAAAAAATGACTGTGACCAAAACCTGCAGAAAAAGATTTTACAGAAAGATCAATATCAAACAGTCTACACCACCGGTCTTATTTGTCCTTGTTACTTTGGGTGACCAAACTTCCCTTCTTGATAGGAGTAACCAGACCTGTAGGAAAAACCTGGTGCTTGACAGACTCCTAGGGGAACACTTACACTCTTGGTAACACCTTAATCGCACCTACATATGCCCAGGTATTGTCTTTTTCTTCTGCCTACTAACTCATCACTGAGCATGATATTCTTCAGAGAATCTGGCTATGTTACCTGAGTACATAAATAGTGAAATGGTTGCCAGGATCTAGGAATTAATTTATAGTGAGTGACAAAACCTCTGCTGTCTTCTGAATATAATTTGATTTAGAAATGGTCCTCCAATCCTAGATACTGAACATCTCTGAAGGATATTGAGTTATTTTTTTTATGAAATGACATTGAAGAAAGTGAAGCAGCCATTACAGATGTGCTCAACAATAGCTCACGGGCAATCTTAGGTATCAGAGCGAGTTTTATAGAGAGAAGAGATGCTGCCCACAAGAGTGCTATTATCTCCAGCTCTCATCTGAAAATGTCTCTTATGATTTTTAGCATACATTTGGATAACTGCCAGAGAACTTGTTTTAAAATGTCACCTAAAGTACAGATAGCTCTTCTATCAGTAGAGCACTAGAGAGTGCCACTTTGAGACTTGAACCCGTGACATTGTGTCAGGTGCAAAAATCATAACAAATGAACCAGAGAGAACTTGGCAGCCTACCTCATGAATTCTTATCTTAACACAAATTGCTATGACAAAATGCATTACTTCTTAAAGAGAAATGTCATTTACACCCAAACCTGGAATTATAACATCTGGTCTTTATTCTGTTAAATAACCAGAGTTTAAGGCTGTGTCTTTTTTTATAAACACTTAGGTTAATACTTCAAAGCAGAAAGAGATCTGTGAATGTTAAATACAATTCTTAACAGTGACCTGACCTTTTACCTTCCCATTTATTTCTGATTGTTGCTACACGTAGTTTTAGAACAACAGTAATGTTCCTTTAAATAATGAATTGCAAATGCAAGAGCTAATTATTCTATGCTGAATGGCAAAAATTAAAAAAAAAAAACAAAACAAAAACAAATGACCCTGGATAAAGTGTTATTATGTGTGAATTAATGGCAATACTCATTAATTCAAAAATAAGAATTTTATAGATATATATTCTAGGATATATATTCACAGTGTTAGACAATTATTAATTCAAAGTACAATTTATGTACAACATAGTTGATATATTTTTTACCTCTTTTTTTAGCTTGTCTAATGACTATTGAATCTAAATTTTTGTTTTATTCAGAAGGCCTAAACAAAGATGACAGCAATCTACCACTTAATGTTTGCATTACCACCATTAGCCAGTAAATGTTTCCATTTTTAGTGAGATTTTTCTAAACATATCAGATATCAACTTTAAACGTGGTCTTATCCTTTTTGTGGTCACCATATGTTTGTGTGCCTTTAATTCCTCTGTCTGTCAGTCTAAGTAGCTGAAAATAAGCTGACAAAACATGGGGGTATCTTCAGGCATAGTCCTAAAAGGGAAAGTTTTCCCAGGATAGCTACCCCATCTCTTTTGTAAAAACAACTTCTGGCTATCACTTCTGTATTACCAAACTGCTGTTTGAGAGTCCAGTAGAGTTTGATGTTGGTGGTTTTGTTGAGGTTTTGTGAGATCTTTTGAACCACCGACAGAAGATACTGTCAAGTCATTTGTCTATCACAATATTTTTAACTTTGTTCATTGCTCACTTGCTGAAAAAACTGTTTCACTGTGCTCATTTTCTTCAATTATATAACTCTGCATTTAAGAGTGTACAGAAGTTACAGTTACAGAAATGGACAATGGTACCATATCACTCTGCAGAAACAGTCCTTTCTTTTCTGCCACTGATTTCCATAGGATAGGTCGTACCCAGGGAATAAAGTTATATTATATATACAGTAATTTCACGAATACAAGCCATAGCAATTTGACAAAAATTTTGGTGGAAACCCGGAAGTGTGGCTAATAGTCAAGGGCAGCTAATATGTGAATAATTTTCTGACATTTACAACCCCAGACGTGCCAGCCAGGGCGCCGAGCCAAGCACCTGCCAGTAAAAGCCGGCATTCTGCAATTGTTACAGTGTTACTGTGTTGCCCTGGCTCCCTGCAGGCAGCACAGGGGGCGGGGAGAGAGGCGGGAGAGCTCTCTTTCCTCCTCTGCTGCAGCCCAGGGGAGGATGGGTGGGGGGGCGCCGCCATTGCCGCGGCTCCGGGAGCCGACGGGAGCCCCGCGCAACCATTGCCGCGGCCCGGGGAGGGGGGGGAAGTGCGCGCCGCCATTGCCGTGGCTCGGGGAGGAGGCAGGGTGCTTTGTCCACGCCCGCCGCCGGCGCCACGGGCGCAGGAAAGCTCCGTCCCCGCCCGCCGCCGCTGCCGTAGGAGCGGGGGAAGCTCCGTCTCTGCCTGCCACCATGGGGCAGCGCCGACCCGGGGTGACCGAGCCCAGTGGCAGCGGCGGCCGGCCCCGAGCAGCAGCACTGGGCTGGGCCACCTGGCCCCGTCGGCAGTCCCGAGTGGGCCGAGCCTGCACAGCCTTATCTCAGTCAGTAAACCCCGCCCTCCCGCGGTTCTGTTACTAATTGCACGCGGGTCCTCGCTGCGAACGACAGAGCAGCTTATATTCGGGTGCGGCTTATTTATGGACAAAAACCGAAATATTTGCCAACACCCAGAGATGCGGCTTATACTCAGTGCGGCTTATATTCGTGAATTTACTGTAATTGGTTAGTTCTTTTAGGTATGAGATTTCTTTAAATGCAAACACAAGTATTCTGTTGTGCCATCAAGCTTCTAAAAAAACTGAGATTGCAAGCAGTCCTTTATCTTAAGCCCTAATTTTAGCTTGTGTTCTGTACAACCACCTGTCCACCTGTAGTACTTTCTAATATAGGGAATGTTTAATACGATGTTCAGTAATATATGCTGATTATTCAAATATCTTTTAGTTCTAATAAGAAACACTGAAGTTTGTAAAAAGGTTTGACAGTGGCACCTGCATACTGACACTTAAGCAATAATTTACAATGCTTGTGATGTTTTCACCCGCATCTTCCTTTTAAATAGTAAAAAGTACATCAAGAAATCTTTCATTAAAATTCTGAAACCCCTCAAGCTAAAAAATATTTTGGGTAAACAAATTATATACCAGAATGAAGTATGTGTGCCACCACAAATCTTGTGGGGCAGTAGTTCTACTATGAATTCCCTTTGTGCATACAGTGATTTTTCTTTTGAAAACATTTTTTGTTCTAAGGACAAAGTTTTATTTTTAATACCTTAATTTAATTTTTCATAATTTCTTCACCAGCACACATGTATCTGAAAATGGGAGATACATGAGTCAGTACAGCACACCTCAGGTAAACAGAATTTCAAAGGCAAGGCTTGGTAAATAGTGCCCAGCATAGCAATTTATGTTTTCTGGGATTTACCTTACTGTTTATTCACAACTTTGAAATGCACTCCATGAACCAGCTATTTCTTCGGAGCCATTTCAGAGCTGCTCACCTTGTGCTGTGTTAGAAGCTATGTCCTCAGGACTCAGCTGATAGAAGAAAGGACAAATGTCATTATTTTTACGTTATAGCGGGTATAACAACATGACATTTATTTCACAAGAGTCACCATCAAACAGCTTTCAAGTAGATGTAATGTTCTGACACTAGTGATTCAAGGAATTTCTTAATTTAATTATGTCATTCTCAGACAAATATGAATGGCTGAATTTCGAGATTCCATTAATTCGAGTTTAATCTGTGAGAACACATTCTGCACTAATATTCATCATGTTTAGAGTGAAACCAAAATGAACTAATATTATTACTGCAAACTTCTTTAGAAATGAACAGATAATATCACTGATTAATATTATTTTTTTCTGCGACCTAATAAAGTGAAAGGATATGTTTCATGTATTTGATTCCTTTCAGTTAAATTTCCTGTAAGACTTACCTTCATTGTGTATCTGAACGTCTGTTCTCTTGAAATGCACTACTCATACTCCTAGGTGAGCTTAAGCCAGCTTTATATTTGCTGTAAATTGATCATGTCAGCATCACAATTGGAAGTATTTCTTAATGGTTATTAAAACCAAAATAAGGCAATTTACAAAGTAGACTTCACAGAATCAAAGCTGCATGTATTGATCTGGAAGAATGTTCTTTCTAAAGCTCCCTGATTGAATCCACAAAGAGAATTTACAGAAGGGCAGAATTGACAGAAATAAAATACCTGAGGAAAATACATTAATCTTGCATGATTTTAATGAGTTCTGGTCCTTGTAACAATTAAAAATATAAAAGAAATCAAATTCTGAAAATAGGTATAAATCTTTGCAGTCTTGTAACTAATTAACAAAGCAAAAAGGATACTCAACACTGACATAAGTATATCTAGTGCATTTTTGATTAAAATTTGGTAATATCCCCAAGGGATAGGAAAGTAATGTGAGATTAAATGAAAAAATATAATAACCACTAGTATTAAATCACTCTGATTAATACCAAGCTGAGAAAAAAAAATATCAAAAAGATCAACACTCTCTACCTTTGCTTTTCTTCTACTTGATGTTGATCAATTGCTCATTTCCAGTAAAATGGCTTTTATGTTACCATAATTCAAATTTAAATTATAACTCCTGCAGTATAAAAAGAAAAGAAAGAAAAATACATTAAATGTGATTCTAAGTGGGAAACTTTAGCATGAAATTCTGCTTGACAGACACTTATGTGTATTGTGTATTCCTTAATTTGTTTCAGCTTAATATACATTCCCATTCAAACTTCTTTTTTGTTCAGAAAAATGTGAGTTACTCTCCAGCTTAATGTGACTATTTTCCTGTCTTCAGGATTTGAAACTGCTTAATAAATTAATATTTTACTCTGTTCTAGGTGCAGAATCTAACAAAGAGTTGGATTACTTCTTACATTTGTTAGAACAAAATATTGTGTTTCACTTTGTGTTAAATGTCTGTGTTTAAAGTGTCTTATCACCATTTTTTGTTCTTTTCTGTCCATTTATATTAATGTTAATTGGTGAATTTTTTTAAGGGAAAAAAAAAAAGAGGAACACTATCTCATATGAATGTTTTTTCTAGTGATGAGTAAATTAAATATGAAAGTCAAGGAGGCACTTTCAGATGATTTCCAGCCACTTCTCTCCCATTTTATACCCCAGGTTCAGAATCCAGCATTTGTTGCTAAAGTTCATGCCATTGATGATACACAAGAATAGTTCAGCAATAACTAAAATATATGCTTTATTAACATTGCATTCATAACAAATCCAAACCACGGCAACCTTGAAGCAATACTTGTCCCTTGAGAGAACACCTCCCAGTTTGATCTCCTCAAAAAATTTGCATGCAGATTGTTGATAAGTATACTGTACAGAACTGTCCTTACAACTGAGTCCTGAGGAGCACTGCTGGTGACCAGATGCAAGCCAAATGTACACCCATTCATCAAAACACTTTGAGCCTGGCCCTTCAGCCAGTTCTTCACCAAGCTTGCTGTGTATCTGTCTATCTGACTACTGGATGACTTGTCCAGAAGAGTGCTGTGAGGGAGAGCATCAAATACCTGACTAAAATCCAGAAAAATTCATTCACTGCCTTCCACTCATCCACTAGCCAAGTGACCTTATCACAGAAGGATATCAAATCAGTTAGACAGGAATTTCCCTTCATGAATTTGTGTTGACTGTACCTGATGAGTGCATTGCCCTTTAAATGCCTTTCAGTAGCACCCAGAGTGACCTTCTCTGCAATTTTTTTTTTCCAGTTACTGAGATTAGAGTAACAGATCTGTGGTTTCCGTATTGCACTCCTTTATCACATAGCAGAAAATTCACAACTCAGGAGAAAGAAATATTTGATTTACCTTGCTCTTGTCAGACATTACCTTTAGCAGAATTTAGACAGCGGTAAGGGCTGTTTTTCATTATTGAAATCAACATAAACCCTTCCTCAGCAGATATGTACCTGCTGAAAATCTTTGCAGTTTTAGTATTGAAGACCTAGTTCCAGATTTTTCTTCCATATTTTCAGTGGATTTTCTTAGAATACACCAACAAGGACCATTCTTTTGTGATTGTATGTAGTGATTATACCTGCACTGTCTTGGTTCAGGAATATATGAGTCTAACATAAAGTCTTACTTTCTCAGTTCTGTATTTATGTTTCCTTGACACGTAGGTAAGGGCAAAGGGTATGGCTTCCACTTTTCACTGAATACCAGTCAAGACGCAGATAACCTAGAGATCAATTTCTATTTTTTTTGTAAGATGTAAGCAATTGTCTGTGACCAAATGTATCGACTTGTATCATTGCCAGTAGGTTAGGTGAGATACAAACTAATGTCAGACCAGGTCAGTTTATGCTGCAGGTAAGGGTAATGCTGAGGTCTTCACTATGATGTTACAAAGGACTTTTTCACAATGAAAGCAGAAGCTCTGGGCATGTACTGCTTATATGCATTTGAGTTCAAGCTTATCTCACTTCTTATGTGATATTTTGTGATGCTATATTATCTTATGGTTTTTCTCAAATGTTAAGATGAAGATTTTATCTAATTTTCTAACATATTTACTTGCAACTATTAAAAAAATACCTAAAGTGAAAAATTCTTAATAAAGAGGACATCTTCCATGCAGATTTTGTTTGTGACAAAGGGCACAATTTCTCTCTTTTTTAAGATTTTCTTTTTCTTTCTTTCTTTCTTTCTTTCTTTCTTTCTTTCTTTCTTTCTTTCTTTCTTTCTTTCTTTCTTTCTTTCTTTCTTTCTTTCTTTCTTTCTTTCTTTCTTTCTTTCTACCTATCTATCAATTTATCTATCTATCTAATATCTATTTTACATGAAGAACCTGTTTGTCTTTGCTAAATACAAATTGACAGCAGGGTAACTAGTCCAGATGTAGACAGACATTGATACTGTAGACATCTCTCTATATTTTTTTTCTGTTAATAATTAAAATTAAATTATGCAAGAGAAAGTAATATTATGATATTATTCACTGTTTTAACATTATGCTGCTCTTTTATTCTATTCTGGGATTTTTTACTAACTTTGCCAGCAATTTGTCAAAGGGCAACAAGAAAACAGCTAAGTTAAGTTTGCAGCAGGGATATACCAAAAAGATGGAACTGTACTGTTGATTGACACAAAATAATGCTTAGGGATTTTTTTTTTAGGTAGCACTTTTTGGGGGGGTGTGAGTTTCTAAATTTGGTTTTCCAAATGCATAGAATAGTTGAACTAACCACAAATTTAAGAAACTGTAGTTTTCATTTATGGAATGTTGGAGATTAAATATATTCAATCAGTAATAAAAGTTTTCAAAAATAAGATAGTCCAGTATGAGGGAACTGATACTCAATGCACTGATCTCTTCTGTGTTCTCACTAACCTATAACAACTTTGACCTTCACTCATTAGCTGCTCAAACAAAACTGAATATTTAAAAAAGCAATTCTGAGGAGAGGAATATTATTCATAACCTGAAGATCGTATGAAAGGTTTATGGTTTGTGGCTGTTAGATTTAACATTGCTAGATACGTGTGGACAGAGCTATTAACAGCAATCATACTGATCTCTGCAGTACTGACTGTGTTTTCTGCATGCACTGAAAAAGTGAAGGAATAAAAATTCCCCACTAAAAGTTTGTAGTTTGTCTCTCTTGACACCATAAGCAAAAGAAAAAAATGTTGAGTAACTAAAGCCAGTAAAAAACTATGAAGACATGCGTATGCACCATAACCTACAAAAAAACCTCTCTTGCCTTTGATGCCTCAGTTTTAGAATTCAGAGTATATTTACTCATAAGTTAATAATATTTCTCTATATTTACTTGCGTAACTCATTGTTTGCTGTTATTTACAGTAGTCACTGGTAATGCTTTACAGACTTTTTAATTATGGAGTCACTTTTGCAAAATGGGTTCTATTTCCATAGTATTATTACACTAAATGCTGGCATGACTAAGTAAGTTTCTGTTAGATGAGAAATCCAATTTATAACCAACACGACTTCACTTGGGTCCTGACCTCTAGTAAAGAACTACCAGCTCAGGATATGACTTCACAGAACAGCTCTAGGCACTGAAGAGATATATGGATAAAAGATCTGTACATCAAACAGACATGTTCAGAAATACTCTGTCTTTAGTAATCTGATCATTTAAACCAAGAAATGTTTCTATGCTCAGAAGGTAAAGGGATACATATCTTTAAAAAAAGAAACTCATTTTATCATCTTGGTGCAAAATGAAGATCCAAGTCAATTACAGTAGTTTCACGAATACAAGCCGCACGGATTATAAGCCGCACTTCCGGTGCCTCGACAATGTTGCTGTCTTTGTCAATAGATAAGCCGCACCCCGAATATTAGCCGCACTTTCGTTCGTCGCGAGAATCCGTGCGCAGCTTTCACAAATTGGCCAATTAGTAACAGGATCGCGGCATAGCGGGCTTTACTGGCTCGGGGCGGGGCCAGGAAGGCTCGGCCCGCTCATGGTTGCCGACGGGGCCGGGTAGCCCAGCTCAGCGCCACGGCTCGGCGGGGCTGGCCGGGTTGTGCTGCCGCCGCCGGGCTCGCTGGCCCCCCTCTCCCGTCAGCACCGCCCCGCTGCCGCGTTCCCTAGTCCTGCCGGCGGGCTGCCGCCGCCCGGCTCGCTGGCCGCGCCGCGTTCCCTAGCCCTGCCGGCGGCCTGCCGCCACCCGGCTCGCTGGCCGCGCCGCGTTCCCTAGCCCTGCCGGCGGCCTGCCGCCACCGCCGCCCGGCTCGCTGGCCGCGCCGCGTTCCCTAGCCCTGCCGGCGGCCTGCCGCCGCCGGGCTCGCTGGCCCCCCTCTCCCGTCAGCACTGCCCCGCTGCCGCGTTACCTAGCCTTGCCGGCGGGCTGCCGCCGCCCGGCTCGCTGGCCGCGCCGCGTTCCCTAGCCCTGCCGGCGGCCTGCCGCCACCCGGCTCGCTGGCCGCGCCGTGTTCCCTAGCCCTGCCGGCGGCCTGCCGCTGCCGCCGCCCGGCTCGCTGGCCGCGCCGCGTTCCCTAGCCCTGCCGGCGGCCTGCCGCCGCCCGGCTTGCTGGCCGCGCCGCGTTCCCTAGCCCTGCCGGCGGGCCAGCCACTGCCGCCGCTGGCAGGCATGCCGGCCGCGTCGCCGCTGCGTTGTTTACGTAGTCGCCCTGCCGGCGGGCCAGGCACTGCTGCCGCTGGCAGGCATGCCGGCCGCGTCGCCGCTGCGTTGTTTACGTAGTTGCCCTGCCGGTGGGCCAGGCACTGCCGCCGCTGCCAGGCTCGCCGGCCGCCCCCTCCCATCTGCACCGCCGCCGCGTTTCCTCGCCCTGGCCGGCACTGCATGCCCACGCACCGCCGGGCTCCCCCACGCTGCTGGCCCCGATTCTGCTGGGCTTCCCCCGCTGCCAGGCAGCCCCACCCGTCGGCCTTCCTGCTTCTGCCATGCTCCCCTGCACTGCTAGCCCCAGTTCTCCCGGGCTCCCCCGCCCTGCTGGCTCAGGCTCTGCCGCCCTCCCTGCCCCGCCCTGCTGGCTCAGGCTCAGCCGCCCGCCCCCCACACTGCAGGCCCCGCCTCTGCCAGGCTTTCCCACCTCTGCCGGGGCCGGCCGGGCTCCAGCTTGGCTTGGGGCTGCCGCGGGCTCTCACTTCCGTGTTGGCAGCTTTTAGAATTTTGTTAATAGATTAGCCGCCCCGGAATATTAGCCGCACTTCCGGGTTTCCACCAAAATTTTGGTCAAATTGGTGCGGCTTGTATTCGTGAAATTACTGTAATAAGGGCTGTAGCACATTCTCACAATCAACAGCAAGTTTCTTGAATCATTAATGAGATGAGTTCAAAGTCCCAACTAATAATTTGTGTACTTTCAGCACTAAGTGAACTCATCTTTCTTGTCTAGTTCTCCCAGTGTCAGAGAGATCCTGCATGAAATGCACCATATCAGTGATAACTTCTGAATTAACAGTGTAATTGCACTTGGCATTCAAGTTCCACTCTGTGCCAGGCAGTGAAAAAAGCGAGAAAGGAGACAGCTTGTCTCCAGCACCATAAGATAGGATTTAACTCTCCTCTGTAAATTTCTACAGTGTAGGTGGCAGTATATGAGATGGATGTTGAGGTTTCCAAGAAATGCAGAAGGGAGTGAATCAAAAATAGTTAATGTAATCTGAAGAGTAATTTATCTTTCCAGAATTAGGTAGGCATATATAGAGCCAGTTGCATGAACACGTTATGAGATGTTCTAACATATTTGAGATTTCTCAGGGATGTTGAAGAAAAGGAGATGGACTAGATGACCTCCAGATGTCCTCTTCCAACCCTAAAAATTCTGTGAATATGTGATTCTATGTTAGTCTAGTACAATGTTGAAAAACATGGTATTGGATCTACAGAAAACTTGTCCTATTCTGACCTAGTAGCTAGAGGAAAAGAAGGACATGGAAAAATAAATCTATTTTTTCAGTGTAAGAATAAAAATGTAATCTAAACCAGTACTTGAATAGATAAGGAAATACCCAGAAGTAAAATTATTTTGTTTTTTTTAATGTATTTGTTGGACTGCAAAAGAGAAAAATGGGGGGCAGGGTGAAGATGTTCAAGAATTTGAAACAAGTAATTTAAATTTCTTTAAAAAGTCCAGAGAGCTTATGGCACAGTAAGACTTTAAGCACAACTTGGGAAATGAAAGTGGTCATTAGCTGCAGTAAACTAGCAAATCTTGATTAATTTGTGTAAAATATATAAATCCTCAGAGTTTTTTATGGCCAAAGACAAAGCAAGTCTTCAAGTTTAATTTGAAATTTAGATTCTTTTGAGAAGGTTTCAGTATCCCATCCATCCATTTTAAATAATCAAAAAACTATTCACTTCTGTAGTCTGATTAGAGCTGCACATTCTATGACCCATTAATCCAGGTCTTAGCAACAGATACTTAAAAAATATGATTTTTTTTTTCCTTTTGCTTTGGCATAATCTCCTGATTTAAAATATTTCTGCTCATTTCTTTCTTGAGGCATTGTCCAAAGGAAAAAGCAATTTTGAGGGGTATCAAGTCACGCCAAGAACAATTAAGAAGGGATTTGATGCAAGTAAAACCAAAGAAATCCTAGATCTATGGCAAATGACGTTTTGACAAAGAGATTAAGAAAGAGAGGAAGGATTTGAGGAATGTTACCTATTAGGCAGTAACAGCAAGTAAACCCTGTATTTACTTCATGTGTTAGCCATATATATTCACAGGGGAGGGTAAAGTTAAGCTCATTTAGACTGATAATATTTTTCATTGTACATATCTATTGATTTCAAAATACTGATAAAAGAAAAAATTGTGTATTAAATAGCTTTGTGGACCAACAAAAAAAAAAAAAAAAAAATCCTCTTTGTAAAATATTGTTCTGGTTTGTTGTACTTCTTCTCCCCCACAAAAGATCCCTAGTGGCCTAACCTGCTTCTTTCTTATCTTGTTTTGATTGAGATATAAGGCACATTTTTCCACATTATATGAAATTATTAAAATACATAATTATTCTTGTTCATATAGAGCATTTTCTTTCAGATCAGTACACCAATTTTTCCTTGTTATTTTGGTGGGTTTTTTTTTCAACTAGCATCAAAAGATCAATCCATTTGCAATCGTGGGAAAGTGTAATCCATTTCAAAAATAACTTTCAGTCTATAATACCAAAGAACAATCATGCAACAATTGTATTTTGGGCTTAAAAGTTCATTTATGACTCTACAGTCATCCTATAACTTCAGGCAAGAAATAGCTACTGTTAGGACTTTGACACATAAAGTGTTTCAAATTGCATCGTGAATTTCATACCTTTGGGACACAAATTTGTCTAGGTCACATTTTAAAAGCAATGAAAAAGTAGTGGTTCTTTAAAGGAAAATATTCAGGTTTATGAGGGACACATTGCTGAGAAGAAGGGGTACTTGGGGAGATGGAATATGACAACTCTCAAATGTCCTTACATCTTCTCAGCTTCTGAAGCCAAATTATGCCTGTTCACAACTGGAAGCTCTACTTTGTTTCCTGAAGCAGATAACCCAAAGGGACTAATCTGGCAGCCAGAACAAGAGATGTCTGATACTCAGGGACCGTGGAGCAGATGGGATGCACAACAATATTTCCCAGATCCATAACCTAGGGAGGAACCTGCATGTAGAGGGAATCAAAGCCTGGTTGTTTGAACTCATTGAGTCCACTTTGCAGTTCAATTAACTTTAAAAGAGAAAATGAGGCTGTGCCTCAATAGGAGAAATAAATCTTTCAGTTCTGGTTTATTAACTTTGCACTCTATTGGGGTTAAAGCATAGAAATGTGGAAAGAAAACTGTATGCTCTGATGATTGACTGTAAGCTATTTTGTACATTTAAATTAAATTCTTGTAGCCAATTTTTTAAGGGAAATTTAGATTATGGACAAAATTTTCATAGTTAAGGAAAAAGAATCCACAAAAAGCCAAAGTAAAACTCGAACAAGCACAATATAGTAGTCTAATTTTATTTATACTAGGCAATTTTATGCTATTCCACTACTGCAGAGAGGTTTGGAAATACTTGCAAAAGTAATTTATGCTGACTTTAAAGCCCATTTATGCTGCCAGAACAATGATAACTGAGTCACTGAGCTTCTGAGAGTCACAGCAGACAACATTCATCAAAAGATTCTAAGCGTGCCCTTACTCATTACAAGTGTCTAAAAATATTATCCATCATGAACACCAAAAAAATTACAGTCAGCAAATCAAGAAGGAAAAGCTGTCATGTGAGCCAGGCATCCAACTACAGAGGATTTTCCTCTGGATTTTTCAAATTGTAAAGCTTTACTTAACTTTGCTGAGACCAGAAATAGATATCTGCAGAGTGGTCTCAAACTTCACTTTAACAGAGAATACAGAAAAATTGGAATGAACCTTGGACAACCTATAAATTGCAAATTATTTGGAAAAAAATTCAATGATGATTTCAAAATGGCAAATGTTGAAGCAACTAAGATTCAGAATAGGTGAAAAATCAAATCTGTGTTGATATAAACTATTGTCATTCATTATAAATGGTTATTTCTACTCTTCAAAAGAGTTAGTTCAGAAGGAAACAATTAAAATCATTATGAATAGCAGCAAAAGTTGACATTTCTCTGATCTTCTGTACATCAAACTTTTGATGTACATCTATCTTGGACAAGTAAAAAAGCTAACTAATTCTTTTGATGAAAGAATTTATTAAAAACAAAAGGCAAAATCCTAAAGTTACAAGATTCCAATATTTTAAAAACAGTGATATCTTTTTTGGAGACATCCTTCTTGAATTTATCCCTTTCTCTCACTTAATTTAGGCTCTATTCAGAAAGATCAAAAATGTTCATTTCTAAAGATATTTCTCATTGCAAAAATATATTAAGTTTCATATAATGCAGGTGGAGAATTGAAAAGTATTCAATTTATGAATGTAATTCTGCAGTAGACTACTTGTTGAAATTGGGAACACCTTGTAAAAAGCCATCCACATTTAAGAGGCAAAGATTCATCATGTAATGATTAAATCCCTGGTAGTCATTAAAATGAAGGAGGCTGCTGAAGAGCAGCTTCAGATAAAGACTTGCAGAGAATAAAGTAAAGATTATCACAGACAGACAAACACATGGTGCATGTGACATCAGTTCCAAAGAATTTATCCTTTTATTCTGCAAACTAATTCCAGACATAGTCAGCTAATGAGCAATAGCTCATGACATAATTGAGATAGAGGTTTTTCTTTGCTTGTCTTCACCTTCTTTAATATTAATGTCAATTCACAACGCTAAAAAACTTTCAACTCTCACACAGCAAACTGAAACTTCGAATATAGTTCCACATTTGGGACAATGTGACAGATCAATTGGGATTTGCAATTTATATTTATATAATTTAAAGTAACTTTAAATGCCCAAGTTAGGTTTAATGTTAGCCTTTTGTCTTGGTGGTGCTGGGACCAGGCTATTTCTAAAACTGTGGTGAACAATCTGGACTGCATATGTGGAATAAAGTAAATTCTCTTGTGTTGTTTGATGGGTTTCTTTGCACTATCCTGTTTGCTAGATATAGAAAGAGCCTCCTCCTTCTGTTGATCCCTGTGGAGGAAGCATCACGCATGGGCTGTTTAGTAAAGAGCACCAGAGTAGGCCTTCTAGAACCACACATCTCAGTGTCACAGAAACCAATTTTTGTATGCCTTCACAAATTCTGCATTCCTTCCAGACCATCTGCTTAACAGATAATAGAAACAGCTGACACATATTGAATGAAATGTCATTCAGGTTTAAGGGAAGAGATTTCCTGGTTTAATGATTAACAAATGATGACATTAACTGGTTGATAAATCTTTCAGAACCTCCTTATACATATAACAGGATGAGGAGAAGACTTCTCCCTGCCTGACTTTATGCTGCCTTGCTGAAGAATTTCTTTAAAGAAGTAAAATTGAGAAGATAAGGGTCATAGACTACAGAGTTCAAACATCAGTAGGTGTGCAGGAACAGACTAAGAAAGAAGACATTTCTATGCTATATTAAATCTCAGAATCAAAGTTTTGCATACCAAGATGTGCACCATTCATTCCTCAGTCATTTGCACATAAAACACACATGAAAGTCAGGCAACTGGATTTTCAGTTCTTTAGTCTCTAAATTCAAGCACACTATGCACAGCTAATATTTCTCCAAGACAAAACATTGGGAGCAAAAAATCAGTGTGCAAAAAGTGGTCTCTACCCAAAGACATTGAAAATGAGATATATTAAATACGTGCTAGGTTTTATGAGTGTGAACCTCAAAAGTTGCTTCAAGCCTGTAAGTAGGTAAAATCTTTTTACTCTAATCAGTTTTCTGCAAAGAAAATTGCAGCTAACCTGAAAAAGCAGTGTCACCTTCACATATAAACTACAAAACTGAAAATGCCACCTCTTTCTTAAATTATACCAGTGGTTATTGTCATCAGTGCCCACTCTACTGACTTTTCCAGAAATAATATTTTTCATTTATTTATTTTCTCATTTTCCTTCCTGCTCATTTTCACCACAACTATTTGTGCACTACTCTAAAAGCATATCAAGGAAATGCACTGATAAATGTACATACACTGCTAAAATATAATTTTTATAATAATTTGGATCTGTTGTAAGCTAATTCTAGTCAACCAAATGGGAAAGGGCCAGCGGTGCAGTGAAAGGTGAAATTGTGGGGAACTGAAACATTTATGAAAATAACTGCTTAGCCATAGAATAAAGCAGTACATAAAATGTTGGGCCTCTTCTGTGCTTGAGTGGTTTCTGGTCAGTGGATAGAAACAAAGCCTAACTTAGCATGAATTTGTATCTTATGGGACAGTAGGTATAATCGTAAGTAATCTTTGGCATTCTCTGGAAAACTTTAACAATCTCTGTGGCTGGGGAGAATTTCTGCCCAGAATCCTGCCTAAATCTGTGAATTCATTATTTCAGTGCTGTGCCCTGTCACAGCCCCTGCCCTCCATGCTGAATTTGATCAACAACTCAATAGAAATTTTGAATTATCATCGACCATTACCTGAAAGTTTGGTCACATGGATATGAGTTGTGCCACAGTGTTGTACCTACATTTTTATCAGCTATTTCTGTGATTTTGTTTTTAAGTACTGAGAATTCAAATATTTCCTCTAAATTCTCTTTAGAATAGTTATTTATCATGTTCTGTTCTCTCTATGCAATGAGGGTCAAAATAATTCTATTAGGCAACATTTTGGATGAAGTCTTATATTGATAGAAAAAATTGAAATTACCACTTGGGGGACAGATAAATTATTTTATTCAACCCTTCTGGTTATCTTTAGTTAAACACAATTTCTCTAAAAAGTAAAAAAGATGATCAATGGAAGAAAAGGTTGAATGGGGAGAGTGGAAAAAGGGCAAGAGAGAAATGTGGTGAGAAGGAATGTAACATTGTAGTGGAAATAAACTGCTTAATTATGCACTGGTGACTCTTCCCATTTCCACCATGACTGAAATACCTCACATCAACTAATAAAGACTATGTTTTGGTCAAATATTAGATTTCAAAAAGCAATATTACCTTTTGAAAATGACAAATTATGTTAATAAAGTTAAATGGATACATTTTCATTTTGTTGGAAGATTTAGTCATTCCTACATTAAAACTTGTTCTCGGGTGTATCTATTCCTTTTTTATCTTTTTCTGACAAGCATGAGTTCTCTTGGGGTCCTAATCTACGTTTCTTCTAAAAATTCTACACATGTAAAGCTACTTCAGGGTACCTAAAGCAATTCTGGTTTGCAGTCAATTCCTGCTAAGTGGAAAGAAATTATCTCGAGTACAAGACAAAATGTAACTAAAATCTGCTGAATGATGTTTTAAAAGTACTTTTTGAAAATTGGAATGTTGACCACTTATTGGAGAGATATGAACAAAACCAGAAAAAAAGTTCTTGAAAATGTTTCATGTGAAAATGGAAGACAGTGATACTAAGAATAGAAAAGTAAACTGAAGAAAGTAGGTCTATTTAAGAAGCCCAAATATTTGCGGTCTTTACCATGAAAGAAAACTTAAACTGTAATATTTTAAAATTATGGAAATAAACAGACCAACACTTAATCTAGAACACGAGAACTGAAATCACCAGACAGTTGATTGCCTTCACTGACAGACAAGTGATGCAAAAAACATGCAATATTTATCATCATTGAAGCTCCTGAAAATATTTTTAACTGAGCTTGACTGACATCTGGCATACTCCATATACTAGACAGGATAGAGATATGGGCGATTTAGATGTCAAATTAAAGAGTATAGAAAACAAATTCACGATAAAAAGATTAGCAACAAGCAAGCTTTTCTTACAGAAATTCATGCATCAATTAGAAATATTTGATTAAAAATGAAATAATTTAGATGCTTTAATGGGTCATATCCACCACTAGCATTATAGTGTTTCTACTGTTTGCTACAAAAACCATAATAAATAAATAAATAAATACAGAATGCATCATCATTTATAGATAAAATTACACATCCAAATAAGAATATGAAAAGGATAGTTCTAGTTTCAAGCAGTTGTCACTTGCAAAAAGTGCAAACAAAATACTGATTTAAAGAAAACCAAATGTACACCCACCGACAAGGAGAAAACCTCCTTTGACAGACTTCCAGAAAATGAAAAAAATAAATAGAAAGAACATTTTAGAAGCTTCATAAAGTTTCCCAGCCTAAAGAGGAGCCAAAGTTGAGCAGCACAATGTGGCTACAAGATTTCCCAAAGCTTCTTTAAACTGAGTAGAATCTAAGAATCATGCTAGGATGGACATATTACAGTGAAACCTCCTCATGCACATCCAGATATGCTTCCCAAAACTCAGCATGGCACTTAAGTTATATTTAAAATTTTGCAAAGTAGGTGGATATATCTGCTTTTCAGAACTGAGTTGAAAAGTAATTCCATAAAGGAAAGTGTGGATTTAAGCGAAGATAACTGACTGTGCTGTATTGATGTCATTTTAAGTCAGCAGGTTACTGAAAATAAAGTTTTGTAAAGAGTCTGAGAGCAGTAACTGATTTTTAGAAGGGGAAACTGGAAAGGTGTGAGAACCCACAGGTTCAGAATACAAAAGACTATGTTAGTATAAGAAAAAAGGAAATTAAAAGGACTGCTTTAAAGGCTTTATAAAAATGGGACAAGCCACTATTCAATTATTTTAGTCCTGTCTAATATCAATTAATATGCTCAAAAAAACTCAAACATTGGTTTTAGCAACTCAACCTTATTTTCATTGTTTATTGCTCAAGTTCTCATGGAAACTGATTGATACAGTGCTTAAATTTTGCTCATTAAACAATTGCACTTCATACAGACATGAAAGAAGGACAAGAGACATAAAAGTGAAGGTAGAAAAACAGAACACCAGTGCACGTATCTATACCTCTGCTACCTCATCATCCTCACTGGCTTTTCCCTGAAATTAGATTTCTTAATAAAGTCCAAAGTCATTCTTTTCCATTTTCCATCACATCTATCACTGTCTGCTCTTTCATCAAATCTTGGAGGTTTTTTTCTGGTTTGTGCTTGGGGCTTTCTTAGGGTTTTTGTTTGTTCCATTATTGATGCAATTTGGTAGTGTTTTGTAGAGGGTTTTTTTTGGTAGTTTTATTTGTTTGTCTCTACTGCTTTAGAGGAAGTTTGAAAAGAAAAGTAACAATGATTTTCTTTATTGTCTTAATCCTCTTTCCCATGCTGAAATATTATTTAGTTACTTCAGTATGCAAAACAGTTTTGAATAACACGGATTGAACTGATGTGGTGGGTTAACGAAGCCATGAAATCCTTAGCAAAACAGAGGGAAAAAATAAGGTGAAAAACTCATGGGTTAAAATGAAGACAGTTTAGTAAAGGCTATACGTGGCCCTTAATAAAGGCAAGAGCCATGTGCTAAAGGGAACAAAAAAGCCCCTTATTTTTCCTGAACATCCGGAGGAAATTGCCAGTTACTTCTGAGGAAGTAGGGCATACTGGCTTTTGGTGGTGGGATTGGAGACAGCCTTGATGCTGTTTGAGCACTGCTCAGCTGTATCCAAAACATTGGTGAGTTATCAACATCCTTCTAACTACAAAGCACAGTAGGATGAAAGCCATTATGGAAAAAGTCAAGTCCATCACAACCAGACGCATTATAAAAATATAGTCCTTTGTTCTCACGACCACTAAGGTTTTGCAATAATCACTACCCCTTGAGACAGGAATGGAGACAGAGCAGAAGGAAAATTGCATCCATTTCTTAACCATGGAGAAATTCACTATGCAACTTTTAGAAAGAAGTTTCAGGAGTGAAAATGAGCATGGTGATTTCTAAGATCAGGTAATTTTCTTCTAAAATATGGAATTTTTTTAGAAAAAATCTCTTAAGCTTCATGCTGGAGTTTGAGAAACCACACTGGCTGTGCACATGGAGGTTTGCCTTGCACTTAAGGTGCACACCCACCTTAGAGTGATGCTGAATTTTTGTATTTTTCCCCCCGACTCACTGAGCTATGCACCATTACACATGATGGAAGCTGGCTTTCCTTACCATAAAAATGATTTCCAAGTTTGCATTAAAATATTTTTAATTTCTATTTGTTTTGTTCTTCTACTCAGACTTCTCTGCACTTCTAATTCTACGTCTGTTTCATAGCCACATATCTATAACATCCCTGAGTGATATTTTCACATTTCCAAAACAGTAGCTGCAGAACCTGTTCAGGCTTGCCATTCCAGGCATTTAGTATGAGTATTCATGAAATAGCTCATAGATTTTCAATATATTTCCAGACAAAAGTTTAAAAAAAATATTTTCTCAGCACTAATCTTTTGATTTGGGGTGTAAAAAGATCACTGTTCTAATAGACCAACCAAACAAAAAAAAAGCAAAAAGAAAGACTTAGAGTAAGCATACCTATATTAATGAAAAAGGCTTCTTCCTAATATATTTGATTACATTTCAAGATCTAGCTTATGCTAATACCCTTCTAGTTTATACATAGAATCAATCTCTTTAAGCAGGGACAAAACTGGGCATTCATATCCATTTCTTTGTTACAGGAACTTTCTAAAAGAAGTCCAGTATCAATCACTTTAAAATTATAGCCAACTATAACTGCCTGCTAATTTAAGAATTCTGTTTCTCATGTTGTATTTAAGCATATTTCTATCTCAAGATTTTTTACCTTCTGCTGCCTTACTTCCAAGAGGTCTATCATGTACATTTATATCCACTGAGGGAAGAAAAATTATTGCAGTTCTATTCTCTGCTAGTAAAACTAATGTCAGCACTAATTATATAAACTTGTACTTGTGAAAATCAACTTATTTTAACCTTAGTTTTAAAAGAATAATAATAAAAAAGGATTAAAAAAAGATTTGTTGCTAAGTACCAAAAAAAAAAACAAACCGGTAAGATAAACTGACTTTTCTATGGATTAAGGAAAAACAGGTATCAATCTGCTGCCAAGTTTTGAATCCTAACTTAAAATATGGTGTTCCTAACCTTAGAAGGAAGTTGTTTTCGCAAGGATGCGGATGACAAGAGTGCTGTTCTTTTTCTGGTAAAAATATGTGCAGAGATCTAAAGCTAACGACTTACTAAAGAGTGAATCATTGCTGGGCGAAGGGAGCAAGTCTTAAAGAATGTAACAATTAGTTTTCACAATATTATGCATAGTACTAAATCCCATGAAGAACAGTTTACTTGAAACTTCTTTTGCTAGATCCTGCCTTTATCAGTTTGCTCTGATGAAACCTCTTTTTCAGACTAATGCAAACATTCTCTTTTAGACAGGTGTAATATTTTTGCCTGTACTCAGAAGCAGAAACAAAGAAGCAGAATACTACAGGCAAAAAAATTGCCATTCTGCAGAGAATGGTCTGAATTTCAGGTGCCTCCTTAAAGAAACAAAACTACTTGAAAGCATGAGTTTAGTTGAATTTTTATATTTTGGTAGAAGAGGATGTGAATCAGAAATAATGCGCTACACCATTTGTATATTCTGCACTGATTCATAATGTCTCATGTGAGTGATTAATGTGGATGTTTCTTTTTCCAATACATAAATTTCTTCCATTATCTCCCTTTCCCCATTTTTAAACTTGTTAAGTGTTATGTTTTCATAATGGCTCTTTGCACCATTGTTTCTCGGAGTTGTCAATGCTGTTCTCTGAAATCTTTTTTAAAGGATATCAAATAAATCTTCCTACATAAAAAACTGGGAACCATTTTTTATAGAAAATTAATGTCATGCTACTTAAAATATCCTTGAAAATAAGGAGGTCCTGGAAATGTTAGGCTTTGAAAACCCCAAATATCAGCTTGAAATGTGTGTCTACAGATGATATTACTTTCCAGTTTCTGCAGGGATATTCACTGGAGAGAAAACAAATAATAGTTTTGCCAAAATGCTTCCCAGCCCCGTTTTTAATCATAGGATCCCCCATTAAATTACAGTTAAATGTAGGTAAGAGAAGTAGTAGTTCAAAATACAGAAGGGTTTTTTGGCATCTAAAAGGCCTTTGCAATTAGAATTCTGAGAATATTGGTTGATGCTAACTGTTAAAAATCGGATACATGAAAGGGTATTCCCAAGATGAATTATTAACTACTCTGTTTGGTTTTATTCATGAATCAGTCTAATTGTATGAACCAATGAAACTGCTATTAAATATTGTGATTAGACCTTTTTTCTTGCATAATAATATTGAACAGATTAATAAGATGTGAAGTGGCCTGACTGCAGATGTAGCATAGTGTTCTAAAAGTTAGCTTTCTTTTGCCTTAACAAAAATGTTGGGACAATTAATGCTGATATTTTAACAATTTTCATTTGCTCCAGAAAATTTTGTGCATCTACACAGCTGTAGATTAGTGAGTGAGATGGAGAGGGGTGTTTTATTTTTTTTTGTGTCCTTGAGAGTTCCTTTATTCAGTGCTAGCAAGCATCCTCACAGATTTCCAGCAAATTAAGGCACGACAAGTTTTAAATTGTCATCTTGACAGTTGAATGTATTTAGGGTTTATTACTTTCCAAGATATTTCATACCAATCGTATTTCACAACAAAAAAACAAACAGCATTTCCGAGTGACGATTTAGTTTACTTACATGTATCCAACATTTTCCGAATACAGACACATACAATAAAAAATTTAATGGTCTCACTGCTAGTTTTCTTTGACCAGTGCTACACCATGAGGGTCATAATTTCATTTATACTCCTGAATAAGTAAAATAGTAGGTGTCTAAAGGGATTTGGAACCTCATTTTAGATCCTGTACACAGTGTAGCTGGACTGGAGTGTATCTCAGTTTCTCAGTTCTGGTTTATGTTCCTGACTTCTTTTGTCAAAAAAAAAGAGAATTGAATCTATGAAAAGGAGTTTTTTAATAATTTATATTTTTCACTGCTGAGCAGTTCCTCCTGCTGATAAAATACTGCCAGAAGTAACCCTCCATACTTAAGGTTAAGACCTTGGACTGGAATTGGAGACCATAAAATCATTTCAGCTCTAGACTTTAAATAATAATTCAGACTAACTTTCTGATCACTTTCTTGAATTTAGATATAAATCCATACCAAATATCTTTGTATCTTTCTGGAACAAATGGGAATGAAGGACAAAACTTCTGCTCAGATTTGTTCACAAACTGTTTCTTCAGTGCCCGTCTGTTATTTCTGTCCTTTAGTCCTGCAGGTTTCTCAGATGTGTTTACTGAAGGAATGGAAAAATTATGTTTACTGTGCCCTGTTGAATGATTTAGAGGGAGGTAGTTATGGGTGGTGGTGATCCTAATCCTTGGTTGCATACTGTCACATGTGATGTAGTGAGTTTCTATTCAAGAAACAAAACACCAAAAGTGTGAAATGACGGCCAAGCATCAGCTGTGTAAATGGGGATGAAGGTATATGAGTACTTCGAAATGTATCAAAAGGCTATTCCGGTGTTTTGTGACAGCAATAAGTCTGTTTTCAAATCTGTTTCCAGTACCTTCTGGTCCCATGTATTCACGCTTGTCTATGTTTGGAAAAGTCTGTGATTGTTAGTGTTTTCATCATCTGGTCCAAAAGATCCAGGTTGGGGGTTTTTTTAGGTTTATTTTTCATTAATTATTTATTTAATGGTTTCTTTTTTCTTTTTTTTTTCCCTGATAAACTCATCATCCTACAAAAAGAAAAGAAAAAAAAAAGAAGAAAAAAAAAGAAAAGAAAAAATAAAAGAAAAAAGGAAAGAAAAGAAAAGAAAAGAAAAGAAAAGAAAAGAAAAGAAAAGAAAAGAAAAGAAAAGAAAAGAAAAGAAAAGAAAAGAAAAAAGAAAAGAAAAGAAAAGAAAAGAAAAGAAAAGAAAAGAAAAGAAAAGAAAAGAAAAGAAAAGAAAAGACCCCCCAAAAATCCCAACAACAACAACAAAAAAAACCACCCTGAAAACCAAACAAAGCCCCCCACAACTGAATCAATTGAATCTAAATACAATGTGTTTTTATAAACTTTATGGAATTATTGTTATGGTTACTAACAAATGAAAAATTCCGAAACATTTAAGAAGAAAATTTGCTTTGGCCTAATGTTTTTTCATTTTGCTTTGTGTCTGCTACGTAATCAACAAATTTGGCACTGCCTATCATAACTGATGGAGGACATTGATAAAAAGTAGTTATTAAAATTATCTCCTACAGTCTCAAAAGACAGTTTTAATAGCTATGAAAAAATGAGTCACATAAAAAACTACCTACAGAGCAAAGGTTACATGATCCAAACTGAAATTAAAAATAATAAGCATCTAATTCTGATGTTAAAAATTATTGCATAAAACTATTCCCAAAAAAAAGGGAAGAAAAAAAAGCTGGTTTGCATATGTTCTTAAAACAGTTTTTAGTATTCATTGTATAAAATTTACAGTTTTCATTACTACATATTCTGTGTCTTATTTGGAATTTTTTCATCCTTTTGTGTTATCTATATTTCACACACTATGGCAACATTTTCCATAGTTTCATAATGTAGGTCACAGAAGGAGCAAAATACTATTATCTTTTGTAACTTAACAGGAATGGTAAACATATATTTATATTATATTTTCCAATGCTCTGAAGCAATATACAACTGCGGTCACTAAATATATTCTTGATCAAATAATACCTGTAACTGTACAGACTGTGATTTAAGTGGAAATTCAAAGTGCTGAGAAATACATTCTCTTTGGTTACTGCAGTAAACACAAACAATATTTTAAAAAAAATATATATTACTTTAAAATGAATTTATGGAAAGAAAGATACAGAGATTCAACTTTTTAATTCTGTATTTTCTTATTTCAAGAAATAGACATGTAACAGGGAAATAGTGCTTGTAAACATTTGTCTGAAGAAAATCTGTCCATCTGATCCTGTGGTATTTTCCAATTTCCGTAAAATTCTTGTCAAAAGAGAATAAGCAGACATATGAGCAAAAGTATTACCTGACAAACATTGTTAATATGGAAACAAATACTGTTTTGGAATTCTGTCAAAATATTAGGATGGCCTTTCTGAATTTTTTAATGTTTTAGAAATTTTTCTATCTTGCAGAAGAAAAGCTGTTCTCTGAATTGTCTGGCATTCATACAAAACAAAGATAAAATGATAAAAATATGAGTTTCATAAAGAATAATTACTGCAAGAATTTCTAATGCAATCCACAGAGATTATGACGCTATTGCATGAACTTGGTCAATCTTCAGTAATCAAAATACATAAGTAGCAATTAAAAAAGACAAAGACAGATTAAATGAATAATTGTAATTATTATGAGTATATTTTTATAGAATTTTCTCATTCAGTTGTGCATTATTTTTAATAAAAATATAACTGCTCACCAAAAAGCAGTGCCCAACATTAGAACTGAAGCTACTGGACTAAGTAGATCAAATATATGTTCTAATAGCTTCTTATTATTAGATTTACACTTGCCTGTGTCCCTGAAAGGACCATCTTAAATGTGCATTATCAGGTGCATGTGTTTTATCAGCCAACACACATCAGATTGAATAAAGTCAGACTGTAATAGCTATAATGATTGCAACACCACCATCTGCACTGTTTTTGTGGTTTTTTTCTTCTGGAGACCTTCTTGATAAAAGTAGCAACTGTGTAACCTTATCTGTTGGTCTTCTAATTGAGGGATGCATTAGCAAGTGCTAAAATATTAAGGACTTAAATCACAGGGATTTCAAATATACTTTAACATATTCCTAAGTGCCTTAAAGAAACTGCAAGGAAACAGTAAGAATATAGTGTATAAAAAATATGTGCACTAGACCTGAACAACCAGGTCTATCGTCACTCCAAATATTTTAAATACCAATGTAAATACCAGTAAAATCCAACTAAGAGGAAAACTATTTCAACCATCGGAGGAAAAAAATTGCAGTATAAAAGTGAGCAGAAGCTTTCATTTAATGCAAAGATTCCAAATTTTAGGACACTGTACTTTACTTATTCTGGTGTTCATGCACTTGATTTTGGTTCTGTTTTCAAAGAATATATTCCTTGTCATTTTTTTGATTACAGAAGACAAGATCTATGACCAAAGATAGCTGAAGAATACCTGCTAAAATGGTATAATGTTCTAGTGTAAAATATACATGCAAGTATAGGAGGTATCTCTTTATATATAAAGTATTGTTGAATTTAAAAAAAAAAAATAAATAACACAGAACTTGTCAAACAGATCAAATGTCCACCTCTTTCAGATTTTGTTGTGAAGATTCCTCAAGGATTCTAGAAGAATGCCCTTACTAGACAAATATGGATAACTATTTTACAGTAGAAGACTTCAAAGGAAGTTTATGTTCTCTACATTTTACAGCAGATAGTTTTATTTTGTCCATGTTATGTTTTATATAGTTTATACTTAAAGATAAAATTTACCAATGAATTTCAAAGTTACAGTAATTTCACGTGTATAAGGTGCACCCTTCTGACTAAAATTTTGGTCCAAACCTGGAAGCGTGCCTTATAGTCCGGAGCGCCTTATATATGGACAAAGTTTGGAAATTTGCCAATATCCGGAAGTGCACCTTATACTCGTGAAATTACTGTAATTTTGTACTTGATAAATCAAGAGGGTTTTGGTTAGTTGGTCGGTTGGTTGATTGGGGTTTTTTGTTTGTTTTTTGATTATTTGTGCACATCTCATATCTCAAAATATTGATATCGATATCAAAATATCAAGGCAAATATTTTTGCCTTGTGTCCTTAACTACCAATGCTTTTCCAAAAACATATCCAAAGTATTTTCCCTGTTCTTCATAAGCAATCTTTACCACTTCACTTTTTAAGGCATGAAGATTACATATCTTCTCCTTCAGGTTTCAGTGTCAATATTTTCATTAGACTCTGATCCTGCTTTCATAGTGCAGAAGTTTAATTTTGTGATGTCTTGGAGGAAGATAGTAATTCAAGTACAGATACTGAATAAGGCCCCTTAAACTTCCTAATTGTGAAAACGGCCATGAGGCTAAAGTTGGAGAATTTCCCCAACATAAATGAAACAAGAGGGATGTTGGGAAGGGGAAAGGGGGAATCAGTTTATATCACAGTCACATGATTCCTTGAAGTAAAATCCCAAACCACCTAAATCACAACATTACCCAGTTGTTGTCTCTGACTGGTGTCTCTAGAATGATTCTGCACCATTCACCTATTTGACTTAATAATAACTTCAAGACTGCCTTCAGAATATTAAAATTTTTGCTGTTTTGCACCAGCAACTAGAATAGAAGAAAGTTCCTTGATGAAATGCCATCCAACTCTTCTTACTGACAAGGAACAGGTGAGTTAGATTGAGAAATGTGGGTTCACATTTTAAGGAATTTTTTCAAAGACTCATCACTCTACATCCATTGTCAGCTATTATTATATGATTCTGGTAAAGTACTGTCTGTTAAATTTTGTTTGCAGTACTTAGACAACTGTAGATTTGGTGTGTGTGTATCTCTCATGTTTGTCAAAACCAGATAAATAAGTCACAATTTTCAGATCCTTAGAGAGGAAATTTGAGATGGTTTACTCCAATGTTAAAAGAAAATTCTCTCTTCGGATGGTTTACTCCAATGTTAAAAGACAATTCTCTCTTCGGATTTGCTGGCATATAGTAGTCAGTTTGCAATTCCCAATGATATTTTTCAGTAATAGTTAGCTATATAGTTTCTATTTACCTTATGAAAATGCAAAACACATATCTGAGTTAACAATATTACAAGGAAAAAATATTGTTCTACATTTCCAAAGGGTGTCCTACTATGGTAATTTCACTGTTCCTCAATAACTATTTATTTACTCCTATGGAACTTTAGGGTGAAGATGTGAAAAATGGAACCTGTCCCTAGATCTGATTTTTTTTCCTGCAAAAGTAGGCCAGCACTTATATTAGCAAAAGCATAGTTAAATTCATCTGATTTGGAAACAAGTAGTGATAATTATATTGTTGTTGTGTCAGTAAAACTTCAATTTTAAGGTATAAGATTGCATTTGAACCTTAAAATTTGTAGTAGATATCAACCCTGTATTCTCTTGATGATCTCCAATACTTTGGCTGGTGTTTTTCTAGCCTCCTCTTGAATTAGCAAATACTTTCAAGAAGTTTGATCACATACAGTCCATGAAAGACTCAAAAGAAGAACATGAACAATTGATCATGAAATTTGCAATATAAGAATGTGCACTAATATGGCAACAACAAGTTGAGATTATATGTGATGATGTAATGCTACCCCGTTAAGCATTTGTGCCATGATAAAAATCCCTACTGCTGCACAAGCACCTAGGCTTTATTAAAAACAGTTAAGTAAAGGAATTAAAATGAATCCTCTGAACATGTATTTTGTCAGAGCTTACTGAAAATGCATTGCAACCTCCATCAGCTGTGCCTGCCAAACTCAATAAGGAAAACAATATGGTATGGTCAATTTGTGCTTGAGACAGATGTTTTGTGGAGTATTTGTTATGCCTGCAGGGAGCTGAATGACCACAGCTTCCAATCAGCAGTAGATGTAATATAACATCCTAACATTGCTTTCCTCTGCAACAAGATTTAGCATGTTGCAAACAATACTAGCAAGATTGCTAGGTTTTCTCTGAATTGTTCCAAAAATATCAGTTGGAATTGAATGTAAGTAGAAAAAATATCACTGGAAAAACAAGAATGAAGTGCTGCATTTCTCTTTCATTTTAAGTTAATCTGTCAAACAGTAAGCTGTTTTCATCTTGTGGCAATCTAATTCAACAAAAAAAAAGGATTATAGGATACAAATTCCTAAATATATATTTACTTGCTCTTAGTAACCATGCAGTTCGTGTTTCTTCTTTGAAAATCACTGCATACTACATCTCATGTATACAGACCCAATCCTACAGAATTCTTCAAACTTATGATGTAAAGAAAAAAATTTCACAGATCTCAAAGACAAATTCAGAAGAAAAAGATAATTGCTAACAGAGAAACTCAGACTTAACACTGAGTTCATGAACAGAAATTTCTTTCAGAAGTGCAGGAATGTTCTCACTGCTGCCAAATTTTGTTTCTTCACAGTTCTCATTTTATTTTCATTTCATATACACTATTTTGATAGACTGTTGCTTACCTAGTCTGTTTAGATACTATGTTCACATTTTCAAAACAGGAACACTGAATCTAAAAATAATGAAAAATACTTAATTTTTCCCTCTGAAATTTCCTACTTCCTATTTCTTATGGACAATATGCCTAAGACTTGTTTAACTGTAATCTCAGTATTTTTAAATAATCTAGGAGAAAAAAAATGGAATGTAAAAATTCCCTATGCTTCCTGGCATGCAAGAAATACAGGTTTATCACTGCTTGGGGCGTAATTGGTTATTATGGTTCCAAGACACTATGGCCTTCAAATGGCTTAGTTCCTTATCCACTTTGACTCCTTTAAAAGTAGTTTTTATTTTCATGGGTTTTTTTCCCCCATACATTAACTTTCAAGAAGGAAGTACTTCAGTGAACAATTTGGCAATTTCAGTATGTTTGGCTGAACATGTGATGCTTGGGTAATACCATACCAACACCTTTTGCAGTTCATCCATCATTCTTGTCCTTAGTGTGCCCCTGACACAGAGTCTATTTGCCCTTTCTCTCCCAACACTTTTGTTATAAGCATGAGGTGAAAGTAGCAGAAAGAGATTTCCCAACTAGACAACTTTGTAAAAAATTGGTAAAAAAAAAGATGTAGATTTTAACTGGTTTATTACCTGTTACTTTAGGTTTTTAGGTGTATGACATGTTTCTGTGAATCTATGGAACTGGACTGGTTGATTTTATAAACTGAGAATATGTCCATTGGTTTAGGAGAATAACTTCATAGATTCAGGATGAAATAAATCAGACAGGGTGTACCTGGAAGATTCATACCTCTTGTATTTGACAAGTTTGGTGATACATGACATACATCTACACATATTTATCCACTTGGCTTCAAAATATCCAAAACCTGAAGCTTCAAAAATCCATTTTTCACAAAAGAACCACTTCTCCAAATGAGGGCTGACAGTACAGAACAGGAGTGATGACAAGCAGCAATCAGAAAGGACAATTTCTATAATAGAAGAAAAAATTAATTCCTCATGATGTCATCCAGAGTGTTACTGGAACTACTGTGTGATGCTTATATAATCTTTATATATCTAACAGACATCCTAAATAAAGTCCCATTGCCATGCTTTAAATAGTGCCTTGAGTGTAAGATAAATAGCAAAATTTTCAGTGAAGTCTGAAAAGCCTGTGCAGTACATGGTCAAACAGCAAACTACTCTACTTTAGCTGTGTAATCCACAAATGGCTGGATACCAAAACTCCTTTTAGAGAGTTTCCTTCTAACCTTCTAACTTTCTGAGCCAAACTTCAATAGTCTGCAAATTTTTAGAATAGAATAACAGGACTTATAATGGAAATACATATGCACTTGTGGCCATAGATGTGCCAACTACTGCTGTAATAATCATTAGATAATTACTTTATAGCTTTCCACTCAATGAATTAGCACAGATGAAATTTTTCATTAAAAGATTAGATTTGCTGAAAGAAAGTTCATTTCAGGACATGCCCACAACAATAAACTAACTGTGCATTATTTTTTTTAATTCAGGAGGACTAGTGTGACTGAAGATATTCAGAATGAAAGGGCAGGTAGCTGAGAGCAGCTCACTTGTGCATGAAACATGACCCATGAGCACTAAGCTCATATGGCAGTGAGATGTGCTGAAGTGAACTGTGGTTTGACAAATCAGCTCCTGTGGAGAGTAGACTGCAGAACTTCTCAAGAAGTTCTAAGAGCTGCTTGATATCTAGACGAAAAAAATAAATCCAATAAATGCTGTTTGTCTGACAGCATGAAAATCACCCAACCTACCTTATTTTATAGAAATACTGTTTTCTAATAGTTTTCTTTTGTTAAGAATGAAAACAGCTAACCCATCGCCACCCATAAAACAGTGATTATGAATATCACATTATGAATTCTAACTTTTAAAATATTTCACTATTATTAAGTAGTAATTATTATGGTAAAGCATACGAGGAGTGGATATAAAAAAAATAAAAATAAAAAAAACTATCATTTTATCATTGTTTTAGTTAATCAATCAGTGCTCAAGGCCTTTTTATCTGGATGTAAATTTGACCCACAGGACAAATTCAAACTCTGTCAGGTGATGATTCCTTTCATCATGAAAGGAGTTAACCCTTTATCTAGAAAAATATTTTTTTTAATGAAAATTCCACAGTCTTTAGATAGTCTTTTTTTTTTTTTTTTTTTACTTCCTACTGTTGTTTTATAACTTAATTTGCCCTTTTGAAAGCCTCCAGGAATGTTGGGGCAAGGGATAAAATAACCCATGGACAAATGCAATATATTTGTATCTATTGTTTCCTGCTTTCTTGTGTACTGATATCAGGTGGTATGCAGCAGCTCAGAGTTACTTTAAAAAATAGTTACAGTAACATACAGATAAAATCATCTTGCATTCTCACTAGTTTAGGAATGTAAATCTATATTTCATATGAATATGAATAATTTCAATTGAGCTCATCTCTGTGAATTGAAAATATTATATAATTTATAACACATCTATTTTAACTTAAAATTATTTATATAAAAAAAACTTTTCCTGTTATCTTCTGGTTTTATTACACTTCCTTTCTCCAAACAAAATAAAAAAGTATTCTCAATTTTCTTGTCAAATTCCATCCATTCCTCTTTCATATACTGCTTCTTAAAACATGATATGGCCATAGTTACTGCAAAAATTTCAGGAATCAAATTAATTCAAGTTGAAACTGCTAGAAGAAGGACTCTATAACAACAAAACTGACTAATTTGTCAATAGCTGAGAATGAATGTTACTTTGTGATTTAGTTCACTAATTAATCATATCTTCGGTCACATTGCTCTCTGCCTTGATTTCCATTTCCTTCTTTTCTTTTTGTTTCTACAGTGTGCTCTCCTTCAAGGTGTCAGGTGGTTTTTTCAAAAGGCTATAATTCTTTCATTAATTTTTCAGTTAAACAGCCCCCTTATGACAAATTCTTTTTATTGTATTCCCCATTTTCCTCCTCCCTTGCTCTGTTCTGCTAAACCTCCAGCTATAAAGTTATGGTTATATGAGAAAAGTTCTCTTATCTAGACATTCAAATTGTAAAAGAATGATTATTCAGATTTCCTCAAATCACAGATAGTTCAACCATTATTAAAAAAATAAAATTAAAAAAAAAAAAGAGAAAATGTTTGGTGTTTAAAACAAAATAGGAAGCTTACTCTTTTCCCTTTTGATTTAATTGGTGATTTTTTATTTTTTTTTTAATTATGTAATATGAAGTCTGGAAAAAATAGTCTAATAGTCTACTTTCTCAAAATGGATGAAGTAAATTTATTATTATTTACTCTATCATAAAGAGAAATATGTATATATATATAGAGAGAGAGAGAGACACATCTGCAGCAGGAAATTTTCAAGAAGGGCAAAAAAATTTCTTCTTAAGAGAAAAAACTTGTTTTCCTTTTTGTACAGTACTCTTCCTGTAATATGGGAGTAGCACATCCACCTTTCTTTGGTAATAGAAGAATAGGACCAATATATATATTTCAAATGAGTGTATGCCCTGCCACAGGAGTGTTATTTGGTCTTGCTGAGTGTATATTTCACCCTGTTTAATTTAACTGGAAGGTTAACTTGTAAACTAGTTTTGCCCAGTCATAGAAAGACACCGGGAAAGAGTTTGAGATATTTCTGTTGCTTTTGAGATGTCTTGAGAAGAATGAATAATTTGAGATCATGTTATTTCAAGTTATGTTCATGAACTATTGGGATTTTCATCTTTGGTCCACTCACACCCCACTGCCCAAGAGAACCTTTTATGCCACACCAGACCATTAATGTTGCCTTGTCTAGTTTGTCAGAGAAAGTAATGAATGATAATTGCCCATGTCCTTTGCTTGCTCTGAGTCTTTCCTGATGTTTCACTGAAGCTGATCCCCAAGATTTTAATTCAGGCAATCAAATTTACAGATGTTCTTCTCGCACATATGGAAGTGATTCCTGAGGTTTATGGACTAAAATCAGAATATAATTTAATTTTCATAAAATGGTAAGTGTATTGACGTGCTGATTAAGAATCTCAGATTTTACTATGGTAGTTAAGAAGTATTGAGATATAAATGTTCTAAAGCACCTGAAAATAGAAAAGGGAATGGCAAGCTTTTTCTAAGTCTTTTGCCATGCTACAGAGAGATTTGTGATAATATTTAAGAAGAAGACAAGAGTCCATAAAGTAAAATAATTAATAATATTAGGATGTAAAATATCACTCTGCACCTTTGCTTAACTCTGTGGTAGCCTAAAGATGCCTATAATGATAAAGCATCATTAACCTAATTGAATTTCCAATTAAAACATTTATGGAAATTGAGGGAGTTTTGGCAAGCACAATACTCTCCTTGTTGTAAGATTATATTTATATTTGGTCAAAGCATTTCACACCTCTCATCTCTTTAAATACAAATATGTAACACCTGTGGGGATTTGCAGTAGTTTTGGGACTTCTGGTGGAGTTGACACCTGTCAAACTTAGTTTATTCTTTTGTTTAACTTATCACTACAGTGTGGTGAACACATATTAAAAGCATAAGCATATTCTCAGATATAAACAGTGTGTAAACCAGATGTGCAAAATCAATCTTGAGGACATTTGATTTTCAGTTTAACTCAAAGATGTGCATGCATAGCTACTTTTCTGCTTTTGCACTAATGTGAACTGTAGTGTTTCAACTGATACTGGTGTGAAAAGGACCAGACATCTACTGAAACTTAAATTATCAGGCTGTCAGACAAGATTTCATCTTTCTCTGTGCTAAACCAACATATTAAAACTGAAAGTGGAAGTAGAAACAAAACAGCAAATTACTCTAAGCCTATGACATTTGACCATCGTCACTAACTCAGTTCTTTTACAAATAAATTAAATTAAAACTGGAGCAAGTGTTGCTATGAAACATTTGGAATCTCAGTGGACAAAACTATTTCTCAAAGGTTAATAAAGACTTCTGGCAATTAAGTGTTGTATTATGCAATTGTTATCCAGCAGTGGCTAAAAATGAAACCAATATGAACAAATAACTCAGAGAGTATGTTATTGCATTTTCATAATGAAGTTTAATTTTGCAGTCCTTCAACAATAAAAGTAAGTGATTCAAGTTTAATAAAAATATTGAGTCAAAATGAATGAGATATCTTTTACAGCTGTGGGAACAATTTGTAATGCAGCACATCCAAGTGCAATAATAAGTTATGAGAACAAGACTGACAGGAAAGAAATCATTTGATAGAGTTAAGACTGGCAAAAAAAAATAGAACTGAATTAGACTTATTTGTGGAATAGCATCAACCTATACTGAAAATTCCATATTGATATTATAACTTTTTTTCCTCCTTCTTTCTCTCATAAGTTCATGTTTGGTTTGCATGATGTATTTGGTAACAGGTGTGCTGGAGAATTGGCTCTGTGAGAAGAGACCACGAGTGTTCCTGTGTCTGAAAGTGACTTTTCCATCTGGCTCCAAACAGGACCTGCTGCTGCCCAAAACTGTGCCCCTCCGCAACACTGGTGTGCCACTGTGATAACATATTTAAGAAAGAGTAAGAAATACTGTGCAGCAGCTATGAGAGTGAGAGGAGTGAGGAAAATGCAAAAGGGGTAAGTTGGGATATACTCGAATACTGAAAAGCAGAATCTCAAACCAGAAAATTAACTTAAGCCTCCCGCTGGTCTAGTTTTAGCCTTCAAGACTTTTAGAAAACTACTGTCACAAAATGCTATGTATCTCACTCAAAAACATCCACTCAACTTTTCAGTTCGCTGTAGCTCTGGGTGGTTGTCTACTGAGTTTAAAGATAAATTCTAAATTTAAATTATAACAAAAATGTAACACTAACTCCTTGATTCTTTGTGTGCCCCATGGTGAAGTATCAGTTCCTCAGATATTGCAATCGGCACAATTATGTAGATTTACTCTGCCACAATTAATTTAATTCCAAATTCTTTGTGGAATTCGAAACCTTTTATAACTAACATGTCCAGAGATTCCTATACCACTACACTGTCCCTGGAAGCCACAAACTTCATCAAACATGAATAAAACAGGTAAGTGCTCTGGGCAGAAAATCAGTGGCAAAAAAAGAGTTGCAATCCTAAGCACAAAAAATGTACACATTTATCTGTCTAATAAAAAAGGAAAAAAAGTTTCAAAAGACAATGGGGCAAGCTTGGGCACTGGATGCTAGCTCATCCAAACCACACATATTTTTGCTCCAAGGCTCTTGTTTATATTACTTCACAGGTGTGTCTTTGCAAAAAGACTCAAACATGACTCTTGTCATGATTGTAGCTCCATGTAAGAACTTCTTCCAAGAGGCAATGTAGTGATGTAAAGGGCTGCTCCTAGGATTTTCCAGCACTATTCCAGCAGGCTTTGTTACTGTTTGTATCTTGAATGATGCCATATCATCAAACTAGTTCCATAAAGCACTAGTCTGGCTCATTCTTGCAGGCACTTTGAAGAGAGAATTACTGTTTGTGTCTTGGATCCACAGGACTCAGAGATAAAAGCAATATTGTGTGACATACCAGCTCACACTAACTATCAACAGGGTGAGTCAGTATGTGCAAGCTAGATTTTTGTATTTACTTGTTTGGCAACTTAGAAACAGCCTTGTGGTCATTTCACATGCACTCAAGATGTCTGAAAGCATATCAGTGCATTAGAGGTTGACAGATATACTCCATCATGTGCATTTTTTGAAGATATTCTGGGTATGCACTTAAATACCCAGAACCTCTGCTGATCTACTTCCCCAAGCTCTTCTCTCCCAGACACTGTAGGAATGGACAGCAATGCAGGAAACAGAGAGAGTTGGGCTTTTTCCTGATTGGCAGCATTAGTGGCAGAGGCAGAGTGAGCCAGACTGCTGTTGAGCGGATGGCTAATGGGATCAAAGACATCTAGTATTTCAGCCAAGAAATTCACTTGTTTTCGACCTGCCCTGAAGCTACTGAAGAATTAAACTTTGCTGGTTCATGAACTGAGGACAATAAAAAGGAATTTTATCTACTTTTCAAATGCACACTTATTCAACCCTGCTAAGTCTAAAAGACAGCAAAAACTACTTGCAAGTATAGGAGATAGTTTATAGCCAAGAATCTAATACTATCTAAAATATCAGCTCTTCATATTGACACTATTAATAAAAACATGGTAAATGACTTGTTTCATCTGGCAGACATATGAATAACAAGAAGTTTGGCTTGTGAAGGGCAGACTAAAGTGCTATCAGTAATATGCAAAGTACTTCAATTGAGCACTCTGATGAAAGGCTCTGTTTCCCTGCAGATATCATATAGGGATGCAACACTGTCCCATCCTCTAGAGTTTAGTGCCCTCCTTTATGCATTCCATAGCTTCTACTCAGAACATGAGCTGCTGGTCTATGTGACAAAGGCAATAAATTTGTTTTTCTGCTAGAGTGAAAACACAATTGGATAAGATGGAATCAACATCTCTACAGAATAAAGAACTGTGTGAACACTTGTCCAATTGTCTTTTCTCTTCCTGAAGCAACTCCAAGCTAAGTATTTAGAAGTGAAATAATTATTATTTGGACCTTAACTTATTGAAACCTGAAAATCAGCAGAAATTACACACACATACACACACACCCCCCCACACCCCTACACATATTTATACTTTAAAAAAATTGAGCAAGCCATCATATTTTAATGCTCTCTAGTTTAGTCTTTCCATATCCTGAATTTACAGGATCAGAGATGATCTTTCTTTTAATCAAAGTATTCTCCTGGGAGATATTTGAGTTTCTCATTACATCTCTGCTTTAAAGTATTAACTCATTTTACAATCACATGAAAAATCATTGCTTCATACCTTGTTGTTTTTTCAATCTGCTGAAAATTTTGTATTTCAAAAATTTAAAAAAACCATAGATTTGCATTTTTACACCATTGACATACAAAAATATTTTTATTTTCTGTAAAGTATTGTATCACCATTTTGTCTTTGCATTCTAAAATCATTAATTCTTAACATACTATTGCATTTATATTTGTTGGATGTATTTAAATAACTATAAACTAGGAAATTTGCTACATTATATCAGATTTTCTCAAGATCCTTCAATATTTCTACATACCAAAATAAAACAATGATAAAAATATCAATATTTTTTCTCCCTTTCTCATTATTTTAAATGCATATTCTTGCTGCTGTGTTGACTTCTGATTTAAACCTTTCTGAATTGTGCAAACTCAGCAGCCAAGGTATATACAGCTTACCTACTGCAGCATATACCCAAATGAAAATCTGTTGTTGGCATTCCTTACAAAATCATATACCTGGCACTCTGTAAGAGGGGAAAAATCTAAATTACAACCTGGAGAAAATAATACAGATTCTGTTCTGTGGAATCACTCTTCATGGGTATCTGTATGTACAAAAACCTGAATAAAGATGCCTTTAATGACAATTCAGAGATTTAAAAAATTCCAGCATCTAACTATGCAATATTATTATTATTATTATTTTATTTTATTTTTAATTATTATTTTAGGCTATGACAAATACTTCATCAGTTTCAAGATTCATCACCTTTTTCAACTAAGAGAAACATCAAATATCTCTAAGAGGAAAATATATGCACTGTTGTAATTCTTTCCTTTTCATAACCATGGAATTACAGAATATGTGGAGTTGGAAGGAACACATCAGGATCACTGGGTCCATCTCCTGGCCCTAACAAGATAGCCCCAAGATTCACATAATAATTTCTTGTGTTCTTTTCCTTCACTTTCCACTTCTCACAACATTACATGTTTCTTTTTAGTAGCATATAACATCTGCAAAAAAATTGAATTCCCCTTATTCTTCAGAACTATCTTTGATGTTGTGAATATATATAGCCTGTATTCTCTATCTTATAATGTGGGATAATATTACTTTTCAACAGGAGTGCACTGTAAGTCCTGTGCTTCAAACACACATACATACTTGTATGCATATGCTATCAAGTTCTGTATTTACAATAACGAGATATGAAGATCTTGCATACATCTAGTTTTCTTTCTACAGAAAGGACATATTTTGTGGCATTGCACAAAAAATGTGCCCTGCATTTTTTGTGGATGCCTTTGTAGCCCTAGGGCTCTCATCATTTTAAATACCATGGACATTTTGTAATTCTACCCCTGCTGCAAAAAGACATACATCAATGGAAAAAAAAAATCTGTCAGATGCAGTACTGTGTCAATAAAAAATTTATCTTTCTTAGATTAAAAACTAACTAAATATAAAAATCAGAATATTCTGAGAAACATTTCAGAAAAGGAAAAAAAAAAATAAGGCAAATTACACATCACTTCTTCTGCCATTATGGAATATGTACTTTTCCCTGAATGGCTTAGTTTCTACTTTAAGGCCTTTACATATTCACATATTGCCAGAAAGCCCTACCTGAACTTAATTTTCAAATTGCTGAACCCAAACTGAAACAACAGGATTTTGGAACCAACTCAGCTTCCATGTGCACCTTTTCACCTTGGTTTTGTGTTGTTCATCTCTAATATTACCTTATTGGTTTTTTTTCTGCTGCTACAACAGCTTTATCATGCATAGAATTTCCATTTTTATGTTTTCAAAAACTAGAAGAGACTGGTCTAGAATTGGTTGGCGAGTATTTTTGTTGTTGTGGAGTTTTTATTCTTGTTTTAATTTTTTTTTCTTGTTGTTGCTTTAGTTTATAACATGTGTGAGAACATGAAAGGTAAAGTTACATTTCAACTATAGTTATTAAGGCTGGATACATGATACCTGAATTTGGTATATGATGGCAACTTCTGAATGGTGAATGGTAGATGCAACTCACTTTCCTCACCCTTGACAAGTTCAATCTTTGCAAAGTCTATTCCTCAAAATAATTGCAGTATTTTACTCAATTGACAATGCATCCAACAAGTTTAATTGTTTGTTTAAAATTATGAATTATATGTAAAATGTAGCTCAAATAATTATTTAAATCTGTAAGTATTTTTCTGCCTAATATATTTCAGTCCCTTTTGTTCTCCAGCTGCAAATTACAGTATTTATAAATTCTTCATAATCTTACTTTCTTGTCTGTCCCCTTGTGCACTGAAAGATGGTTGGGACTCACTTTAGTCAGTTACTGCCTTTGCTATCTCTGATATTGTGCATTTTAGAGTATGCTGGTAAAATATTTCTTTACTTGGAGACATGACTGACTCTGATCAAATGATGCTATATCTTTGTCTCATAATTAAAATTAGTATTCACTGATTTCAGAAGACACATTTGCCAGCTGACAGATGGGTCAAACATCCTGTCTGCTTAGACGTGTATACAGCTAGCCAATCTTCACAATAAAGATAAAAACCTTCCTACAGTTCAGTGAGTCCATCTCCTCAGTGCCATCAATATGCTTATTCATATTACTTTTCTTACACTGTTCAAATTTTTATTTATTGAGATGGATTTTTTTGTTTTAAGAGAAAGAAAAAAAAGTGACAACCATACAACCAGACACAAGCTATAACTTACATATATGAATTAATTATATTTTTGTGCATATTTTCATTATTGAAAATGATGAACTGTTTCTGACATAGACACAAATAAGAGAGAAGTAAGAGTCTGTTCCACAATGGAATTTTTGAAGACAGACTTGAAAATGCCTTGTCTTTGAATCCAGGTATAGCCAATGTGTTCTCCTTGACATTAAGCAAAGTTGTTTCTAAGCAACAAAGAGATATTTGGGGAACTCACTTTGACTTTATTCAGTCCATATTTGTAGCAGTGTTATGTCTTATCAGAATTACTCTCCAGGTGAAAACCAGTTGCTGAAAACTAGCAATTTCTGAAAAATCATTTCAGACACCACAAATACAGGGAAGTGTAAATATCTGTTGGTCTCTTGATCCGTGCGGTTAGACTTTGCATTTTCTTATGTTGCAATATTTTAGCAATAGAAGCCATGAAGAGAGCTGCAGTGGAGTTGTGGCAATAATATTCCTGTGACTATTGAAAACATCCCAAACATAAACTTAGTATTTTTTTAGGATGTCGTCAGAATTGATTCAATTGGAGAAACCTTTCTTTGGCATTGCTCCTGCTGCTCTGTTGACTTTCCTTTCCTGTGGACAGCATGTGTGGAAACAGCATATTTGATAAGGATTCAGTCTGAAGCACTGGGCACGTTTGAGCTGCAATCATACAAGTCCTGTGTGTACATGAGCATATGTAGAGCAAGGCCAAACCTGCTGCAAGCAGAGGATGTTATGGGTGGAAGAACAACACAGGAGAGCAACAAGTGATAGAGATAGAAGTAAGAGCCTTGAGGGAAAAAGATACAGGCAGCACAGGAGCGGTTACAGGGAGAAACTGGACTACCAGCTACGTGCTGGATAACAATAACATTAAAAGAGGGAAAGAGCAATTCATAACAGAAAGAAGCTCTGGGAAGATAAAAAGCATCAATAAATCTCTTTTTTAAAAATAATTTTCTTTGAAAAATAGTCCAGAGTACAGAGGAGAGTACTTCTGAGATATATGGTCTCAAGAGACACAAATTAAAAGGTCACTTGGGTGCCATGAATGGGAACAATATATGGGACTCCCTGACATATGATAGGTTGACTGGGAATAAATTTATTTGAGCATAGTTGTAAACTTTTCTCTAAGCTTACCAGGTTCATAAACAGACTTGTTTACTGAAATTCAATGGAGCATGTTAAAGTCAGACTGAAAAACACAGTCTGTTTCAGCACAGGGGAAGCCAGATTGGGCTGGTGTCACTCATCACTGCCTCTCAAGGTTATCAGGAAAGATGCAAGGACAGTGTATAGGGAGCCTCAAGACCATTCTGACCCATCTGAGGGTGCCACCATCTCCCTAACCTCTCATAGCAAAGTCTGTGATAGCTCCTCCATTACTGCCTGTGCCTGCGCCTGGACCTTTCTATAACAAGTGGACAAAAAAATTGTGTCTGCCAATTGCTTAAAAGTATAACCTGTTAAGACTTTTGTGGAACATGATCCTCTCAGCTGCTAAAGGGATTGCAAAGAATCAAAATTTTAGTGCAGGCATTTCCAGATACAAGTGGTGTCCTAGTTTAAAGGGACAGTATTGCCAGGAAAAGGAAAAGGCGAGAGGTATTTTTTTTCAAAAAATAGATAGTGAAAATCCCCTCCCTCCCAGTTTACTATAATTTGGAAATTCAGGAACTCTCAGGCAAAAGGTATAGGTTGGGAATAACAGTTCTTTACTGATATATCTACAGGACAAACAAAAACAGCATCAGCTATGAGGAAAACAAAAAAACAGTGACAGAACAGAACGAAATTCAGTCTCAGTCCCTTTTTCCAGTCACAGATGCCCTTCTCTGCACAGTTCCGATGGAGCAGGGCAGGCAGCCTCTCAGTCGCGGCTGCTGCAGGAGCAGGAGAGCGAGGCGGCAGCGCCGTCCCAGGTGGGAGAAGGGTGAGGAAAACACTCCGCTCACCATCGGCGTCCCGGTTCTCAGCGCTGTTCTCAGAAGCAGGAAGCTTTGGTAGTCGGAGTGCAGGGGCCTGGTCCCATACCATGGAGAAAAACAACCTCTGTCCCCGAGTTCGGGCCGGCTAGCTGCGAGTGTCCCCCCACCCCCGCAAGGACAAAGCAGCACTCCACCATCCACCCCCCACCCCTCAAACCCCCTTCCGCAATCGAGCAATTGGGGCCTGCCCAGCCATCCCTTTGTGTTGATTTTCTATACACGGCTTTTACTTTTTGAGGCTGTTTGCTTCACCCATGCTTACGTATACACACACATACACCCATTTATGCCACTGACAAAAAATTCCCATTCTTATATTTCCATCTCTCTCCCTTCAGTAAGCAATGGAAAAGTGACCCTGACTCTGACTAAATTAAACTTAGTGCCAAAATTTTCACCCTGTTTTCCTGTGCCTAAATAGCTCTATGAAGCCTTGGTAAGAAATCCTATCTGTGCCCATAAATTTTGTGTCAGTGACTTCCTTGAGTCCTAGAGACAACTCCAAGTGCACAGACAATTACTTTACAAAATTATGTTTTTTCCAACCTTAATGTTTCTCAGTCTGCCCTCAGGCTTGAGATCTTGCTTTGGACTTTCCTATTCTGTCCCCTATTCCTGGGACTAGCAAACATAATAGTCTCCTTCAGACAGATAGAATACCCAGAAAAAGAAAAGTGAGTAAGAAATGGAGAGGGAGAAAAGATGGATGGGGATATTTTAGTAGCTTTTATAATTTCTTCCCATTTCTTAATCCCTTGAAAACTGCATAACCACATCACAACCACTGCAAAGTGGTTTATTTTAGGAGAAAGATTATTCATTCATTTTATGTGCATTAAAATATTGTGTTTCCATCTCTCTTATTCCTAATTTCAACTAGATTTTAAAATCATGATGTGTTGTAATTTATCAGTATGAGATTTTGTATATGGAGGAATACTTTGCATTTTGAAAGTCATTTCTGTGTACATGGAGGAGAAAAAGGTCCTTGGAAATAGCAAATATGGGCTGATCAAAGGCAAATCTTGCCAGACAAACCTGGTCAAACTATTTGTGATGAAATTACTCTGGAAAAGAGAAGAGCAGTGAAAGCTGCTTATTTCTCCTATAATAGGTATTTCTTCATGGTCTTCCACAGCATGCCTGTATTCCAGTTAGGATATTAAGGTTTTAGATATGGGGACCATCACATGGGTGAAAATCTGGGTGAGTTTTCAGACACATAGTACAGTGGTAAATGATTTTTATACTGCCAGTTAGAAGAATTCCTCAGGGTTCAATGCAGGTACCATTCAATATCTTTTGTGCTGTTCAATGCCTTTAACCTAGAAGAGGAGATGGGGTGCACCCTAATCAAACCTGGGGATAACTCCAAACTGAGAGGTACACAAGGGCCATTCAGAAGGACTTAAGCTGTAGGAAAGGGATGGTGTCAGCAAAAAACTGCAGCCTGTACATTGAGACATGATTATTCTTCTCTCAGAAGCATTGACTAGTTCAACTGAAATATACTTTTGAGACTACAGGGCAGTAAGTGTTTTGATAAATGGAACCAAATTCATCCGGCCACTGTTGACTTCTTGGAATGGGTCCCACCAAAACCCCTTTTGACCAGAATAGTTCTCCAATTCTAAAGTCCACAATTCATTTGTGACAACTTGGCACTGTTGTAAAGCATTAGGAAGAATGTAATTCTCATTTTGTGTATTTTGTGGGCTTGAGGTGTGCCAGATTGCTGAAACTGTTCCCTGAAATTGTCTGTCTGTCTCTTCTTCTCTAATTGACTTTGGGAAAGTGCATTCTATATCCCCATAAACACTGCTTTTTTGGTGAAATTCTTATTTAACTGCAGGACTGTTCTGTGTGATTTTTCTTATGTTTGTAGCCATAATGGCATTATTTGCATAGACAGGTGGAAGAGCCTTCAATACCAAAACAAATTAATGTTTTGTCCTACATTATGTTATTACCTACAAGTCCCCAGTCATGCTAACATCAGATTTCTAACACTGAAACCACTCATATTTTTAGCTCTGTTGTAAAATGTGTTGATGACTAATTGTTCTTAGTTCAGTGATTCTGTTTCTTAATCTGTTAAAAAATAGAGCTTCAGTTCACAGATTTGAATGAGGTTTCCAAATACCTACTAGACCAGGTGAGATATGTAATGTTTTAAAGCTCCTGTTTCTCCTGAAATTATATTAATTTATGTTTTTTAAAGTATGAGTTGTGTACAATTTTTTAGTATGTTGGAATGTTGATTTTTCCTAAGATTTTGGTATGATAGTTTGGTAGATGCTAGCTTCTTGTTCAGTAAAACATTTTCAAGTGAGACTATCTCAAGGAAGTGAGTCTAATAGTCTAGAAGTAAAAAACCTCTTTTACCACCACTTTGCCCCCAAGTCCACCATAACTGTAAGCTCTTTTACTTGACTTTTTTGTAGTTTTGATGCATGCACTCATTTCTGAGCAGTGTAAGTAACCATTGACCCTTCCTTTTTAGAAAAAATTTTATTCTGTCAGTGAGTTACTTATATTGCCTGTTTAGTTATAATTTTTATTTCCCATAACTTCTTAATACTCACATTCTTGTATTTTAGAGCAAGACCTGGTATTGAGAGAATCTGCGAACTCATATGACAAACTTGAAAGTAGAGACTTGACCATGCAGTGATAACAATTGTTTTCTGCCAGTATAGGTTCTTATGCCTCCTTACAAGAGAATGAATGTCTGTCCACATGTTTGAAATGGATTTCTATTTAAACTTAGGGCCTAGTCACATTGCTTGAAACATTTTAACACTGCTGAGCTATAGCATGTACTGGAAAGACTTTCACAGTACTAAGAAGACGGCAGGGTGAAGAGCAGGGTTTGGGGGCATTTTTGTAGTTCTGTTCTATTTAAGGGAAATATAACAAGAAATCAATGTTAATCTACCATGTATGAGATTTCTTAGAAGCTGTCCCTATAACTTTGGTTCCCTGGCTGCTTTCATGCTTTTCTTCCTTTTTTCTCCCCTTAATTTCTTTCCTATTTTGATTCAAAATGTTCTGAAAGCACATATTTATTAACAGGGCAGTTTTTGATTCATGATTTCAGAGGGACAGCCTGGCTCCAAGTACATTTGAAGAGACATCTAATGGCAGCCCTAATGGTTCTAGCCCTTGACCATAAACTCATCTGAAGCTTCAATTATCCATTCTTTTCCCAAAGAAAACATTCCAATACTTCCTCTGCATTCATCCTCTCCAGGTTTTGTCTAATATTTTTCTTTTACATAATATGGGTGATTCAGAAATAGAAAAATGAAATCTCAAAGAGCAAGGTCCTGATACTGCCAAAGTGTTTTACATAGGCTTCAGTACAGTCTGTGAGCATTTTGTTATTGATGACACTGGGAGAAGAACTGGGCTCTACATGCCCATTGTAATTCAGTGGCTCAGTTGAAGAGTGCACGGTGTCACTAATAAGCTCCCTTCAGAGAACAGTAATGGGAAACTGGTTTCCTGGCACCAGCTGTGTGCCTTACTGTGCTCTGCTTCTGTTGAAAATGAAAATGACATATGAATTCCACTGATCAGAACACATTATGGCAACATGCAGACAGGAGCAAGTTTCATTTTCCACAACAGAAAGGAAGATACACTGTAAAGGCTAAATGTTCCAAAGGACAAGCATCTTGGGTACAGTCTGGGTAAAGGATAGGTGTCCTGGGAGCACTTTGTATTAAACAGAGTTGAATATCTGACAGCAAAGCAAGAGCAGTCAGATGAGCAAAACTGCCTAAAACATTAAAGAAAGAAAGCTAATTACATGTTTAACTGAATCAATGATAAGCCTGGGATTGCTGAGACTTCTTTATTGTTGTTTAGGTTTTGTTTTCCTTTGTAGTGGTTGTTTTATTTTATTTTATTTTTTTGTAATTGACTGATAGGTAGAGTCTTAGTCCTGAAAGGCCAATCTTATTATTCATCTCAATCTTCACCTTTCACACAAAATGAAATCTCAGAGGCAGTCATAGCTATAAGCTCTCTCTTCAGTGCCTCTGTAGGCTGCCTTTTGAAGGTTAAATGAGACCAAAATGTCACCTTTTGTTTTCTTTTTTTTATTTTTTTTTCTGTTTATCACAAGAGTCTGTCTTCCATTTCAAAGCTTATGGTCTATTCCTTGTGTGTTACCTCTAGTCCTCTTTTCTTTTTACTTCTCTTTTAGCTTTCCTCTGCTCATCAAGCCTTGTCTGTACAATTCCTTGGAGATTCATGCTGGAGATACATGACTTGTCTGCAAGCTTTCAAGAGTCACAGATGAAAGGAGCTTAGGAACTCCTTGTCTCTTGATACCAAGTACAAAAATTTTGCCTAAATGCTGTAGTTTTGCCCATCAGTTACTGAAGTTTGGGAGTCTTACATGGAGTAATAAAATTATAGACATACTGCAAGGAAAACCAAAAAGTAGAAAGAGTTTTGATTTAATGGAGAGGATCATTATTGACTCCTGTCCTCTAGAACAGATCTTAAAAGCAAATAAAATCCATTACTTTCAATAGTAGATATTTTAAAAGCCTCTGTGGAATGTTTCAAAACATGCTGTACTGGGGTTACCATGTCTCCATTTTTGTACACTTCTGCCTTGCTACAAGTGATGTTTATGCTCTTACACCATCAGAAGAACCAAATTTCTAATAACTACAACCAGTATCTTCATAGATTCAATTGCACCTGAGTTACTATCTTGTCCAGTGTTCTTAGCCAAACAGGTTTTACCATGTCAAAAAACAACCTGCAATGAGACACTAGAGCATGCAGGAAAAATTCTGTACACTTGGAAATCCCTGGTTTCAATTCAGCATTGCTTTCAACCTCCAATGTATAGAGAGGGAGAATCATGGTCTTTGAAGTATCTCTGTCTCAGCTAAAAAAGATGAAATCACTTGAGCTCTTTCAGAAGCTGTTCTTTACTTGGCGTCATGTTGTAATCAGTTCAGATTTTCCTTCTTTCTTCCACTTATTCCATCTATTTTCAGTAAACATTAGAAGTTTGGAATGAAAGGCCTTTTGTGAACCAGATCTTAGAATACTGATGTACACTGTTTTCACTATTTTGCATCTCCCTTTTTAAAATGGCCTCTGTTTCTTCCTGCAGTAAAAGATGCAGGAGAAGCCACAGTACGTTGGTAGTGTAAGGATGTCAGCTGATTTTTGCCCCCACATTCCTCACTTCAAGAGAAAATACTGCCTTGGCACAATTCTATAGTATTCCTTTGGGTAGGAGAACATAAAATCATTGAACATTATCCTTCAATTTTATTTATTCTTCCCTCTTTTTCTGTTTGTTTTCTGTTTGCTTGCTTGTTAGTTGAGGGGTTTTTTGGGTTTTTTTTTCATATTTTTGTTTTGGTTTGGTCTATTTTTAAGATTTTGTTTGGTTTGGTTTGGTTTGCTTTGTTTTTTTTTTCTCTAGTTCTTGAAGTATTATTGCAATATACCCTATACTCTTTTTTTTGTGGGGTGTTAAAAATCTGTTAAAGAAAAATGCAATATTTTAGTGTCAAAACTGTTTGCATAGTGCAAACTAAACTGCCTTGCTAGGCTGGATAATGGAAGCTAAGAACTGTTTGGATTCAATGGCGAACCCAGGCACTCTTTACTCCTATATTAGTCCATTAGTGTAGAAGGAGTGCTTCTAATAATTTGGCAGAGGGATGGTTGCACAATATGTTATGTCATTATAATTAGATCTGACTTTGCACACAAATATGTTGCAGATAAACTTACCTGTATTTTAAAAAGAGGGAGCGTTTGTAGGTCTGTTATTTTCAATTATAGTACTTTTAAATTTTTTTTCTTTTTATTTTACAGGAGTCCATGTAAGGAAGAATGATATTTAACATGACGAAAAGAAAATTCTAATTCTAAGCTTGATCAGTAAGAGGCACATGTCATCCTTCCTCAGGAATCAGTAATAAAACAAGCTGGTCAAGGATGCAACTAAGCCTGTTAGTATTTGTCTGATTTAGCCTTTTCCCACCTCATTTATTCTTATACACCTTTAAGGACTGGTAAGGAATATCATAGACCCCTATCAGAAAAAAAAAAAAGGTGAATAATTTTGTATATCATTACATATTAGTAGGCTTATTGCATACTATTAGGCTTTCTGCAGGGAATTATCAGACAGGCACTCTGTTGAATATAATAATAAAATGGAATAAGTTGCACCATGTATCTCCTTCCCCATATTGTATAACAAGTTAATGGTAAAGCAACCAAAAATTTATTTGAAAGGCTCTTTGCAGACATTTTCCATGTTTTCCATCCACTGATGTATTTTGATTTTCATTCTTAATATTTTTTGTCTTAGCTGAAGAACCTGTGGCTATGAGAAATATCTGCTTTTAGAATTGGGCACAATATTTTGTGATAGATACTCTTTTCCTTAGTAAGTTATAAGAAATCAGAGATAGTACTTGTAACTGATAATTCTTTACAGCAAAAAAAAATTCTTTGCAGCTATAGAAAGGGCTTATATATTGCTAACAATAACATCCACTAACGACAATTAGTCTTGTTTTCAAAAATCCTGGGGAGTTTCTAGACTCCACAAGCCTTCTGGAATTCTTAGTACCTCTATGGTCATTGTATGTGGCAGTGCAAATTGTCTCCTCAGGTGGCATCCACTGAGCATCAACTCATGCTTCAGATTTTGCCAGGAGATTTTTTCTGATTTTTGATCAGTGCCTTTTCCAATTTCTGCCTTCCAATGGCTAACTTGAAAAGATCAGAAGTTTTTCCTTTTGCAAACTCCATTTTCTTCTGTAAGTTTTTTCTAATTCTGTTTCAGATGGAAGGTAATGTTCATGACTTGGGAGCAACATAAAAGGGTGACCTGCAGAAAACAATTATTGTCCATGTGAGATTTATGAAGAATATAATTCAGTGGACCATCAACATCTGGCCCCTACCTAGCATCTCAGGACTGAAGGGAGCTGACTGCAAATCTTTTTAACTTCTATCATTAATCAAATGTTCACAAAACTTTGTAACTAATTATACGTACTTGTTTTCAGTTTTCTGAGTGACCTTTCAAACACTGAGCTCTGCAAAAATTAAGACAGCCTATTATACTGTGTTCTATGAAAAATGGAGATCACTTATGTAAATGAAGAATAAGAATATTTAACCATTGTGAACAAGTATATGTATATGTATATGTATATGTATATGTATATGTATACAAACACACACACAAGTTCATATATGCATGTATAATTCCGATTGTGCATTCTTCTTCCTAGGTCTCTGCTTGACAATCTAATTTAGAAATCAATAAATCCACTGTAGGGAACAAAAATCCATTATTTTGTTTAGAGTATTACTGTCCCTACCACTGGTATCCAAATGTGTATTTCTAACATTTGTCCTTTTTTTTTTTTTTTTTTTTTTAATTAAAGGACACCAACAGGCTTGGTAGATGTATTTCAAAGTAGATCTGTTGTAGAGATGGATTTAAATAAAAAACAAACCCTAAAATACCTTGTGGATTCCTTCCAACTCAGCATATTCGGTGATTCTCTGAAACTAATTTGGAGGTTCTCTACTTCTTCTACTACTATTACTACTGTTATTACTGCTACTACTGCTACTACTTCGGTCCATTCTGCTACAGAAAACTTCAAGAGTTTTTGTCCAGGTCTAATGAGTGCACTGGTGGTGATGACAGAGGGACAGAACCACAGAATAGTTAAGATTGGAAATGACTTCTACTGATCTTCTAGTCCAAACCTCCTGCAAAGTCAAATAAAGAAAGTTACACAGAGCACATGCAGGTGGATTTTTAATGTCTTCAGAGGGGAAGAGTCCATGAACTCCCTGAGCTGCCTGTTTCAGTGCTTCATCATAGAAGGCTTTGCCTTTGGTCAAGCATGATTTATGCAGATCTTCCATCTAAAATCTCCCTAATTTAGGCTTTCATCCATACAGAGAAGAGATTTCTTATCTATGTCATGTATGTAGAAGATAATGTATGGTCTTGGAAATGCTTTCAAGGCTGCAACACTTCGGTGTATCTATGGTAACCCGAAAGTGTCGTTTATTGGCATTAGCAATATCCTCTATTCAATCTCTCTTGAGGTGTTTGAGGAAGAACTTACAAGTATGATTGAAGTGTCCATCTACCACATGTTCTTGGCAGGTGAGCTTGGACAATGTACTACAGAAAGATAACAACAGCAATATTTAAAATGGATCTAGTCTTCTAATCAATTTTTCTGTTACATATCAATATGGAGACTTTAGATCATTAAATGTTTATATACAATTACGTTATTAGAGCCATACAGCACAGGTGTGAGAGGCTTTGTGATTAAATGCATGCACTATATCTTTGATGAGCTTTTTCACTGTGCTTGAAAGTATTCATTACTTAATTTCCCATGGTAGGAGTGGTTCATGTTTTTTCCCTTTTAATTCATAAAGCTGTTTCCTAGCAATATTTTTATAATCTGTGCAGAAGAATTGAGAACTGGAACTTTTTAATTGTTGCAAGATTTAGCACAGCAGGCCAGAATAGAGAGTTCAAGCTTCAAAATCCACAAGGGGTTTGGAATTGCACTGAATGATTTGGGCTTTGTTCCATGAGGTGCGATGACACAAAAGCTTATATATATAATCTCATCTTATGTAACAGTTTCAGCTCTTAAATCCTTGTTGATAGTTAATTTCTGTAGCTCTCTTCAATAAATTAATCATCTCTACAAGTTCAGACTGGGACTAAAATATCCAAAGAGATTTCTAAAGTCCACTGTACCCCACAGCATTTACAGTTAATGAGGTTAATACTGGTGATAACAATGTTTATCCTAACAACATTTGTATGCTTTTAATGAGAGATTTTATATGATTTGTTCACTGGTTTTAATGCTCTAATAGTTTTCTATTTTCTTGCTGTTCAAATAAATTTGATCTTTTCTTCTGCCTCAGTAATGTTACCCAAGCTATCATTTTTATTTGTAATTAATTCCCTTTAGGTTATTAATTTTACTTGCAGTCAAGTTGCAGTAAAAAAAAAAAGTCTTATATTTATTTCACACATCTAAAAAAACCATCAGTGCTCTTGGAAGAATTTAATTTCTGTTTATTTGTGTGACTTTCTTTTTTTCAAATAAATGGACAATAACTTCCTGTCCTTCTGTATTTTCAATAAAATGGATTGTTTTCACTTTCAAATGACAGTGTATATGTATCTTGTAGAAGTGTTGACTAGTAGAGATCTTTTTTAGTCTAACAGAGCAAGCAATCTGATTTTATTTGCAAAATTTTTTCAGCCCTAAATGAATCCATTTTCATGTTCTAGATCCCATAGATATACTCTTAATGACAAAGTAATGTATGATAAAGTAGTAGATATCTGATAGTAAAACAACATTAGTGAGACCAAGCCTTTTCCTCCTGACATCCACCCCATATACTTGTAGGTAACCAGTGCTCAGAGGGTTGCTGCAGACTGTAGTTGCTGTAATGAATTCTATATTCTTATGTTCTCTTCAGGAAAATAACTTTTAAAGAAATCTCAGTGTCTCCTGGTACTGCAAATTAAGTTATACAAAATGTTGGAGTTAGGAATGTGGTGTGTTTTGGGGTTTTTTTTGTTTTATTTTATTAATACAATTAAAGTCTCTTTACTCTTTAGAAAAGTATTGTCCACTGGAGGATGATTTCTCCCTCATTCTGACAAACCAAGACGTGCAACTGAAAAAGGAAAAAAATAATTTTTTTCGGGTCTGTGAAGAAATTATACTTGGTGTTGCTGGTACTAATGGATTAAAAAAAAACCCATGTTGTAAAAAAATTTATATTTTATAAAATTCTTAGTATATGGCAAATTATAAGCTTAAGGTTTCTGGATTTCAAAATGTAGGTGCGCTAGCATTAGCACTACACAGAGATGTGTTCATAAAAAAAGATTGTCTGATAACTTGGTTTATATTTTACCAGGAACTTCAAATTGGAAGTAAATGTAGTAAACTCAGGTATTAAGGCCTGTCATTGTTCACTCACTTAAAAAAAATGCTTGGTAAAATAAATTTCGTATCAAAACAAACAAAAAAACCAATAAGGAATTATTCAGGTATTCCGTCTGAGGGATCTCATGAGACAAAAAAATGGAAGCATACAGAAATGACTGTACAAAGTTTATCTTGTAACAAATACTGTCATTAGCTCTCTACAGCAATATCTGTGTGGCTCTACATCAAAGTTTTTTAAATAGTTCCCTGCCTTAATAGATCATGAGACTGTACGGAAGTGAGAAAATACTTCAGCATGAAACAATATAGGAACTGGCACCTGGAACTTTCCACTGCTATACAACACTTCAAGGTCACAAAATTTAGTTTGACTAGATAAAGGAAAATATTTTTTTCCTGTATTTGTAACTGTTCACAGCCCTAAAAGTGAAAAAAATATCTGCACAATAGTTCCCAATTCAACCATTAGAGAACAAATTGCAGCATAAGAATAATCCTGATATATAAGAGTCCTCAAATACTATTCTTAAAAATTACAGTAATTTAACGACTATAAGGCACACCCTTTTGACTAAAATTTTCCCTCAAACCCGGAAGTGTGCCTTATAGTCCAGTGCGCCTTATCTGATGTACAAAGTTGCAAAATTTGCCAAACTGGAAGTGTGAGCTGTGAGCCGTGGGGGAAGCCAGTAGTGCCACGCCAGCCGGCTGGATACAGGCAGGTCCAGGGGCCTGCGGCACACCCCTCCTGGGTCCAGGCAGTCCCGGGGGCCAATGGCTGCCGGGTTGAGGCGGGGCCTCAGTCAGCAACTGCGTGGGGGGAGCTGGGGGCGGAGTCTCGCTGCAAAAAAAAGGTGCGCCTTATAGTCCGGTGTGCCTTATCTGATCTACAAAGTTGCAAATTTTGCCGACTCCCGGGGGGTGCGCCTTATAGTCCGGTGCGCCTTATGGTCGTGAAATTACTGTACTTATCATGTAATACAGATCAAGTCTGGCAAACAAGTTGATCAGAAAAGGCCAAAATCACATCTATTAAGCATTGTTTAGAAAGTAAACAAGTGTTGAGATGTGATTTTTAAACTGAAATTTAGTCTCCAGTTTTTGAAAATACTGCTTGAGATGGGGAAGGCTGGCAAAGAGATTTCCTTTATTAAAATTGTCACTTGCATTTTTTAAAGTTCCCTAGTGAACTTTTCTTATGCAACACAGTCAAAAAAATGAAACCTGGGACACACCTCAAAGAAAATTGAGGAAGCTGAATCCTCATAGATCTAAAATTGAAAGTAAGGTCTGCTGAAGGACTAATGAAGCAAATAGACTATGCTTTGCTCTATTTTTATCACAATAGCTAATCAGAATTCTAAACATTAGAGCTAAATAGCCACATTTTAACAATACATGAATTGCAAAATAACAAATTTCCAAAGTAACATATTTCCCTGTTGGGATACCTCTTTAATATACACTGCAGAAAATCTACAGACTGTAAATAATATTTGAGGCTTTCTCAAGTTCTTATTTGTTAGCCTTCTACAACCTTGTATGAAGAGGATGCTTACATAAATGCTATTAAAAAAAAAATCAAGTTGAGCAAGGTAACATCAGTAAAAGAAGCAGAATTGAAACATGCAAATTATATCAAAGTTAAGAACTATCAAATTGGTATTTGGAGGTCGCTAGGCACTTTTTCTAAGTATCTCCGAGAACCATAGGGTATAATACCCAAATCTGTATGGACATTCTTTTGACATTAATTTTCAAAATACATATCAAGCAATTTGCACTGTGTACTGTACAAATGTCAGTCAGAGGCAGAAAGATGGCCACAAGAGAGGACTGTTAAAATACAGCATAGTATCAAAATCCCAGCTTAGGTGGGAAGAAGTTCAGCAATGGAAGTTAGGATTTTAAAAAAGATCAAGCAAATCATAATTAAAAGAGTTAAATTTGACCCTTTCTCCTCCTTACCTTAGTTCATACTAGCCCCTTAGATTCTTTGAAATATAGATTTAGTGACAATAGTGAACTAACAACCACAAGCAGTTTCCTACGTTCTATCTGCTCCCTTATACTTTTCTACCAATGGAAAGAAAATGTTAATGTAAAGCCACCAAATTTTCCTGTGTTGTCAATCAGAGGGAAAAAGACAGTTCTGAATATTTGACCTTACAAAATATAAATATTTGGTTGCAGTAGGCAAACAAGGTCAAGGTCTTTAGAGATGTAGATTCAAGTGCATTTCAATCTAAGATGCAGTCAATTTTCCTTGTGATTTGTAGATGGATATGAAGGTTTATTTTGTAAAAAAATTATTTGGTTTATTTTGTAAAATATTTATTCTTTTTCAAGAATAAATTAAAAGTAGAGAATTATAAATTTATAATTTATAAAAGCAAACCAGAAAAATATTTTTACTTTGCTTTTAATTTTCAACCCATGCCATGTCTGTAGATAGAACTTTCAATTTTCTAGATCTGCAATTTAATGAAATTCTGTTTCAAAGGCAGCTAGGAATAACAATAGCCACAGTTCTGATTAATGTGGTTCCAGATACCCCTGAAGTACCAAGGTTCAACAAACAAAGCAGTAGTTTCCAGTCATGTAGTAATTTCATTTCAAAAGTGTTTAAATGAATGATATCAAACAGACATGGTACACATACACATACAAAATATGTGCATAAAAAAGAATATGCAAATATTTAAAAACATTCTTTAAGTCTTTCCAAGGTGCAATATGAGCTATTCATCAATATTCATATATTTTAGTGTTCACATAAAATTATATAAATAAACACACACAAATATAAATATGTATATTTGTATACATAAATATGATATGCATATACTGACAAGGCAATTCTGCTATCTGTATTTTTTCATTTTTACAAAGTTGGAATAATAATCATGAATGGAAAGTTATGTACAAGAGCATTTTAGTTTAATGAAGAGTAATATCACTGGTTCTGCATTTCTTTTGATATAGTAAGTTTTCTAAAGCTTCAATGATGGAAGGAAGTAAATAGAGATTTGACAGATATTCAATTTATGATCACTGCTTGCCAAGATCATTGTTTAACTTCATTTTTGCCCTACAATTTTGTGCCAGTCTTGTAAGGGGGATGAAATGATAGTCTGTGAATTCCAATCTGAAGTAGCATTCCAATACATACTGCATTCATTGAATGGCGTCAAGATTGGATTTTTGTTTAAACGTAACAATCATTTGCAGTTTGGTGCAGACTGCTTAGGGAACTGTTGGAATACATGATGCCTGAAGCCTGGGACAGAACATTTATCAGCACAGTCTGACTACCCAAACTATTTCCATCTGTCCACAATATGACATCATAATGGGAATTCTGAACAGAAAAGGCAGCCTAGGGTCATTGCTAGAAGAGCTCTGAAGTCATCTGCCCCAAGGGCAGGTGGAAATTGAAATCAGCTGCAGCTGAGGTTGTGCAGAAGGGTGATATTCTGCCCTGCTGTTGTGGAATCACCTGGAGTTTTTTATCCTCTGCAACAGCTCACATAAGGCTGAGTACAGAAGCTGTAGCTGCACAGACACCTTGCTGTTTGCAGTCAGATTATAAAGTGGAGATTTATGAATATCTAAAGGGTTCATAAGAACAACAAATCCCATTCTCTTTTCAAAAACTGTATAGAAACACACTTTCTCCCTTTATAGTTATTTAAAATTTACAAATGCAGATATTTATATTTTTTTTCAATCAATTAATCTAAGTAATATATTGATGGAAAACTTTCATGTTGGTTTACAAGGCAAGTCAAATTTTATATATAATTTATGTACGTAAGTGTACTTTTTTGCATATATATAATCAAAAAGTTGCTTATGTTCTGTATTACATGAATTATATTCTGGAAATATTTTCCAAAGTAAGCCACATTAGAAAATTCATCCCTTGTATATTTATCAGAGCCAGTTTTAAATTCTTATCTCAGCCTAATGCTAGTTGAAATCCATTAATTTAAGTTGATTTACATTAGTGTAAGACTGGTAGAATATGAGCTAGAAAGAAAGAATCAGGTCAACACTTTTTAATCAGAATTTTAATATTCACGCAGCCAGAGTGGTATGTAGGTTAACTTCATAACAGCTCCATAAAGTGAATTGATGCACGGTACTGTATCATGCCAACATAGCATTACAATCTATAATTTAAAACTTTTCCTTTGAAACTAGTTAAATACAGATTAAGAAAATAGATGGAAAGAGTCTCATCATCTATCAAGTAGATAAAACTATACATCAATGAACATGTTTAGGCATTCTTCTTTGTCATCTCCTGTGCTGTGTGTGAGTAATACAATCTTGATAAGCTGAGAAACTTGTGCAGACCTTTACAAGTTTATATATTTCATATATTCCATGATTTAACATAAATTACTGCTTAATTATGCTGATTCTATGCCATAAGATCCATCACTTTTGATTTCTTCACAGAACACTGAATTGATGCTATAACTTTTAAAAGCTTGAAAATCATGTTTCTCCACTTCTCAGAAAGAAAACCAAGTATCCAATGCTCTAGTTTTGGTAATGTTGTGTAGGTGTTTGCCATATATTTTCAAAGCACATGGCTACTGCTAATATTTTTTTAATGATTTTCTTTATGTTCTGGAAAATGAAAGTTGTTTCAGACATCAGAACATATCAAAATCTGCTTTTCTTTTTATTCCTTTTAGATCAGAAATATAGGAATGCTCTGTTCCAGTTTTGTTCAAGGATATAACAATTCCCATGCAGAATCCGTGTGTGTGATATTAAGTACTGTGACAACAAATGGACTCTTAGGAGCACCATCTTGGATGATATACTTTTCTTGTTCATGTCCCCTGATAATGCCTGTGTGCTCAGCTATACCAAAGAAGTCACTGCATATCCATGTTCAAATTCCATATTTTCAAAGTGCGTCTTGCTACTCCTTTCACCATAACTGCCCTCTCACCCTGAAGGAAATAATCTTGGTTTGAATTCTGTTTTTTCTTTTTCTGACTCATCTCATATTTCAATGCTACGTAACTATCATCTCCATCTCTGTTCCCAGTGGGTTTAGTACACTATATCTCTCCATTTCATCAGTCAGTAGCAGTAAGCATGTATGTTAAATTAAATTTATGAGCCAGAAGGGGGAAAGAAGTCTGCTTATCTGACTACCATTTTCTTTTAAGAGGTGGAATAAAGCCTTCCAAATGAAGAAAAATAGCTTTCTGTGGCTTACCGGAAAATGATGGCTCTGTCCTTGTGATAAATATGTAAGGTACAAAGTTTATGAGGTCTGCAAGTAATTATTTTATCAACCTGTTCTTTCCAATGTAAGAAGTCTTCTAGGAGTCTAGTTATCTGTTTTGAGTCTTTTCAGGTTTAATGGTAGACTTGGCAGTGCTGGCCAAAGGTTGGGACCTGATAATTTCAGAGGTCTTTTCCACCCTAAATTATTCTTTTCTTTTTATTTTCTTTTCTTGGACAATTGCTGCAGGGGTACAAAGAACCACTGTCATCGAAACCTATTATAACTATCACGTTCCAGTTTGGAAACTGGATTGGAAAACCAGATGGGAGAAATGCAAATGTATTAGCTATAAGTTGCAAGATTTTGGTACTTTAGGGTGTTCTTCACAGGTGGCCTCTATAGGAAGTGAGGGACTGCTGGCACAGGTGGTTCCAGATGGCTCCAAAATGGATCCACCACAGGACATAGCCAATCCCACCAGGAAAGCTGGTGGCACCTCTGATAGAATATTTAAGAAATTCTCAGTGAGAAAGGAAGGAGAAAAATGGTGAGAAACATGAGAAGGAACAGAGGTGCCAGAGGAGGAGGAGGCGAGCTCCATGGCAGAGTAGGCACACACCTCTAGTGACTGATGTCCATAGAGGAGTCATACTGGAGCAGAGGAAATGGTTGATAAGGAAAGGCAGCAGAGGGAAACCACTAAGCAAAGATAGGTGTTCAGCTGAAGAGACCAAGTGCAACCTGTGGCAATAACAGTGGGGACAGAGAGGTGTCTGAAGTTGGGCTTGGCAAAGGGAAGTTTTGGTGGTTTTGTTATTTTGTTTGTTTGTTTATTTGTTTTTGTGGTTTTTTTGTTGTTTTTATTTGGGTTTTGTTTGGGTTTTTTGTTTCTTAGTACATGAATCAATAATTTAATATTTATGTTAACTGGAAAATTAAAATTTCCCAAATTACAGCTGTTGCCTGTAACAACAGCTACCAAGTGATCTCCCTGTCTTTGCTTTACCCCACGAATTTTCTCTCTCCTATTCCTCATGTTTTCTCTCTCATCCCACTGCAGGTGGAGAAGTGAGCAGTTGTGTGGGTGTCTGGCTGCTGGCTGGGGCCAACCCACCACAGTAAGATCTCCAAGTGGTTACCAAAACCACTTGTAAGTAACTGTCCTATCAGTTTTATCAAATTAAGGATGTCTGCATGTTATGCACCATTTTGGTCATTCCTGGATGTTCTAGGATAAATGTAACATCATGCCTGTATTTACGTTTTTTTTGAGTTTTTTTATTTCAATGCATCTTTAAATGTAGATGACCAATAAAAGTTCCATGATATTAATTTGAGGAGAAGGGGTTAAAACACAGACTGACTTGAAATATGAGAATAAAATGGAAAAGAATTCAAGTTGGTGAAAGAAATAAAATACAAGCTTCAGTCAATATTGCCATCAAATCATCAAAGGCATCTGAAAAGACAAACAGCACCAGGTGAGAAATACTTCTCTAATGAAACCCAAATGTCAAAAACATATGACATTTCATCACATTCTTTCAAAAAATGTTCTAGAAAGACCTGCAGCCCCAATCACCATCTGTTAAAATATCCATGATATCAAAATTTTATAATGATTTTTTAATATATTCTTTTGAAAAGCAATATGACAATTTTGTACTTTAAACACAGTTAAACACTGTGCTATTCTTTAATGTCCTTGATAGCGGTATAGAGTAAAATTTGTTCTGTTCTCCCTTTTTTTAAAAATTAACTTAGCAAATATAAACTTTTACACTACTGTGCTGAGTCAAATATCTCTTTTTTTTTTTTTTTTGTGCAGAGGATATATATTGTCCTTTAAATTCTTGTTTAAAAGAACACAAACACTAATATAAAAAGAAAAAAAAAATCATTAACGCCTACATCCTTGAAATAGGGGTATTTGGTCAAAGAAATAGAGCTACACTCCTACCTGCATTATAACTTTAAAATTAAATAGAAAACATAACCTATATCATTTATAAAGGAAAAGGACTGTATTCCCAGGATAGAGAAAAGGACTCTATTCCCAGGATAGATGAATTGCTTTTCCAATAGCAGTTGCTGCTTGAATGAATAGAGATATTTAATGGAGTTACTCTGTTAATTTCAATAGAAACTTTTAAGAGTCATTAGTTAATTTTCACTTTTGTCAGTCTTTATAGAACTGATGTATTTTATAATCTTCAGGTTTTATTTTGATTTGTTTTGTTTCAGTTACAGAGAGCTTCAATCAGACCCTTTTCTCCAAAATTTTTAGGAAAAATCTCAGAAAGTATTATTTTTTATTCATGTCTTTTGAGCACCAGAAGGAAATTTCAATAGTGTCAAATTATTTCCTATCATTACTTTTTTTCAAGCTCCACTTTTCTGTACATAAAATAGTCTTAATCATGCCACATTTACCTCTTAGATAGTTTACATTCATCCGGCTATCATTTGAAGAGGATCAATTTCTGATTTATGCTTTTCCTTTTCATTCTGCACAACAATACCTTCTACTCTTGTGATTCTGGCAGGAAGAAAACCAATCTTCAACTTCACAGTTTCACAAGTGAGGAGCATTTTTTAGGTTTTTGGTTTTTTTTTTTTAAGGCTGACAAGGGAAGTAAATTTGTTGTAAAAGTTTATTCTGCTCTGCTACATGGATAGCAAGAAATGTAGGGTTCTTGACTTAGTACATTCCTTCCTATGAAGAAATCCTACACTTAGACCTTTGTGTAGATACTTTGAGCCAAATGCTCAGATGCACTTTGCCTAGCTAGCATTCCCTATGTGTGTGTGTGTGTACCTACCTAACGCCTGGCTCCAATTATAGGTGAATTATGTCCTTGCCCATGGGAGACAAATACCCTGTTGTTTCACTTCTTGCTCCAGCTGAAAAACTAAATGTAAGGTTGACTGCCATTTTTGCTGCTTCTGAAGACAGACATGGGCCATAGACCCTGCTTAAGACAGCCCCAGCTGCTGCATGGATAGAAATAAGGAACAGTCAGTTTGCCTGTGCTGAAATTTCTTCCCAGTATAATTTCCTTCACTCATATTAACCATTCCCAAGAGTATTTTGTCTAGTGGTGACTGGGCACGTGAACTCTGATAGCTTACTCTTGGAACAATGAAATGCAAGCCCTGAGACAGTTCTGTGCAAATAAAAAATTGCAATATTTCAGCAATCAATTTGAGCGGAAAAAATTCTGCTATTCTGGAAGCACTTGATTGCAGAATTCCCTACCACCATTCCTTTAAAGTCACTGTGGTACACTATATTCTGGCTTCTCTGCTTGTTTTATTCTGGACCATGCATCACACAAAGAAGATAAACTAGGTGAGCCTTACAGCATCTTATATATTTGACATTTCTATTTAAGCATAATAATTTCTATCAGAGAAAAAAATACCAATCCATATTCTGATCAACAACGCTGAATGCATTAGAGTTATTCAGTACAAATACTAGACAGGAGTAGAGGTCATGGAATGCAGTTAAATATATTTCATATATATTAGTTGTTTGAAGAGAGAGATACACTCTGTATTTTCATGACCTCAAGGATAACTACAGGGTTATTTTATGGCATTGCATAATACACTACAATTAAAGATTAACATAGTGAAAATAGCTGACAGGAATAATTTAAGTAATTTGGAATATTCTCTGGTATTAAATCTTAATATTATAATGTGATATTTAATAAAGACTGACCAAACCAGACAATTTAAAATGGAACAACCAATATAATTATATTTTGGTGCAATAGTTTCTTTCTAAGAATTCAATGAAAAGTGTTGAATTCTACTCAAATTCACCATTTCTATCCTAAAATATATTCATTTAAAGACAAGAAGACATCATACCTGTTCTAAACTCAGATTTGACATCTGTATTCAACATATGCTATGGCATACCAGAATGAGTGATACACTGTCATGTGCCTCCAGATCCTCTGCTCAGAGAGCCCTAATAAACCAGTTTGAGCACTATGCATAGATTCTTGTGCAGTTCGTTCTTTGCCTGTGAAACCTCAGCTTGGCATGTGGAAGAAGAAAATATCAGACATGGTATCTAAATACAGTTCTGTGATTTAACTGAGATGTACTGATTTGGAATGCTGAATTTTCATGTCACGTAAACTCAAAGCTTTGTGGAGTGATTAATGCATCTTGACTTAACGTATAAGGGGCAGCAAAAAAATCTATGATGAATTGAAAAACTTTCTTTTGAAATCTGTTTCTGATTAGATAACTTGGGTCTTAAATATTTAGAAGGCATTTTAATATGTTCTCAGATGGCATGAAATTGCCCAATTCTATGGCAGAGGTCTCAGGTTAGAAGATTATTAGGACATTAAGACATTATCCCTTTTTCTTCCACAGCAGAGTATGATTATGCTCCAGGGAGTAATTGGCTGAGGTGGATAAAGCAGACCAATTTGATTTCTTCAGACAGCTTCCATTCTTCACATTGGCAGCCAAGTGCCCTCTAAGGGCACGAGAAGGAAACCTCTGCAAACTCTCTTCTGGACTCCTGACAAGTGCTTCCTCTGTTTGCTATGGAAACCCCACAACTAGCTTGTCTGCTGTCCTGTCCATGTATTTATGTTGTAGATTATACTGTACTGATTGCAAATGTATGTCCCTTCTCAGCAGCCAACCAGACAAACCTTGCCTTCTGAGCCATAAATTTCACATTTTAAATATAAGTGGAAAATAAACCCTTCCCCTTCAAGAAAAAAAAAAAATAGGCCTGCAGTTTACAATGCTTTTCTCTGATAAAATGTTGGGAAACCTGCCATTGAGACAAGTAATCTACAATTACCTGTATACTATGAAAATATATTATGTATGTATGTGTAACATATTTAAACACAGACAAGACTTCTATTCATAGTTACAATAAAGGCACCATACTTGTGATCATCCTTGTAATTTTAATTACTGGTATATCACAATGCAACTTTTTTATCTTAATACTGTTTTTTATACTTTTGTTCTCAATTTTAGCCATAAAGTCGCAACATATATCTAACCACCAACACATATAGCTCATCATTACATTCATGTTTTTAAACAAAAACTATTTTAATATGTAATATTTACTACAAACATTTAATTCTGTGCTATACACCACGTCCACTAACATGCCAATCATGACATTTTTTACTTATTCACACACTTTTTTTATTCTATTCCCCTTAGGAAATAGGTAGATAGGCTTTACTGAATAACGTTTATATCAATCCATAGAAGCTCCTGGAGATTGAGGAAGGAAGTGAGTCTCAATGTTAAATGTGTGATGATGACAATGTTTTTTCTAGGTGGATTCAGGAGGGAGAGAAGGAAAAAAACCCCTCTTCTCCTTATAGATATGGAAATGAAAACAAACAAGTGATCTTTAAGATATCTAGAAAATTCCAGATCTTTTGGTGCTCCAGAACTGAATGCCAGTACCCTGAATCAAACTATGGAATGAATGAAAACCAGTGAAGGAAAAAAACCCCGCAAATATTTTTCTTTAACTTGAAACATTTTATACCCATGTCTTATCATTTTGCAGAAAAATGAGCAGGATCACCCAATCTAAAATATCTGCTTGTTATACTGTGTTTGGTTTACTTTTCTGAATAACCTTAGTGATGAGTCATATATATTAATAAATAATAGATATTCATGCTTGGGTTCAATACACAGCATTGTTAATAACCTTGTTTTTGTGAAATGTCAACTTGAGCATGAGTAAGAGTATCCCACTCATATTTGTGTAGTGCCTCAGGGGCAGAAAATTTTCTCACTGGTCTGCTGATTTACCAATTATTTCACCAGGCATATGAAATATCTGAATGTACTTAACACATGTTTCCAAAGAGCTGAAGACTGTCAAAATATCAGCACTATTTCCTTATACTTTCATGGCAAAGAAGTAGCACTGAAGGGGATTACTTGAATTTGAATAGGCTTTAACAAACCCCGAGCAAATGTTTGAGCATAGATGTTAGTGCCCTCTCAGTGGAGAAAATGACCTTTCAGACTAAAGCTCAGTATTCTTGCAGTTTCCAACATCACAAAACATATTTCCAAGATGACACTGGGGATGAGGTTAGGTGTTAGTGATAAGTTCTGCACGACCATAGTTTCCTCCAGAGACTTAAACATGCCATATATATTCCTTGGCAGCAGCATGGTAACACAAGGGAACCTTGAGAAACTTTGTCTCCCTCTCCATCCCATCCCAATTAAGACCGTTAATAACCCATTTTACATAATTTCACGCTTTACAAACTTTGTTCTACACCATATCCATCTATCCATCTAAACAAAATTTCTCACAAAATGTCCCTGCTACTTACATAGTCTCTCTGTTTTATCTTACTGCATAGATAGCTGTTAAAAATGAGAATGGACCTAGGCTTCCATTTAGTGTTCTGGCATATTTTGAGTAGCTGAGTTTCATGATGAATTTCTTGAATTTCACTCCATCTCAGTAATAAAATGTAAACATTTTGGAAGTAATTTGGAAAATATGGTTAAGCTGTGTATTTGTGTAAATAAACGCTCACATATCTCTATTTCCTAAGAACCAAATTTTACCTTCATTGGAACTGCTGATTGAAATTTTCCAGTTATATTTTTAACTGAAAGAAGACATTCCTATGACATATGGAACTGGCAAATTCAATGAGAAATGGGAGACAAGAAACATCCTAAATAACAAAGTAATGATTATTTTATGTCTATGTTATTTACTTTGACACAAACAACTAACAACTGTATTTAATTGAAGACAACCCCTCAACTTTGAGAAATGGTTCCTGTCAAATGGAAAGAATACTTTTAAGATCAACATAACACCAGATAAAATGGAAGATGAATCCTTAGCAGGTTTTACAGGCATGTGCCCACAGTCAACAGTGTGTGATTTTAAAAACACAAGGTGAATTAACCATCAGTAGAATGGTAAATAGAGGTTTCACAAGGCAGTGTTCTATATTCTGGATCCTTCTTCTCCCACAACAAGCATCAGTACTTGGAATTGCAAACCCTGCAAGAGAATTTTTTGTTCTCATAGACTCAGAGTGTCTGAAGCCAGAAAGGACCTCTTGAGATCATGTGGTCCAGCCCTCCTGCCTAAGCAGAGTCACCTCCAGCCTATTGTCCAGGACCACATCTAGATGTCTTTTGAGTATCTTCAAGGACAAAGCCTCCATAATCCTCCTGCAACTTGGGCAGTGCTTGGTAATTCTCATCCTGCTACAAAAGGGTAAGCTATGATTATCTCAATGCTAGCTGAACCACAGGTCTTGAGGATTTTTCAGGGAATTCAAGCTCAGTTATGCATCAAAGAGGTGGTCAAAATACAGAAGAGAATTGCTGAAAATTAATCTTTTGTAAATGTAAGATATACAGTTCTTAAAAGTCATTTAAGTAGGCAATGCCTTATATGTGGATACATTTTATTTTCCTTTCTTCCCCCATTTTCACTGTTATAAAATTTCCAGATTGGATATCTATAATTAATATGTACCTATTTCACTAAGCTAAGCATTGTTGTACAAGTGGCAACATCTCTCCAGTTTTCCATGAATCTCCAGATCAGGACCTACCCTAATTAAGAGATAGGGAAGTCTGTTTCCTGTGAAAGTCTTTTGTAATTAAGCTACATTCTTCTAAAGTTACATGAGGCTAAAAATCTGGGTAAATCTGCAGTTAAGAAGATCTGGGACATATATTTTGCTAATCAGCACTTTCTCCTTGCTCAGAGCTCACTATAAAGCTACAGATTAACTTTATATTTGGAGAAGTATCTCTTTAAATGGAAGATAAAAATCCTTGCAGACAGACAAACAGACAGAGGAATGTTCTTCAGTGGAGACAATATGTAAAAGATTAAGCAAATTCAATGTAAAAACAAGTTTGTTTCTTGTTTTATTTTGTTTCATTTTGTTTTTCTCCAGAGACAGGCTTAGAAATTGTAATTTATTTCTTCTGCTTAGCTGTGTACTTGAAGAGAAACTATAAATAACAACTCTAAGGAAAAATATAGAAAAAGACATAGCATGGTGATGATTCTTGCTTGAACAAGAAGCGCTATAACAATACTTCCTTTAGCATTTTGCATCCTATTATTCAGAGTAAGGAACATCTAGTGTCTCATGAGAAGGTAACATATTCAGACCATGAAAATAAACAACAGATGTTTTAGTGAGTCAGTTCATATGATAACAAATCAATAGTTTGCATAAGGGCTCAACAAAGGGCTAACATGACTGCCTATAAAAGCAGAAAGAAAACTTGTTTGTTGCTAGGAGAGCTAGATATGGGAATGAGTACTGCTAATGAGTAGGAAGGAAGACTGAACTCATAAACTTTACAAATTGGGCCTCAGATTATGATAGTAATACTTCCATTGAAAAAAATATATAATGCATTGGTACAAGAGAAGGAAAACTGTTTGATGCCACTTATGCTGTACCTGTTGTGTGGATAAATACAGCAAAGAACTTCTATTTTGCAAGGGTGCCAGTCTAGCAACTTCACTTAGCACTGAATTTCAAAGGAAAAAATAGCATTTTATTACTTCACTTATCTTCTCCTGTGGTAGAAATTGTCAAAGAGCTACCCAGGGTTTCAGCTGCTCAGGTTCTATTGACTTTAATGACAAAAGCATAGCCAAAACCCTATGCACCTCTACAAAAATCTTAATTCTATCTGCTTACTTTAGTGACAAAAAACAAGTTGTTATTACCATCAGTTCAGCACAGCCAATGTAACTGTTAAAGAGCAAACTGAATTGCACTTTGCCTTGCATATTGTCAACAAAATTGTCAGCCAGATTTTGATTCCAGAGATTTTACTCCTAGCAATGATTAGTGTTGTGCACAGCTAAATGGCCAGGAAGCTTAGTTTGCTCTGGATGAGGCTCCAAAGTTCAAAAGGTTCTCTGAACCTTTTCCAAATCCCATGTTTCAGCAAAACTGAGCTGGTATTCTTGTGAGCACTGTGCTCCCAGATACATTACAAGTTCACTAGCACTTCATGCTATAGGTCATTTGGAAAACACTGTGAAAATTACTTTTATCAGAGTCATTCTGACTCTGCTGTCAGTGTTATTTTCAACAAAGATTTGACAAGGTTCACAAGCATGGGCTACATATTAAAGCATGTATATGTAATACTTATTCATGAAAAAATAACATCATGTGAACTGTAATACAAGCATTTTCCTTAGGAAAACCATAGAAGGATTCCTCAGAAGCAGAAGGAACATACTCAGTTCATGGGACTGCAAAAGGACCTAATAATTTTTCTTTGTAAGCGTTCCCTACTAAAAGCAGGTAGCTATTCTGTGGGGTAACTAGAAGGTTATAAAGGACATCCTTGTAGTCCTCATTAGATATTTTTTTTTTTCTTAGTAAGAAGACTTTTGCTTCTATCTCATCCTTTTAATCCATAAAGGTGGTTTTCTGTTCAGTACTAAAGCAGTAACTGAATTTCTTCTATCAACTGTGCTCTGTGGAAATAGCACTAGGATGACAGCTTTCTTCCTGGTACCTTATATGTTGCTGAAAACAAGAAAAAAAATCAAAAAACAAACAAAACAAAAAACACTTTGAGGAAGTTTGTCTTAAAACTATTTGTGTTAAATATCAAAGCATTTACACATATACCCTTCATAAAGGTGTGACTAGAAACACTAGTATTGACCCAATTTTACCAACACAGATTTCAAACCAGATCAAAAATTAAGAACAATAAATTATACAGGCAGTTAGTTTCTCTGTCTCATTTTGAAATTTGTACTTCTTACTTTTTTATATTGCCACTAGGTAGTGCAACATCTAGTCAGAATGTCATCAGAATTTCTGGAACAGGAAGACTGCCTTAAAAAGTCAACCTTAAAGATTAGAATGCACTTTGAACCTGTTTTTGCCATGAGACTTGTAATGACTAGCAAGGAAACAAAGAGCTGACAACACAGCTACAACATCTAAAATAAATTAGAATTGTCACTTTAACATTTTTTCTTGATTTGATGATGTTATATGTGTGAGTTTGTGTGCAGTAAGGGTAGAGAGATTGTTTGAAAGAAGTTACACATACATTAAAAAAAAAAAAAAAACAAAAAGCAAAAAATCACAACCCAGTTATTTTTTCTTTCTAAGATCTTACAATCATGAAAGAGAAAATATGACAAAAAAAGAGATTGATAAGGAAAGAGAAAGGAAAGAGCTATGTGCTCAAAAACATTGATATGCATTGTTACATGCACATCCTGACAGTTATTTGCTTTTGCTTTAATTAGATTTTTTTTTTTGTAAAATATTCTGTCATCAGAAGAGATACAAGATGTGTTGTCAGAAGACAAGAGGGAAACCAAGGGAGGAAGGCCAGGGCAAACACAGTGCAGTAAGAGATGTTTCTGATGTGGAAGGCAGAATGAGGGTGCCTTTAGGAAGAAGGCAGCAAGGTAAGGGGAGAAAAACACATTCCTGGGCCTGACAGTGGTGTCAGCTGAGTGACTCACATGCATAACACAGAGAAATACCTCACTCACACTTTACACAGGTTTTGTTTTATTTCCCTGGAGTTCATTCAAACTCCATAATTTTAAGAGGCTTTTCTATGCCTAAAATGCATACACTCTGAGACGGAATTTCCCTACGTTTTCTTGTTTTTTGTTTTTTTTTTTAGGATGTGGAGGAGGTTTAGGATGAAATCAGGAATCAGGCAAGAATGTTCCCTGTGGATGGCACAAAAAGAAAGCGTGTGTCCTCATTCTCTCTATGGCTCTTGCAAACAGGTTTCAAGATGGTCCCTGGAATAACAACCAGGATGTGCAATGGACTACAAGAAGTCTTATAAATGAGTAGATTCTGAGGAAATTTCTCTCTGTTTTTCCACGAGCTCCATAGTGAATTGAAACCCCTTATTCCCTGTGCTCAATTGACGTCACTCATCCCTCAGAAACAATGTTTGTCCACATTTAGTCCTTAGCTACTAGAAATTCACATCATGGCTGTATTTTTATATTAATTATTCCAGTTTCCAACAAAGAAATCTGGCCTTTTGTTTCCTTATCCTGTAAAAGTAAATAAATCCTTAAACAGAACTTGGAAAGTGTTGTGCACAGATGGACTGGAAGTTAACTGAAAATGGAGTACCTGAAAATCAGGTCTATAACATAACATAGATTATCAAAATCTATTTCTTGAGCTAGAGTCAATTTAATGAGCATGCATTTCAGCAGTCATTATACGCTGGAAAAATTTTAAAATAATTAAGGATAATTGGCAATGGAAATAAAATGAAGAAATAATAATGTCTCTGCAGCAGACTTCAAAAGCTTGCTCTTTCAGCATGCATTTGGTAAGACAGCAAAGGCAAAGGTTTCTAAGAGGCAATCCAAACTGTCAACTGTTTCTTGATTGCTATTCACCTAAATTTTTATACTCGGTCTCTGCCTCCATTTTTCAAGTTGTTTGTTCTTTTTTACAGTGGAGCAGGGGAAGAGCAGGAAAACACTTCATGAAATCAGAGTAAATGCATTTTTATCATGGCTGTGCATACTTGCTCCACTGTCATTAAAATAATTTCATTGTATAATCTTCAATTTTTATTAATTTAAATCTTGGCTGTTAAAAGTTTTTTTGTAGAATAAAAAAATGGAGTTCCAAAAGAATACATTCAAGGACTGTTATCACAGTGTTTACAGTATTTGTTTTGAAGCTAAGATATTCATTCACCCTTAAATTTCTCTCTTGATGCAGTCTATAAAAAAATGATGGTTTTCAACCTCAGGAACTGCATCTGGACATAGTTTTCTATTCTATCCTATTGTCAATCAAAATGACTCCAAAGAAATCCCAGAGTTATACTTGCATACAGCAGAAGTACTGGATGACCTGAACTTTGTAAAACACCATTGCGTGTGCAATCCAATTATCAAAGAAGTCTCTGCATAATTTCATTGGAAATTTCTAAAATGATAATCCAAGAATATTGCTTTATTCTTGAGTAGGAAAGTTTCAAAATAATTAAGAAGGTCATTATAAAAGTGACACAGGAACTTTGCAATTGAAAAGCATCATTATGTGTCTGAATATGTATGATATGATATGATATGATATGATATATTATATTATATTATATTATATTTTAAATATATATAATAAATAGAATAAATGGAATAAATATAATATATATTATTATATTTATTATGTGTCTGAATACCTATAATACAAAAAAATAGAATTTATAAATTCTAGAGGGAGTTTTAAATTTTTTTAGTTGGAAGTCTTCTATTATTTGCATCAATTTGTAAAGCCAGAAGTGTTAGCAAACTTGAGGCCACTGCACAAAACTCAGGAAAGGAAAACATATTTTCTGTTAATTATGGCATAGTTCTACAGTCCATCCTCATGAGATACAAAAGAGATAACAAATGAACAGTGCAACTCAGTTTCTGAAATGGACAAATCTTCTCAAGCAGGGATTCCATATCTAGTTTAAAGTACTTGTTAGATCTAAAGTTAGACATAGAACTAAATAGTTTCCACTTGGTCAGTTATAGACACATAAATGACACGGGAATTTTCATATTTAAGAGAAGAGGAAAAAAAATAATTGGGAGATTTCCTGTTGCAAATATAACAACTATTGTAGTTTGCTTGGAGGCATTGCCTTTGAAATAAATACAATGTTGTGTTGCATAAAATAGAAGTTATGAAAAGCAAGATATAGATACCTTAATTTTGGCCTCATGAATTAATTTTACCTTTTCATATTCTCACTACTTATGCAGCAATGATTCTGAAGAAGGATTTAGTTTTGGTGAAGTTGAATGTTGGAATTATACACAACAAATCTTTCTCACTGACTTAACATAAATAAGTAGTAAAAGTATAGAAGTTCTGCTTTCTGTTTCAAGGAAATGAGGATACATAGTCGAAAATCAAACAATTCAATGTGGCAATATAGGAATTTTCTGTTTAATAGATATCTATGTGTACAAGCACTAAGTTTTGGGTATATGACTGCACATAAAGTCTTGTACACAAATACTTGTGTTTAGTTGGTAATTTCCAGTTAAATATTGCTGTATGCTCTGGAGCTATTTTATGTATGAGTTCCAAATGAATTAATGGTCTGGGAAACTTTTCTTGAAGACACAGTTTGTGGCTTGAACAGAAAAGAAAAAAAGACAAAAAAAGTAAAAGGACCAATGGAACAAATGCTTTGTGCACCATAGCTATTCATCCTTCAGTAGTTTGAAGAATTGTCTGAGCCAGGTTTCCACCAGCATGTAATATTTTTTCAGTGTCAGTAAAGACAGGTAAGTATTCATACTGCAACTGGTCATTGCAACACCCTTCACAAGGTACAGGTGGTAAAGTTTGTGTCAATTTGTAATGGCAGATCAGAACACAAACCTCCAAATTTACTGGCACAGTAGGCACATGACCAGTAGAAACAAAACTCTAAGTTCATACAGTGAAAGGATGTAGCATAATATTTTGTTAAGTTGGTAGTGCGGTATTCCATGAAATATGAATGCTCTATGGGGATGAATGATTTTACTGTTCAGTGTTCTAAAGTTAGGTTTTATCATAGATTTTTATGTTGATTTATAATACATTTAGTTTGCTACAGTTTTATATGATAATTCAACTTGGAAAGGACACCAGGATCTCTACTCCAGATTCAAAGCAAGCTCATCTTTAACATCAATTGAGGTTATTCTGGTGTTGAAATCAGAGTTTTGCCCAATGTGAAAATCTCCAAGGATGGAGAATCCACAACCTCCCATTCCTTCGACACTATATTATTGTTCATTACTGAAAAGGTTTCTCCTGATACCAAATCTGAAATTCTTTTCTTACAATTTTTGAGCTTTTCCTTTTGTCTTCCAGCAATGTAGCTCTGTGAAGACACTGTCTCCCGCTCCTCACAGGTACTGGGAAGGCTACTGTGAGGGTGTATTTAAAGCCACCTTGTTGTACAATCCCCAATTCTTCAACTTCTCCTCCCATGACTCATGTTTCACACCCTATCCATCTTGGAAGCATTCCACTAAGCTCTGTGCATGGTAATTAAGTATTCCATGAATTGCTTATGTTTAGCAACAAAAAGAAAAAAATTGGCTAATGTAGATGCAGAAGTCCCATGCATTGTCTGTGGGGGAAAAATCCACCCAATTGAAGTTTTACAAAGGCTTATAGGGAGAGTATAAAATGTGATATTTACAGATAGGTTAGTTCTTGTCTGTATTCCAAGAAAAATAGAATCAACCAATACTGATTTCAGAAGCGGCATGATATGAATTTTCACTTATTCTACATTTTTGTCTTGCTAGAGCTATGCCATTTGATTTACTTGAATAGACATACCATGGTGAGTTTCTTTTGAGCAATGGATCTATTTAATTTAGCAAATACCATTCTACTATAATCAGGTTCTGTCAGACAAAAGGTCATGCAAAAAAAAACCCCAAGAAACAAACAAAAAACCCCAAAGAAACAGAAAAAAGCCTTTCATTCTTGTTTTCTCCTAAAAGTACTATAACAAAGCATTGGCTAAGACAACTTAAGACTGAGGGGGAGGGGAGTGTTCTTTGCCTTTTGTTTATTTGTTTGTTTGTTGGTTTTGGTTTGGTTTGGTTTTTAGGTTGTTTGTTTCTGTTGGTTTTTTTCACAGCATGTGACAATCCATTTGGGAGAGATAAAATATACCTGACCTCTTTACCCAATCTCTTATCTCTTTAACTTCACCAGTTTTATGATTTTGACTGTTGCTTTTTCTACCAGGCCTTCATATTAATACAATTGTTTGAATGATAGTAAGAGTCTTACATTAGCTTATGCCACAAAGAGTTTGCTTCTGAGTCTTATTTGTCAAAATTCAGCCTTCTCATGGGACTCATTTTTTCTGAGACTGTCTGTGTTGTACTAAACTTCTGACTGGGCTTGCTTGATTAAGCTATTTTCCAATCATTTTCACTGGACACCCAGTGTACCCGTAACAATAGCATATTTTCTACTTCATGGTCTTCTCTAAATAGGAAAAAGTATATTTTATGATATGACATAAATAATTTTTCAATCTCTAATGCCAATTTTTCATTCTGTTCAGTCTTTAGCCATACCAATATGTGCAATATTTTATCTGCTGCCTAATTTGCATCTCTCACTACTTGGCAATTAAAACATTTAGAATGTACTTTTATTTCAGGACAGATGACTTTGTACCTTGAATATACTTGGATGAATAATTACAGAAGTTTGACCTGGCATTCAGGAGAAGGCTCAGATATCAGAGGAAGTGATGGTTTTCTTGTATTTAAAGAGTTCAAGAAATCAATGAACACAGAAATGCACTTCCAAAATAAAGTCCTTTAACATAAGAGTCACCTTACCTGTCTTTCTGCATGGGCTGCAAAGCAAACTGAGGAAAAGAAGACCGGCAAACGACTTAGAATCCTTTCTCTCCTTAAAATCAGTGAAAATCATTTAATCAAATTCAGTGCAAGCAGTGGAAAGAAAACTGTTTCTTCATACCCAACCGGTATTCTAGGAAGGCCTTGAGAATTACTGGAGGAGTTCCAAACTGCTTGAAAGGCTTTAGGCAAACACTGTATTTCTGACTGCAGAGGAGCTCTTTTTTTCCTTTCAGATTTCAAAGACAAGAGCTCTCTGAAAACAGAGACAGATTATTGATAGAATTAAATGGAAAAATGGAAATTGCTCCTTATTGCTTTAGAAAATAATTACATAAAAATCCAAACTTGAAGGGGATACTCACATGGAAATACTTATTTAAATAAGTAAAATCAACAGGAGCTGAGCCATATTTTAGAATCAAAGGATTGACATGAATAAGGCAAAGGTGTGTTTCTGTTAATTATTCTTATTTATAAATGAACAGTTCAATTCATCCCAAAAGATTATGACTGAATTCTCATTCACATTAAGTCCTCTTTAAACCTCTTCACAAGTGCATAAGGACTTTGAAATGCACATAACTGTAATTGATGCTAGAAAACTTAAAAGTGGCCTTACTGTGGTTAAGAATAAGGTCCTTAATTTGGAATGTTTCAGATATGTTAAAACTTAACTTTTAAAATGCCAGAATATTTTCATATTTGAAGTGGCTTTTTATAAGTTCAAAGGCATATTTAATTTTTTTAAAGCTAAATGTGAAGTGATTAGTTTCCAATATCCACTAATCTCCTCTGGTAATTTCTTTCAATGTTTATAAGGATTTTTACTATGCTGCATAAAGCCTAATGTTCCTTATGTACATTTACAACGTTCAATGCAATTGCTCTGAAAGAGTTGCTATGGCTTATTGTAAACAAAACAACTCCCTTGGCTCTTAGATAGGATAATTCTAAATTTAGAAAGTAATATTTTGATTTTCAAATATTAGAGCAAATTTGTGACATGCTTAAGTATGGTTATGAAATTCTTAGCACCTTAGTGCATACCTCTCCATCAGATATTCACTAATGTATTCAATTAGCAGCAGTTTAAGAACAGGACTGTGATGCTGTAGAACAATTTATTCCAAATTCAGCACCAAATTGGATAGGGCAGTCACAAAACAGATGTTGGTTCCCATGACTGAGACTCTCAGGACAAACATGATGAACCCTTTCCTTGGACTCTGGATCCCCTCAGTGCGGCCATTAGTGTGGCAACTTTACAGAGATTGTGCATTAACACTCTGACACTTTGCCTTGAGGAACATGATAAGTGGCTGGATATGAAGCACTTCCTTCATTGAAAGGATGCTGCAATCTTTCTTTGCCCAAGAAAATAGAAATAGGTTCATTTTGTCACCCCAAGAGACCTTCCTATTCCAATGAAAGAAATCTAACCATCTAACCATCTAACGTGCAAGTCCTATTTGAGCTTGGATGTTGTCCAGATATGAATGCAGGAACCACAGGACAAGAATAAGAAGGAAAAATCCTACCCTAGTAGAGGCAGAAGGTGGACTATGCAGACTCAAAAACTGTGTCTGTATCAGTAGTCTGGCCTATCCTAAGTTTATTGGAAGAAATTTCATGGTTAGAACATCCAATCAGAAAAAGCAATTTTCTTGTCTTACCTTAGAGTAATTGTGTGCCTCTCATCCAGGGTACATTTCACTTTATAGTGTCCATATCCCTTTGGAACTTATCCTCAGTCCTTGCACTTTCCAGTAAGTGCACAACTAGTCTAAATTATTTAAAATACTTTTTGAAAAGAGCAAGGGCATACGAGAGTGTTTATTCTTGTTTACAAGAGTGTAAATATTTGAGATTACTGAACATAAGAACATGAAGAGTAACTCTATGTACATATCAAAAGATGTTTGATCAAAATGAAAGATTTTAGAACTTCAGCTAGTATAAGAAGTCTAGACCAGTAGATACTGTGGTAAACTCAGATACTAGGTTACCATCTAATTTACAATAAAAGCAGAAGTTTCAATATTCCACTTGGCTGCCATATAAAGAAGCATGGTCTGATCACTGCATTTTTATACCACATATCTTTGTATGGGAAAGCATATAATGGCATCATATATATATCTCAAAATGGTCACATGTTGGGTTCACTTCTGACAGGTACTCTGGTAAACACCCCTGATATCACATTCACTTCAGTGAGAAGTGAACTTTGTTAAAGTAGTAGTAATTAAATTTGGCATGAAATTGAATATACTATTTTCATGTGCTAGTGCATGCTTTAAGATTTTAACAATTGATTCCCTTTTCTAGAATGTAAGAGTCTGTATTATTTCAAATCAACTTGGACTCCATAAACACCCAGTTTTTTGTCACAATTATCACAGTAATAAAAATATTTCAATTAAAATTTTTAAGAGTTGTAAATAAAAATAAAAAATAACCCCCTTGACAAAAAGAAATGCATAGATTTTGTTCTGTTAGTAGACTTTAGACCTTTTCTTTTTCATTTACTGTCACTTAAACAGAGAACTGAGAACTCATTTTTTCTACTACATAGTCTATGTTTCACTTTGAGAGTCTGCACGAGATGATGACAGAAGAATCTGTAACCCAGATTCTGAGATTGTGAGTTTGAGCAACAGTTAGGACTCTAGACTTTAGGACCTCAGAGTTTAGTAAATTGATGACCAGGTTTCCCTGGGGCCCCATAAAGAGGAGCCGAGTAGAACAGCGATTTTTAGCACTTAGGAACAAAGTATCCTGTTCTACAAAAAGATAAGACATTTTGGTAAGAGGCTAAGCAAAAAATTCCCAAAGAACTTTCAAAGACAGAATGCATTAGGTGTAATCAAGGGCAGGCAGTTACTTAGAAGTGCAAGAGCATTCGTTGGATGTTTGGGTGTGAACACAAAAAAGCCAAAGCTGAGCTGAACTGAGCCGAGGTATTTTCAGTAGTGCCTGGTGACAAGAGAAAAGGCAACTGTTACAAGTTAGGGTTTAGGATCTGCAAACTAACCTTAGCAAAACTTCCTCATTATAAAGTTAGGGCAGTAGAGATACAGATTGTCCATAGAGGTCTTTTCAAGATTCCACTGGACAAAGAAACAACTGACCCAATCTAATATTGAATATAGTCCTAATCCAAGCAGAAGTGGGCTTAGATGACAGTTAAATGTCCTTCCAGAAACTATTTGTATGATTCTGAAAATGTGTGTGCATAGAAACCTATTTGAAGGCTTTCAGAATAAAAACTATTCACAGTAGCATGAGCAGACTGAGACAGTGTACAATCTCTTTTTGCCCTTTGCTATGTGCAAGGTCATCTTCCTTTTCACTGATTACTCTCTCTTACATTCTTTCACAAATTTTTCTTTTTTTTTCATCATTTCTACTTCATCTACTTGCTCTTACCTTTCACACTTTTCAAAGCTCTGAGTATCCCTACCTATTTGTTCTCTGACTCTAATGAGTTGCTCTTTGACATTTCCACTCCATCAGAGACAGTAGCCTAAACTATTCACTTGACAGTTTCTGCCACAGGACTCTTAGCACTTTTACAAATAGCGTGCACTCCTTGAATTAGTGCATAAAGCCATTAACCTCTCATCTTTCAATTGCCATCTTAAGACCCACAGGATTTGGAAATGGCCAACTGATAATGGCAAGATAAAAGGCCAGTGGGGACTGCTGATACCTATTTTGAATGTTTACAATGATTTAGATTGATCAGGTTAAAAATACCATCATAGATAACCTTTATTAAAATTGTTATAATCTTCTCTTATGGATCCTGGCCTCACCTTCTGTCTCACTACAGCTATGCTGTCTACTTATATATTTCCTTATTTTTCAAGCTCTGCATTCTAGATGACAAACTTTTAATGGTCATCATAGAATATCATAGAATATCCTGAGTTGAAAAGTACTCAGAAGGATCATCCAAGTCCGACTCCTGACACACTACTTCACAAAAAGCTCCATACCTTTTAAATCTCACCTGAACTGATGAGTAGAATGAGCCTCTGTGTCACTATCAGTGTTTAAATAGTGTTGTGTTTAAAGAGTGTTGTTTCAGAAATTAAGAATCATTCCAGTAACTGGTCATAATTTAGAAACAATTCTTATGGTTCAACAGAGAAGTTGATATATCTAGATGCTTTTTAGGGAGAGCAATCCATTGTTATTCAGAATAAAACCCCCTCTCGGGTGGCAATGTACTCCGAAGGACCCACAGGTTGCCATATAAATAAAAGTAAAGGAAGATAAAACACAGTATGTGCCAGATTGAATAGTAATATAAAATCCAAATCTGCATAACTAAAGCAAGCCTGGATAAAATATTCACAATATATGGGACTTGTTTTTGAGTGTGAACTCATTACCAGTCTTAACTGACAAGAAGAGAAGAAAGGAACTGCACACTTGTCAGTAAGGACATAAGTCGCATTGTGACTTGGCTATCTGCTCCAAACAGCAGGAGTTCAAGGGAACAATACTTCAGCAGATCAGAGAAAAAGTTGTGGCTTGGAGGTCACAGACCTTCCTGGATTTCTCTTTGCTCTGGTGTAGGTGTTAGTCACTTCATTCTTCCACATAAATCAGACTATTCCTCTCAGAGCCTATGTTCAGCTACACACAGTTTTTGCCTCCCGAACTGCTACCTGCTGATATGCCTACATATAAAAAAGTTGAGTGTGAAGTCCTTTTTGCCTTCTCTGAGGAAAGCCATATTTCTTTTGAATAATAGAGTTTATTTCCTATAAAATAGATATAGTGCACACTATGAAAATTTGAGACTCCTCTGGCTTACAAATACAGTGATTGTCCATTACAAATACGTACTGGTAATGTTGAGAAAAGCTTTGGTTTTATTCCTTGCTAAAATTGTACTGATTATAAGAACATAGAGAAAATTTAATGCAAAATATGTTTTTACCTACCTACTGACTAGTCTGGTCATTTGCTAATGACTGACATTAATGTGTGGTTTTGTGAGATTTATAGTGGCAGAAATTTCTCAAAGTCCAGTATTATAAATACATATGATTTCATGTAATGTATCTTCCTCTTCAAACTGTCACTACACGTTTTGAAAGCATTAAATACAACACATGGTTCTAAGAGGAAATAAACAACAACAACAAAACCAACCAAAGAATTAAAAAACAAAACAAAACAATAAAATTAAATAATAAAAAACCCCACAATCCCCCAGAAAAAAAAAAAAAAGCAAACAAAAAACCCAAAACAAAAACAGAAGAGTATAATTTACAGAATAAAACTAATTAAGACAACAAGACTTCCAAAACCATGAAAGTTTTGATCATTCCAAAATTATGGGAAGAATCTACTAGCTACAGTTTCAATCACCATACTAACATGCTGAATGTTATTAAGACACGTCTGTAGCTGCGTAAATTCTCTGTGATGAAAAGTATCTGAATAAGCAGGAAATTAGTCCTGAAATACTGAGAAATCCTGCACTGTTAATATACCCCAAGGAGGATGTTACAGCTGAGGTTTGGATCTACTTACATAAAACTCCTTATCTTGAAGCTAATGAAGAGATACTGACGGTTTTGCTGCAGAGTGAAGTGTTCTAATGACTACAGATTAGTCATTTTCTAAAGCAGCATTCCCCAGTGGTTCTCCACCCAAAAAATCATGTCCCAAAACAAGCAATAGAATATCTTTAATAATTAAAAAACAAACAAAAAAAAAAAAAAAAAAAAAAAAAAAAAGCAAACCAAACCGAACCAAACCAAACAAAAAAGCCAGCAAAAAACCAACAAGGAAAAACCATAATAAACCCCCCCACTCCCTCTCATCTTTATGTCAGGAAAGCTGGAAGCATTTATAGTTACATTCTCCACAAGAAGAAAGCCAGAGATGACAGTGGATCTAGTGAAGCAGTCAGTTAATTGTTACGGTGAGGGTTTTAATTTTCTTTTCTATGTAAATCACAATTGAGGAAAGCATCTGCCACCTCTGATATTTCCTGTACAGTAAATTTAAATGGATTAATCACCCTCCTTGTTCTGAAGTTCTGAGTAATGACAAGCACTTGCCAATGGTCTGTGGAGTCCCTGGCTCATTGGTTTTTAGTTGTCTTGGGGGAATTAGTGAGGCTATGGAAAGATTTAAAGAGAAATTTAAAAATAAATTACATTCAAGCAGCTTTCCCCCCACCCATTTCTACACCCTATCATCAGAAACTGATTAAAATATTTTCCAGTAGACCAGTTGGGTTTGCTAGTAGACTGCCAGGATAGTATTGTACTTGATTTCAGCCAAATCAGGATTCTTATATTGACTTTGCACAGGAAGGTTTTTACCATAATTCCTTAACACAACAGTTGGTATAAAATGTCACAGTTGATAGTCATTCTTTCCAAACAATTAGTGTGATTTTTGTATTCTATCCACTCCCATTCTTGAATTCAGTAGCTCCCAGAGTCTGTGCAAACTGCTCACGGACAGCTGTCTTGCCTTCTCATAGGGCAACTTTCACTTTATTTGAAATTCCTTTAAATCCTATTAAGAAAGATAGACTGGGGTGTTCCAAAGATAGAATGGGGTTAGTAAGTCAGTTTTCGGAGTCTGCCCAGTGCTCATTTCACAGGTAAACATTGTCTGTAGTTACCATGGGGTCTTGCACAACTTTAACCATGAGAGAAGATGATACAAGAAAAAAAATATCTCTTTTAAGGAATGTGCTGAACTGCTTAAGGGAAACTCCCAATCCACAGAGAGAAAATAACAAACTGGGAACTAGAAATCATGGTATTATTTACTGGTAAGATAATCTTTGCTTTCCTTTGTGATCCCCATATTCCTACATTTAATGTATTTTCTTTTTTTTTTTTTTAATTGATTTTTGCATTTCACTGCCTTAATATTTATTTCACATGTAATTTACAATTGTCTATTTATTATTTTATTTTAAAAAGTAAAGCAAAACAAGCAAACAAACAAACAAAAACATAAAACTCTCTGTTCCGGAAAGAGTAATTTTCTATTTCCATGTGGTTCTTAAACTGATTTTTTTTCTGTGCCTGAGCTAAAATTAATGATAATGAAGGTCTATAAACCATTAAAAAAACAAATGCTACCAAAACTCATCAGCCTTGCAGAACTCAAAAGATGAGAGGATAAATAGCTGTTTTGGTGAGATTAGTTGTATATTGAATTAGTTGGTTGTATGAAACAGAAAAAACCTGCAACGTGAGGTCATAAATCTACAACTGAAAACTCTTCTGCTTTCATTTTTAACTGAATCATTGATTTAAGCAGCCTGTGAAATAGCACGAGGTGAGAGTAGATTTGGCTTTACAAATTAATTTCTTTTAAAGGTATAGTGTCTATGTAGATATGATAAAGAAGTCCTTTTACCTTCGGATCTCAATGTACCTGATGTATATTCACTAATTAACAATCACAATAAATGTGTAAGTTAAATAAAGAGTATGAAGTAATTTTTTCACGTGCGAAGCCATACCACATTGGAAGACAATAACTATATGTTAATACAAAACATTTTTTAAATTAAGAGGCAAGACACTTGCTAATGAATTTAAAATGGACATGGACGCCTTTACAAAGTTCTTAAACATGTTGCCACTAAGAGCGTAATGACCACAGATTCAGATTTCTATCAATGTTCCAAGCAAAAATATCCTTGTATTGCAGGAACACTATTTTGTCCACATCATACTTAGCCATGTTCAGATACATCAAGGATTCTTCACAGGAAGGACACCCGACTGCTGCATTTTCCTATCCCAGTGCCAACAAAGATATGCAGTTTCTTATTCAGGTTGGAAGTACAGTTTGAAATATATATATATACAGGGTTGTTTGAGCACGGAATTTATAATGTACAATATGGATTGAAGGGTATAAATTACGTTGATTTTTCTACTGGGTTTGTCAGCATATGAATAAAAAAAAAGACCAACTGCCTCCAGGTCAGTAGTGTAATATTTAATCCAGACAATATAAAAACTGGACAACCAAACTGTGGTGATAATTCCAAACCATAGCAAAACCTTCTTGTTTTATTTCTTCTCAGAAATCCTTTTAAAAAAAGTTGCAAAAATATAATCTTTACTGTCAGTGTTACGTGTTGGTCTAAGCCTTTCAGTGGTGAATGTGCAAAGGCATTTTCTTTTCAGAAAGTATTTTGGGGTGGGATATAAATGAGAAGATATACTGAAGTCAAAGGAATGTTTTCATATGTAATCAACACAGAAAGTGAATTTGGGCAATTCCTTACAGTTGGTTTTGAACATGATTATTTGCCAGTCTTCCTGATCATGACTCTGTCTGGACAGGTGTATGACATACACCTACATAAACCATTGATAAGACAAAAAACACTTACTAGCAATGAGTCTTATGAGTCATTATGAGTCCAAATTATCTGGATTTAGGCAGAGTCGGATCATCCTGGTTTTGTCAGCCACACCCCAGGAGTTCATGAATACCACACCACACAATGAACCTGCCATGTGAGTAGGGATAGGTCTGAGCTCTCGGCAGCCCATTACATCTCTTTCCCCCACCAGGTCTGTGCAGGAAAAAGAATCTCTCCAGACCCGAGATACAGTGAGCATCAACATACAAACAGCTGCTAATCTTCCCAGGGAATGGCTGGTGATCCTAAAGGAGAGTTTGAGCCAGGTGTACTGGTTGTGCTTTCTCATACATAATAAAAATCGTGTTTAGTCTAGTGTGCATATTACCTGTCATAATTCTAGATAGAACTAACTAAGTATATAGAAGTTATTTGTGAAAGTTTCAGCAAGAAAGCTGGAGAGAGAAGCTGGGAGTATATAGCCATACAGCCCAGTCTGATTTTATTGAGACAGAGAGAGCAATAGAGAAGAGTATAAGATTCCACTGATGTAGGACGAAGATTTGGGAAAGCTACAAGTAACTTAATAAAAACAATTTAACCTAAATTTTCTCTTGTGAAGAGGATTAAAAAAGAGTAAAAGACAGCTAGAATAGTTTTGTAAGGAAAAGGTCAAAGGTGTAAGGATGAAAACTTAAGGAATTAAACAGAGAGGAAACCAAGGCTAAAAAATCTGTGACTAATCTTCTTATTGTGTATTTCCTTTCACATCACAGCTGTAGAAATGTAAAAGCCTTAAGGCTTCATATCAAGCTAGGCTTCATTTTGCTCCTGTTTTTCAGGCTGTGAGGAGAAGAGACTGCTGTCCAGGTTTGACTCAGACCCTCAGCAAGGTCTGGCTGCTAGGGTAACAGAATCTCGGGGGATAATAGGACACACCACAGCTCCTACACACCCACTGTCCTATGGTGCTCAGTCTCTGCCTTTCTTTGGTGGTAACCAGACGAGATACCCAGCATTTTTGATGTCTCTCTTTGTTTCTCCTGTTTGTCTCAGAAAGAAGCATCCAGAAGGGGAGATCCTAAGCAAAAAAGTATGTTTTGCTTCTGCAAAGAGTATGGAAGTTCTTGCTCTAAGCTTCTCATTTGTCTAATATGTTCAGGAACCATCTAACCCTTACTCTCTGGGCTTTTTGGTGCACCTTTTATTCTCTTGTTCTGTATTTTATACAATGTATCTCTGATTTTGATGCTCCCAATCCTTCTGCTGTAAAAATAAATAATAATTACAACAATTTGTCTCCAAGCAACTACTCTTTTAAAAGTAAAATATGTGTTCATTTCAAAGAGTTTCTTACTGTACAAATACTGCACCTGTTTTCAGCTAAGAGCAGGATCACAAATGCTATGATTCAGGGACCAGAGCAGAGACTCAGGAAGTTAATAAAATGTGTTGATTGCTTTATGAAGAAGTTGCAAGCTTATGAATCCTTAACACTGTGAAATTAGTGACTACCAGTGAAAACACACTCTCCTCAGGACATCAGCAAATCCATGAATTTCAATAAAGTTACAACTAAACCAATTAACAACTGAACACAAAATCAATTATTGTGAAACAAGCTAGAACAAAACAATGACAAATGCTACTTTTTAAGCAACAATGGAAAAAAACCACCCAACATATTAGCATTTCGAACATAAGTATTAAGCCGATATACATATTAAAACATGTAAGAATGATAGATCTTATACAATGATTTACATGTCCATAAAAACACATCTTAAAATACTGCTTTTAAAACAAAACCCACAAACAATTCTACCACTACACATTTGAAGATGGCTTCTCTTTTTCTTCTTAGGTACTCAAAAAGGACCTCAAATTTGTGACCTAAATCAAAAAAATACTAATTATACAAAAAAAAAAAAAATTCTTTATCTTGTCTTTTAATTTCAGCTTTGCATAACAGCAGCTCAACTTACAGAGGAAGCCAGCCTTGAGAACATATTATGTACTGCAGAGACCATAATTCTTCCTTAAAGAATAGCGCAGAGAAGCTTGATGGCTTTTTAATTTTTATAATGAGGGGTTTCAGAGCGATGTCCAATGTACACAACCCCTGTACATCTGTCTATACGATGCTCTTGAAAATGATGTCAGAGGACTCACTGTTCATGATCGTTGTTCATGATGAAGCTGCTAAGACTTCACAGAAAGGAGTCTCAGATTCCTGCTATTTTGGAAGCTAATGGGGACAGTCAGAGACTCGTGGCTTTGTAACAGATTGCTCCTGTTGATTATGTTTCTAAGGCTAGATGGCAGCATTGTCAACTCTCATGATTTTTATCAGAAGTTTCCTAATATTTGGTATTTTCCTTAAAATACCAGGCATCAGAATACCAACTTTCCATGAGAAACTCAGTGTTTTTTTAAAACTATGTTTTCAACTGTCTGATGGTCAGAAACATGGCTAGAGCTCAAAAAAGAGGGATGATAAAACTGCAGGAGGGCAAGTGGAGTCTAAGGATTATTTTATGCAGTTGACAACTGATAGCATAATTTGAATCACTAAATAAATCACCTGCAATATTAAAAAAAAAAAAAAAAAAGAAAAAGATAGTGATAACAAAGAATCCTTCAGTTCTTCTGTCACAAATAAGAGGCAAAGCCCAGTGCAGGTGGAGAAAAACATTTCTCTCTTTTGTTCTCAGGATTAATGGTTATTTTTGGACTGTCAGCTAAAGACAGTCATCTTATACTTCCAAAGAGCTTTATCAACTTATCGTTCTTATCCTTTTTCTACTTTGCCTTATTGTCATTTTATATAAGATACTCAAGTCAGAGATCATCTATTTTTATAACATTGCCAAATGCCAAATACAACTCTGATGTGAAATAAATAAATAAATACAGTATTAATAATGTCAAGTATTCATTAAAAAACACTATCACAACAACCTTCCAGGAGTAAATTCTTTTATATTTGCAATCAGTTATGAAATATTCATTTGTTGTTGATCCTGTATACTGCAGTTAATTTGGCAGTAATTATGTGAAGAAAGTTACTAAAAATACACAGTGCTTAAATACTTATGCTGCTACCAAATAACAATTGAATTATGAGATATCCCCTGCTTAATATACTTTAACTTTCAATTGAATATCTCATTTAGATCACACTACTTGTATTTTTCAATTTCTTTAAATGGCATTAACCTTTCTAATACTAATACCCTCATTAAATTTCTTCACTTATTTCAAATACATGAAATTTATTACATGGTAAAATAATTCATGGTATAATTTACTGATATAAACTCTAAGCAGGATTGTTCAGTCTTGCTTAAATTTACTGTAGAAGAAAAATTATACTTGATCTTATAGTGGAATTCTAGTTATTCTATATTTTCTTTGGATGTGTTTGGAAGCATTTTTAAACAGTGGGTTTTTACTACCTTTTCATGTTTAGCTTTCAATAACAGATTGTGTATTTCCACTTTGGCACAGCAAAGGATTTTGTTTTTCAGTCTTCAGCTTGTAGACATCTAAGAATACTTGCAAGCAAAGTGTGGATTCTAGTATAATTTAAACCTATTGTGTACTAATTTCCCTAAATTCCTGTCTCAGAGGGCCATGGGTTAAGAATTCAGGCACTGATTTTTAGAAGTATTAATGACAATGACTTTTCTTTATAAAAATTGAGTTGGCTATTCTATATCATTTAGTGTAAACACTTGCTACAACTGGTATTCTTTAAAAAAATACTGTGTAAGTTTTCTATATTGAATATGGAAAGCCAAGGGATTTGAAAATTTCAAGGAGTTTATGTCCACCTGCAGCCTGTGCAGGACACCGCAGCAGAGGAGATGGTTGCCTGAAGGAGACTACCTGGTAGGACTTGTGGATCATGGAGAGAGGAGCTCAGAACATCAGGTTTGTGGGCAGGACTTATGATCCCGCTAAAGGGATGCACTGGAGCACCCTCTTCCTGAAGGACTGAAGCCTGTGGAAGAGACACACTGGAGCAGGTTGTGAAGAACTGTAGCCCAGTAGGAAGGACTCACACTGGAGAATTTCATGGAGGACTGTCTCTTCTGTGAACAATCCCATGCTGGAGAAAGGGAAAGAAAGGGAAAGTAGCCGCAGAAAAAAACTATATGATGAACTGACTCTATTCCCAGCTCCCTGCACTACTGGGGGGTGGAGAGAAGATCAGGGGTGAAGCTAAGTTAAGGAAGGAGGAAGACATGGAGGGAAGATGATGTTAAGATTTGGGTTTATTTCTCATTATCCCTGATTTCATTGCTAATTAATTTGATTAATTTCCCCAAGCTGGGTCTGTTTTACCCATTATGCTAATAGGCAAATGATCTCTCCCTGTCCTTACCCAATGAGACTTTTGTTGTCTTTTCTTTCCCCTGTCCAGCTGAGGAGGGAAGTGACAGAGTGGTTTGGTGGGCACCTGGGCATTCACACAGGGTCAGCCCACCCTGCAATTTTAACAATCCCTGTACAACCACCATGCATTCATAAAAATCTTCACCAAACCTCCATAGAGCTATCAACCTTACCTATATGACACAAGTTTGTGTGGTTTTCTAGAAAAGTGTTTGCTTTGTGGGTATCATTCAGCATCAAAACTGGACAGGCTGCTCTTTGAGGATGAATGAAATGAATGAGAGATTTTATGCTTCCCAACACAACAGGACACCCTACAGGAGAGACAGATACTTCTCTTTCTTGGAGGTGGAATGTAATGAGGGCAGTGTTGTTAAATTAAGGTAGTCCTCTGCACTGCCTGTGATTTTGATCACTCTTGAGACAAAGTGTGATAATAGGCTTATAAGAGATGAAAGGAAGAAAAGGGTTTGGAGCTTAAATATCAGCTGCAACTGCCTAATAGCCAGAACATTAAAAGGTTTTGGATTTTTTATTTTAAACATTAAACCAATGGACTAATTAAGCAGCACACAGAGATTGCTCAAGGGTTTCAGTTTCACTGCATGTATCACTTACGCACCATAGGACAAAACAATTCAGAGTATACTGCAGGGAGCAGCTTAGCATTGGAAGAAGAGAATGATTTTGTAACCCAACTCCTATGGCTCCCTCATAGGCTGGTTTCAGGCAATTCCCCTGAGTAGGAAGGGTATAAGAACCATGGGATTTCATCTCATTTCCTCTGTAGTTGTCATTTTCCCATCTAGTGTGAGTCATCACAATCTCTCTCAATAACTATTGCACTCCATGTACCCACAGGAAATACATATTAAGATTCTTATTATTAACTATATTCTTAGGTCACAATAAGCCAGTGATTTAATTTCATGCTCCTTTCTCCCTCTCCCCTAATTTCTATTGAGTTCAGTTTCTATTTTCTATCTATATTTTTAAATGCCAGGTTGCTTGTTTGAAGTCGAAGTGACATGTTTAGACAATGGAGTCTTCCTGCCTTTCTTCCTCTAAATTTCATTAATTAGGAAAAAACACAGAGGCCGCACTTGATAAATATAATATGTTGTTTGCCTGGCGCACACAGGAGATTGCTACATTTTATATAAGATTTAATAATGACCTATAATTGGTCACAAATGAGGGAAAAATAAACAAAAAAGTGATTGATCTTAGAAAACTTAGAAATTTTGAGGGTGCTTTAGTGCCTGAAAATAAATTTGATACCAGTTTTTAGTCATACAGAGACCAAAACCCATTTACTATTTGTTTAAAAAACATGTGATGTTTATAATTTTGGTTATTGATTTCTATGGTCACAACACTGAACTTATTAAAAAAAAAAAAATCTAAGCTTAAACCGTAGCTTTAGGCACAAAACACTGCCTGAAAAAATTGCATCACCTTCTAAGGGTATCTTTGTTATCAAATGAGAATACTTTAACATGCACCTAAATAAAACTTTCTCCTAAAAATAAAACAAAAAAACCCAAAAAACTTATTCAGTTGTTGTTAAAATGCATTTGTATTTCTTATTTTCTTTTCTGATAAAATTTTCCTATTTATATTGACTATTTGGGTGCCATCTCTGAAAGGCAGGTTTTTGACTGTAATTTCACTTATACTGACAATGTTATACTGATCCTCATTTTGGAGCTTCTTATTGCTGCATTGGCACATCTGTTGGAGTGTTTCCTTTAAGAGGAGATTTTCCTCTGTGAAAGGAAAAGTTATTTCCTTATAAGAAGATTCATACTTTTTTCCCAGACAAGCCATATCCCTCCAATAATTTGATCTTGGGACTGGAAGTGAATCTTAAACATCTTGAAATTTTGTTCAGATGGCAAGTCTTTTCAAGATCAGACAAAGGTCCGCTTTAAATATCAATATAATTTATATTTTTAGGACATTTTTTACAAAAATTAAATTTTCCTAATCACATGTCCACCTGCTTCTCTTCTGGTTGGAATCAAATGTCTGAATGAACATATTTCAGCAGAAGAAATCAGGCATATATGAAGAAAGAAGGAAATAACCCAACTGCTTCTACAAAATTGTGTCAGTATGACTTTGAACTTTCATCACATTTTCCAAAAGGCCAAGAAGATACCCACATTTCAGTGATCTATATAATATCACTTCTCACTTTAACAACTCCTAATAGTTCCTCTGCACACATCAGCTCAAATTTCCTGATGGCTTGATGACATGTTTTTGGACATTATTGCAAGGGCCTGATTCACTCAAGAGCCTAATAAGCATTGAGGCTTTACAACGAAGAATTACATTACCAAGCAAGTTGAAGAAGAGCTGCAGGCAATTTTATTCAATCTTACAACACTCAAAAACACCCCAGGAGCCTGGAGCAGATCTAATTTTTAATTTCCGAACTATATGTAAATTTACCAAGAAAAAGTGAATAGACCACACAGGACATAGAAAGTAATGGTATACTTCCAGGTTGTGGAGAGATAACAAGGGAAGAAAGCTGGTTCTCTTTCTGCTGTAAACATGTGTCGTGTCAGAAAGAAATAGAACATTCAGTGGAGTCCACAGGGTGTTTTGCATCTCCATTAGACAAGTGATAACCATATGGTGTTATCTGGAAATGAAAAGCCCTGAAAGCATCCTTGCTTAATTTTTAAACCATGGCTTTACACTGAAATAAATGTTATTAGCTGAAATAATGATAAACATAGAGGTTTTGGGGTTTTTTTTTTCCTATGGATTTAACTGCAATAAATGCTTTTCATATAAATGGGATGTAGTCACTAGTTGTTTGCTTGTTTGTTTGTTTGTTTTTATTCACCGGCAGTGTTAGTATAAAAAGAAGAATTTTTCCTTACTTGCAATGATTTTCTTTTATCATTAGGAAAAATTCTGCCTTGGGTCTTTCAAAATAATTCTGACAAAGCAGCAGTGGCCAGAATAGAGAACAGCTTGCTCTTATTTTCTGTGCTTTACTAGTTCCACATTATAATGGGGAATATTAGAGATTGCTTTGTTGTTCAAATTTAAATCTAACTCCTTCAAATTGAATTGGGCCTAGAATGAAAAGCCACGTGTGTTACACAGTTTAGCCCACATCTGACCTGATTTTAAAATATAAATTTGAGTTTCTGGACAATTAGTACCTGATCTATAAAGTATTTATACAGTTAACCAAAAGGGAAGAAACATTACTAAATAGTGTGATGTTTTTTAAACTGCTAATTGTTTTTAAATCATACAGATCGACAAAGAACACTGAAACTGACAAAAAAACTATGGACCTAAATGTACATATCCTTACATCTCAAGTAGGTCAGGTCTCACCCTACACTTGGTTTTTCTCATTGGAACAAGCATTACTGAAATAAAATATGAGATAGATCCTTCCCATATGGAGGTGCAGTCTAAAGAAAGAATGTAGCTCTGTGCAGCACTGAGAATTTTTTGCAAAGTCCCTCAAGATATCTGAATTCTTTTCATGCCCTTAACCCTCCATCAGTATAGGGCTAGGGATTACTGAAAGTATTTGAAGAGTGCTATATGGGAGTCTAATATTAACAATAACTGGGCAGTGATATTTAGGGAGAACTTTTACCAACCCAAGATGGTTCCTGGTTTCTGAAGTTCTTTGTGTGGAGCAAGAAGGAACCTCTTCCCACCCACAAAGAGGAAAAACTAAATCCCATGAATGGAAACATGGAGTGCTCCTCAAGTGGTCTGATGCAACATGCACTTTTGTGTTCCAGCTGTCTCTCAGTGAGCTTTGTGGAATGCATTTAGCCTGTGCTTCTGAGGTTTCATTAAAAGTCCTAAAAGTGCAGGCACCCCTGGAAAGTGAAATAAAGTGGTCTATATGTTAGGGTGGAGGAGGAGTCAGAAAATATATTTCTAAGTTCATGAAATGACACTGAATTTGATTTTTATTTTTGGTAATACCCTTTACTTCATAGTAATGCCAAGGTCATCTAGACATAAGAGTTGTTAGAAGTTTATCACCCCTTTGATCAGCTTTAGTGCAGGTTATTTTTACTGTACTGATATTTAGAAAACATTTTATGTCTGAACTCTTGGTACTGAGAATTAAAAATTTTCCATTTTGGCAAATATTTTGCAAATCTTATTTCACTCCATCATAAAGGTAAGAAAGAAAATTATGTTTCTCAGTTTAAATTGCTTTTTTTTAATTGAAAAATATCCATTTATAAAGAACATTGTTATACAAAGCATTGTTTTACAAAAAAGAAAAATTTTGTGCCTTTTAAAAGCTTCTTGAGTAATGCAGGTAAGAATAGAAGTAATGTTGAGTGTGAAAAAAATCACCAAATGCTCAAATTTTAAAAGTGAAAAATGGAAATGCATAAGAATAATAATAGTAAAGAGGTAGTATTTTCTTGAAGTATACGGGTTTTTTAATCTTTTGATTTTTATTCCAGTGAAACTTATTTAAGATTCATTTGACTTAAATAGGACTATAAATGGTTCATGCGCTGCAATTTCCTCTTTTTTTAAATGATCTGATGGAAATATATTAGTAACATTTTAAGATGGGCCTGTTCAAGCCAGGAAGGGAAACAATCAGTTCCCTACTTCCATCTTATTTCTCCAAATGTCACGATTCCATCTGGTGGACAGGTTAACATAAAGTATATGTTATGTTAAATTTTCCTCAATTACCTCTGCTTAATTTATCTGGTATGGCCAGCAAAGCTGTAATAGTTCACATGGCTGAGAGCAACCCAGTGCACTGATGCAAGATTTGGGGTCCATGTCTTGAGTATTAAGGGACATCCACCATGTGCACCATTCTGCAGCTTTGAAACCCATTTGAGGTTACAAGCACTCAGTTTGTGCCAGCTTAATGCAGCTCTGTGGACTAAAAGCAAGGAACTACATTATGCATGGAACTTCAATAGAAGAACAAAAGACATCTGGAAATGTGAAAGGCTTGAAGAACTATGGCTCATTGGCAACAAACCTATCTGTCTTTGCAGAAGGTTTATTTTGAGGCCTTTCTAGGAACGATGTTGCACTGTAGTATTTTATCAATATTTCTCATATGGTGGTATAATTTATAGGAACACCTTGGCCAGGCACAGTAGGCTTAGCCAATACATTTTCCAGGTGAACGTGCATGGGGAC